>NC_140169.1:147365775-147448275 GCF_963971535.1 Notolepis coatsorum | reverse complement strand
ATGTTGCTAACACATAATACAGTACACACTTTCTTTCTCTTGCAGAGACACACACACACAGTACATAATTTAATCTGCAGTGCAGATCTATCTAATGGAAAATCTAAATGAATAGCTCATCGCTTGTCATTTTAATCGAATCTAATCTAATTGCAGTTGAGGAGATAACAGAGAAACCTACAATCAGAATAATCACAGTATATTAATTCTCTCACTTCTAGTCAATTAAATAGTGAAATTAAACTATGGACTCCCTTATTAAGGAAGGGCCCCTGGACCCGTGTCCTGTTGTACTACAGTACCCACAATGCACCATGCTGTGGTTCTTCAAGGCCTGTAGTACATTATAGCCAAACACCCCAGAGTCTAAAAAAACTGCGTTACCCAGCGCCAGGTGGAGTTGGTGGCATCGTCCTGTCCCTCCTCGTGGTGGAAGTCTTCCAATTCTTCTATTGATATCATAATTCCATCATTTGTCAGGCGGTTCCTTGTTCTTCTGTCTGTCTCCTGGCTCCACGAGAGCTATGGCCTGGCTACACGGTAACCCTGTGGCCTCTTATCTCTGTCACAGTTCCCAACAGACAGAGATTCCTGTTTACTTCGTGGTAACGGTTTGACAAGGACTGTGTTGTTGTGCTGTGAGCACGGATGTGTTTCTCTCACTCCTCCTCCGAGTCTGAAGTGTCAGAGTAGGGCGCGTGTGTGAACTGCATCTTGCTAAATTTACCTGAACCCTGAAACATGAGAGAGGGGCCCGGAGTGGTCGTCGCACGACACAAGCTGTGACTTCTTAGGCATCTGGGGGGACAGTTATGACACTGAGCTGGGGGGTTGGAGTGGGGTTAATGAACACACATACGTCAGTGCAAAGGCTACACACACACACACACGCACACACGCACGCGCACGCACGCACGCACGCACACACACACACACACACACACACACACACACACACACACACACACACACACACACACATACGTGTAGATGTATATGGATGCAAGCGCGCACACACACACATAAATCTACCTTATTATACGTCAGTGACAAGGTAGGTCAGACCAAGTGACAAATCACCCTGTTCCCACCTTTATAAAAAGGTATCATGGTTCCTGGATGGTAATTTCGGTTTTTACCACGGTAACTCTGCCATTGTATTTACCGGTGGGTCCTGTATCAACATCCTACAACTTTTTGCACTTAATACCATGGTATTATCCAATGCACTTAATGAGTAATACCATGGTATTATCCAAT
Organism: Notolepis coatsorum; assembly: GCF_963971535.1. NCBI lineage: Eukaryota > Metazoa > Chordata > Actinopteri > Aulopiformes > Paralepididae > Notolepis > Notolepis coatsorum. The sequence continues at coordinate 147,447,015 of NC_140169.1, read as the reverse complement.
GCACTTAATGAGTAATAGCATGGTATTATCCAATACACTTAATGAGTAATACCATGGTATTATCCAATGCACTTAATGAGTAATACCATGGTATTATCCAATGCACTTAATGAGTAATACCATGGTATTATCCAATGCACTTAATTAATAATACCATGGTATTATCCAATTCAAACCATTTAATAGCATGGTGTCCAACCCCCCCCCCCCCACCCAACCCCCTTCAAATGTACAGTTTCTTCCCCCTTGAATGTATATATTTTCTTTTAGGATCTCTGCCTCTTAAACAGTACTGTCTATCTGTATGTCCTGTATGTCATATATGTCATGATGAATTGAAATGGGGGACCCTGAACAAACAAGACAAAAGTCTTTCTCTGGTCTGCATCCCCTTAACAATTGTGTGTATTGTACCCATTCTGCAATCTGTTAATAAAGTTTTCAATCAATCAATCAATCAATCAATCAAACCAAAAAAAGATTATGGGGAAAAATACCATGATACTTTTACGTAGGGGCAATATCCATGTCCTTGTGTTTTACATTATGTCCAAATGTCCATAGTGACAAAATGTCTTTCAGTGCCGAGAATGAGGCACCTGTTGTCGGCTTAACGCTGACGACCCCGAACTGACCGAGTCGGTGGGAGACGGTCGATGACGTTTACACTGGAGAGAGGACCAGAGCACCTGTCGCCTGGTAGACCTACAGGACGTTCACACTGGAGAGAGGACCAGAGCCCCTGTCGCCTGGTAGACCTACAGGACCTTCACACTGGAGAGAGGACCAGAGCACCTGTTCACACTGGAGAGAGGACCAGAGCACCTGTTCACACTGGAGAGAGGACCAGAGCACCTGTCGCCTGGTAGACCTACAAGACGTTCACACTGGAGAGAGGACCAGAGCACCTGTTCACACTGGAGAGAGGACCAGAGCACCTGTTCACACTGGAGAGAGGACCAGAGCACCTGTCGCCTGGTAGACCTACAGGACGTTCACACTGGAGAGAGGACCAGAGCACCTGTCGCCTGGTAGACCTACAGGACGTTCACACTGGAGAGAGGACCAGAGCACCTGTTCACACTGGAGAGAGGACCAGAGCACCTGTTCACACTGGAGAGAGGACCAGAGCACCTGTTCACACTGGAGAGAGGACCAGAGCACCTGTTCACACTGGAGAGAGGACCAGAGCACCTGTTCACACTGGAGAGAGGACCAGAGCACCTGTTCACACTGGAGAGAGGACCAGAGCACCTGTTCACACTGGAGAGAGGACCAGAGCACCTGTTCACACTGGAGAGAGGACCAGAGCACCTGTTCACACTGGAGAGAGGACCAGAGCACCTGTTCACACTGGAGAGAGGACCAGAGCCCCTGTCGCCTGGTAGACCTACAGGACGGTTTTATGTTTATTTTTTTATTTCTAGGTATAGTGAGAGTGGTAAAGGTTAGGGTTCATAATATGAGGGATAGGTTTATCAACAACGTTTAATAAGGGGAATATTATGACATCTTGTTGTTGTTGCATTGGCCAGCTACACGCCTGCTGGCTGTGATGCAGCCTTCCTCTGACCTCTCCTCCAATCACAGGCTTGGACGACACGACGTGTTCACACTGCAGGCAGCACTGGCCTCTCTCTCCAGACTGTGGCGGGAGTCACTCGGTGAAGACACACATGGAGGACAGTTGTGATGGAGGTGGTCAGAGGGACAGTGAGGTGAGGTGTTTACCTTATAAGTATTTGGGGTGATGATACTTGAGATTCAGATTCACCATTTATGTTACGAAACACATAGGAACGTGATACGACATTGACAAGTACAGTGCATACACTTTTTTCACAGGTAAAAATAGTGTAAAACAGGACAAAACAGTGATACAACAAGACAATAAAGTGCAATGGCTGGCTAGTGCACTTGTTCTGCACAAAGAAAACGTGAGGGGATGTATGATAACCGGTCTGTGTTTGAAAGCATATTGAAAGAAGACATGCCTCTCTTTCACCTCCTCCTGAGTCCTCACCCCCGTTATCATCTGCTCATTAACTCGTTGGCCTAAAACCATAAACTGTGACTTCAACATGTGTCCCCCGTGTGTACGTCCATCTGCGTTATTGTTCATGTGGCCGTTCAGGAGCGTGACCAGTGCGTGTCCGTTCAGGAGCGTGACCAGTGCGTGTCCGTTCAGGAGCGTGACCAGTGCGTGTTCGTTCAGAAGCGTGACCAGTGCGTGTCCGTTCAGGAGCGTGACCAGTTCACACTGGAATCTGAAATTGGCCGTATTAAAAAATAAATAAATAAATAACAGCCAAACAACAAAAATCGGATCTGAGCAATAAATCAGAATTGAGCAATACGGCTTATAGGCTTTCAAGCCGCTTTAAATAATGGAAAAGTCACTTTAAAGGAATGAGGTATTGTATAGTATTTTAGATACATTAAGTATAATAATGACGGAGTTAAAATTGTATATCGTATAGTAGTGTGTACATAGGTAGCCAAGGTAGGCCTACCAGTTTCTCAGGAACTTAGCATGTCTATTTTTATCATGCACATCTTGTGTCTTACCTGCTTTTTTTTCTTTTTCTATGGCTATTTAATTCTTGTATTATTGCACAATCGATGCGGGCATGACCACCCACATGTCACTGTGTGCCCTGTACTGGTATGTATGTTATAAAGCTGTGAACGAGGTTAGGTATGTCTGTGACAAATACACCTCTTGGTTCTTGTGGTGCTTTGAGTTGAATGGAGAGCTCCACTGCACTTCTTTCAATCGACACCACCATCTAGCGTCCAAACAAAGCAATCACACGTGCACTGAGGAACAGAGTACATCACGCGGCACTGGAGTGTTTTTCTTCTTCTTCTTCTCGCGAGAGTCGCAGGTTGAAGCGTCGCGTCGCGTCGTTCGGTGACGTCAGAGTCATGGCGTCTCTCTTCTCCAGATGTGAGCCCGTTGTTTTCAGCTAAAGTTACTCGGCATCTGTTGGCTTTAATGTTCCGCGCAGCAGCGAATCTAAAGACCATCGGTAAAGCGGAGACCGGCTGGTGAGTGATGTTTGATTCCAATAATAATAACAACACAATATTGTGTTTGTTTGGTCACTCTCGTGAAGTAGCCGACTAGCTTCTAGCGGCTAACATGAGCTCAGCTGCTGATGGCATCTATTGTTGACTAGTTTAGAAGACATCACAACCAGATCTATTGTTGACTAGTTTAGAAGACATCAGAACCAGGTCTATTGTTGACTAGTTTAGAAGACATCAGAACCAGATCTATTGTTGACTAGTTTAGAAGACATCAGAACCAGGTCTATTGTTGACTAGTTTAGAAGACATCAGAACCAGATCTATTGTTGACTAGTTTAGAAGAGATCACAACCAGATCTATTGTTGACTAGTTTAGAAGAGATCACAACCAGATCTATTGTTGACTAGTTTAGAAGACATCAGAACCAGATCTATTGTTGACTAGTTTAGAAGAGATCACAACCAGATCTATTGTTGACTAGTTTAGAAGACATCAGAACCAGATCTATTGTTGACTAGTTTAGAAGAGATCACAACCAGATCTATTGTTGACTAGTTTAGAAGAGATCACAACCAGATCTATTGTTTACTAGTTTAGAAGACATCAGAACCAGATCTATTGTTGACTAGTTTAGAAGACATCAGAACCAGATCTATTGTTGACTAGTTTAGAAGAGATCACAACCAGATCTATTGTTTACTAGTTTAGAAGACATCACAACCAACGCGTCGAACACAATGAAGGTTAACTGTAACTAACATGAGTATTTCTGAAAGAAAGCTAGCTGTTTGTGAACTCGAGAAGACTAAAAGAAAGCCGGCTAGCGTCAGTTAAAGAGCTGCAGACAGACTAGCCGACCTGCTGAAGCTAAACCTGCAGCCTTTAGAGCAGAACAGGCTCAGACATCAGAACCAAGATGGTCTGGATCAGCAACTGGCCGGTTAGGGTTAGTAGTAACGTTAGCTCCTGGTGTTGAGGCACAACACAGAGATAACCAGTCACCACAGTAGCAGTACTGTCTATCTGTATGTCATGTATCTGCATGTCATCAGAGTAGGGGTGGGAATCACCAGTTTCATCATGATACGATACGATATCGATTCTTTGGACAACGATACGATATTTGCCGATATCACAAAGTCTCTCACGATACAATACGATACGATTAGATTCAGGTGCCTGCAATCGATATGAGATGATATCATATGCCCATTTAACACAATCAGTAACATTTAGATCAACAAAAAAAAGGTAATGAAAATATCATTTGACATTTGTATTTTTGAGCTCTTCCAGACATTTAAAGGAAAATCAATCTATTGTTTTTAATACAAATAGACCTCCTGTTCACTGTAAAGTGCCACGTTTTTATATATTGAGCTTTAAACTTTAAGCTACATTTTTTGGAACTCAAAACTCACAACCTCCCTCTCCCAAACCGTTCCTACAACAATTTGTTGATGTTGCATGATCATGTATAGGCCTACATTTATTATGTATTATATTGTTTATGTTTAAATAACATTTAAACATCAAACTCCTCTGACCTCATCTGGTCTTTCCAAAGACGCGCGCACACACACACACACACACAGAAAGGGAGAATGCTATGCTGTAACATCTACACACACGGAGCTACTGCTGTTGTTCTTGGGCGGATATGAGACTCGCCACAGGATTTTCAAAATAAGAGTATCGATATGAATCGATCTTATTACATCGCATCGATCCGATTCGATTGTTGATAATTACATCGATGTATCGATCTGGATCGATGTATCGTCCCACCCCTACATCAGAGTAGCCATGAACTCTCGCACCACTGCTTATAACCGGGGCAGAGAGTCAGGAAACATGGAAGAGTACAAGACAACAGTCTACACTCTGCGCAAGGCTGTCAAACTTGCTAAGAGGACGTATGCCGACAAGATGGAGGCACAAATGGCACAGAATGACACAAGAGGCTTATGGCGGGGACTGAGGGCTATAACTGACTACAAAGTCAGCGCCCCCTCAATGGGGAGCGACGACGCCTCCCTTGCGGACCAGCTCAACACCTTCTACGCGCGGTTTGGTGCAAACAGTGGCACTGCTAGCCCAACGGCTAGTGACGTCACTGGTGTGCCGGCTGTTGTGGAGGGGGGGGGGGGGCATCCGCGGGGGGGCGGGGGCGCTCTCTCCTTGACGGTACACAGTGTGAGAAGAGCATTTATGCAGGTGAACACCAGCAAGGCTGCTGGCCCAGATGGTATAACAGAAGCATTCTTAAGTCCTGTGCCAACCAGCTTGCCCCGGTGTTCACCGCCATATTTAATCAATCCCTGGCGGAGTCAGTGGTCCCTGCCTGCTTCAAGATGTCTACCATCATCCCTGTACCGAAGAAACCCTCCCCAACATGTCCAAATGACTACAGACCGGTGGCACTCACCTCTGTGGTCATGAAATGTTTTGAGAGGCTGGTCAAGGACCACATTTGTGCCTCCCTCCCCAGTGATATGGACCCTATGCAATTTGCATACAGGACAAACAGGTCCACTGACGACGCGGTCTCCCAGGTACTGCACAGCACCCTCTCCCACCTTGACCGTCAGAAGGGGGGCTATGTGAGACTGTTGTTCATTGACTACAGCTCAGCGTTCAACACCATAGTCCCCACCAGACTGGTGGACAAGCTGATCGAGCTGGGTCTGAGCTCCGCCCTGAGCGCCTGGGTACTGGACTTTCTGAGTGAAAGACCCCAGGCGGTCAGGGTGGGGGGTCAGACCTCCAACACCATCACCCTGAGCATCGGGTCCCCCCAGGGCTGTGTTCTAAGCCCCCTGCTGTACTCACTCTACACACACGACTGTGTGGCCAAGTTCAGCTCCAACTCCATAGTGAAGTTCGCAGACGACACGGTGGTGGTGGGGCTGATCTCGGACAACGACGAGAAGGCCTACCGGGAGGAGGTTGAGGTACTGGAACGCTGGTGCCAGGACAACAGCCTGCTCCTGAACATTGGTAAAACCAATGAGCTGATCGTGGATTATAGGAGAGGACAGCAGGAGACACACACACCACTGATGATTAATGGGGCTACCGTGGACAGGGTGAGCAGCTTTAAGTACCTGGGGGTCCACATCTCAGAGGATCTGACCTGGTCAACACACATAGACACAGTAGTAAAGAAGGCGAAACAGCGCCTCTACCACCTGAGACAGTTAAGGAAGTTCAGAGTATCGGGGAAGATACTCCAGTCCTTCTACTCAGGAGCTGTAGAGAGCATCTTGACCGGAAACATCACTGCCTGGTATGGAAACAGCACGGCACAAGACAAGAAGGCCCTACAGAGAGTGGTGCGCTCAGCCGAGCGTACCACGGGTATTGCACTACCTCCCCTGCAGGTTCTATACAACAAGAGGTGCAAATCCAGAGCCTGCAGGATAATGAAAGACCCTCACCACCCCAATAACAGCCTGTTCCAGCTGCTGAGGTCAGGCAGACGCCTGCGAACCCCAGCTACTAGGACAGAGCGGCTTAGGCTCAGCTTCTTCCCCCAGGCCATCAGAGCCCTGAACAATGAACATTGAGTGCCACAGAACTAGGCCTGCCACGATAACACATTTTGCTGGGCGATTAATTGCCCCCGAAAATATCGCGATAAGCGATATTATTGCGACCGGTTAGAGAATTTTTTTTTTGGAGAAATTTATTTCCCAAAACTTTTATTTTGAAGCCCACCGCTCCGTCTTTTCCGGTGTTTAAGACTTTTATTTTGAAGCCCACCGACCGGACCGGAAGTATTGTTGTGATTTTATCAGGTACTTTTTGGGTACCAGAAAAGTCACGTGAAACACTGCAGACCACTGAATAGAGACGCGTCTCTAGGATTTCATAATCATTATGTTTGCAGCAGGCACAAGTGCAATAAACAAAGGATACAGTCACTGTGTATTCTGCCTCATTTATTGATTAAACAAAACCGACATCAACACAATTTGCCACCGAGCGGAGAGTTTAGTCTCGCAAAAAGATCGCTGACTTGTTAAGGCTTGTTGTTAGGTTAGGTGCTAATGTTGTGCTAGCGTTTTAGCATGGCTATCGTACATAGCGTGATCAATATAACTCGCTATTGATTGTTTGTATGAGTAACGTTAATGCTAGTAGAATAGACACAACGTGAGGTAATCACCATCCATTTTAAACCGGTTATTACCTAATGCTAACGTTAGCAAATAGACGCGACTGGTAACGTTACAGCTTGTTAGCCTAATGCTCGTTAACGTTAGCATAGACAGCCTAGCTAACGTTAACGCTTGTAGAATAGACACAGAGGTAACGTTAGCGTTAGCAGAATAGACACAACGAGGGTCTCGTTAATGTTGTTATTGATTGATTGATTGAAAACTGTGTTTACTCTGTTTGTATGAGTAACGTTAATGCTAGTAGAATAGACACATTGTGACTGACAAGGGGCACTGGGTCCGCCTCATTAAAACAAACGCGCAAATAGCAATTAATCGCGCCCGTCAAAATCATTGCATTCATTTTAATTATCGCGGCAATTAATCGATTTATTGCTTATCGCGGCAGGCCAACACAGAACACTGAACTATCCACACACAAGCACACATGAACACACACACGACACGCACGCTGTGCACGCTCACACACTAGCAGCCACTTAACACTTTAACATGAGCGGGCACACACTCATGCCGCACACTTATGGCCAAAAGGAAAGGCAACTTTAAATTAGAATAACAGGAACAGTGTATTGCACTACCAAAGCTACCTAGCACTAGCATGTCCTATATGCTCTGTAAATAACTATGTACAGATACCGAGATGTCACACCATGTTACCTGTTTATTGCACAATGTTGTTTTTTTATTGGATTCTATTATATGTTGTAGGGCTGGGCGATAAAACGATAACGATAACTATCGCGATAATTTATTTCCTCGAAATAAACATGAAACGTGGTCGCAAAGTTTCGATATATCGATTTTCCAAGCTTGGATATGAGCACACGCACTAACAACCAATCAGTGAAGGAGATGGCCGATAGCGGAAGGAGACCCGGAAGGAGGCGCGGCGGTAGGACTCAGTAAACAAGGCTGGCTATGGCTAATTAGCTTGCACGCGCTATTTTACAGTTTACCTGCCGAGTTGGTGTGTGTTTTGAATTCTGAGGGTAACTGTTATAGTAGTGTGGGGTATACGATGGACGTCGTTGCAATGAATTGGGCGGAACAGAGTATTTTAGGGTCATTTTTAGTACATTGTCATGAGATACTCCGCTCGGAAAACGAGGCTGGCTATGGCTAATTAGCTTCCACGGCGCTATTTTACAGGTTACCTGCCGAGTTGGTGTGTGTTTTGAATTCTGAGGGTAACTGTTATAGTAGTGTGGGGTATACGGTGGACGTCGTTGCAATGAATTGGGCGGAACAGAGTATTTTAGGGTCATTTTTAGTACATGAGATACTCCGCTTGATTTGGCTAACTGCTAACGTGCGCGGACTGATGACGACATCAACTCGACTCTCGAGACATTCACAGCAGCAAAACAAGTCAGCCCGCGTATCGGCGCCGGGCATAATAAGTTAATTAAACTTGACAGACATATCGACGATAATTATCGATATCGAGTTATATGAAAATAATTTTATAATTTTATCGCAATAACGTTTTTGGTCATATCGCCCAGCCCTAATATGTTGTACCACTGTATTGCACATCGTTGTGGGCAAGACCACCCGCATTTCATTGTATACTTGTATGCCGTGACAATTAAAACTCTTGACTTGACTTGACTTGATGTATGTTATGATGAATTGAAAATGGGGGACCCTGATGTAGGGCTGGGCGATATGGCCTAAATATGATATCACGATATTTTCTGACCTTTCGACGATACACGATACACATCACGATGTTTTTCTTTTTTACCCCAAACGATTCATTATGAGGCTTACCAAGACAGTATTTGAGTTTGCAAGCTAACATTAAAGACAAAATAAAATACCCATGCATTTAGCATTTTTATATTATATATTAGATTTAGATTATTGGATTATTAGATTATAATATATTGCATATATTTAGCAATGAGATATTATATGATTTAGATATGAAATATGATGAATTGAAAATGGGGGACCCTGATGTAAACAAGACAAAAGTCTTTCTCTGGTCTGCATCCCCTTAACAATTGTATGTATTGAGCTGTACTGTACCCATTCTGCAATATGTTAATAAAGTTTAAATCAATCAATCAATCAATCAATCAATAAATAGCATTTTAGCATTTTTATGAAACTACTGTATATTTGTATGTCTCTAAATGTTTTGATGAATTGAAAATGGAGGACCCTTATGTAAAAAAGCCGAAAGTCTTTTTCTGGTCTTCATCCTCCTGTACTGTATTGTACCCATTCTGCAATATGTTAATAAAGTTTTCATTCATTCATTCTGACGGACAACAGAATAATTTTGATTGACAGTCGACTCTGCCAATTACGTCACACCGCTTGCACCCGCCCTGCTGTTCTTAGCACAAATCGGCAAGCGCCATTAGTTTTTGACTTCCTGAATGTCCGGTGTGCTGACATCAACAAAGCTACTTACATTAGCTCCCCGCAACCGACTAGTAGGAGACCAGTGCACCACAGGATGACTAAATGAGCCATAATGATTTTACCTCAACGAATGTTATAATAAAAGCCTTTCCATACATCTGTCTGATTGAAAACTTTATTAACAGACCGCGGAATGGGCATATCTCAACACAGGCTGAGATATGAACGAGTAACGTGTGGACCAGATTGACGCGACACAATCCTATTGGGCAAAACATCACGATATCCACGATACGTTGAAAAAGTGTATTGTTAATGAACTGTACCCGATATTTATATAATATCGTCATATCGCCCAGCCCTACCCTGATGTAAACGAGACGAAAGTCTTTCTCTGGTCTGCATCCCCTTAACAATTGTGTGTATTGTCCTGTACTGTATTGTACCCATTCTGCAATCTGTTAAATAAAGTTTTCAATCAATCAAAAGATCGGATAGATAGAGCGGCGTGAGCCCATTTAGAATGTTGTAAGTGAGTAGAGTAGCACTTTAAAGTCAGATCTGGCCTGAATAGGAAGCCAGTGTAGGGATACGTGTGGGAGCTATAGAGCTGCTGGTCACAGCTAATGAAGGTTAATAAAACATGAATAAAAACAGCAGGTTATTTATCCCCCTCCTCTCTCCTTCCCCCCTCATCCCCCTCCTCTCTCCTTCCCTCCTCCTCTCTCCTTCCCCCTTCCCCCCTCCTCCTCCCCCTCCTCTCTCCTTCCCCCCTCCTCCTCCTCCTCTCTCCTTCCCCCTTCCCCCCTCCTCCCCCTCCTCTCTCCTTCCCCCCTCCTCCTCTCTCCTTCCCCCTTCCCCCCTCCTCCTCCCCCTCCTCTCCTTCCCTCCTCCCCCTCCTCTCTCCTTCCCCCCTCCTCTCTCCTTCCCCCCTCCTCCTCCTCCTCTCTCCTTCCCCCCTCCTCCTCCTCTCTCCTCCCCCCCCCCCTCTCCCCCCCCCCCCCTCCTCCTCCTCAGGCACTTTTGCCGCACGATGGACGAGCTGGTCCACGACCTGGTGTCGGCGCTGGAGGAGAGCTCGGAGCAGGCGGCGCGCGGCGGGTTCGGCGGCGGCGGGGATCACGCGCTGGCCGTTGGCTGCCTGCTGAAGCGCCAGGCGCGCAAGCGGCGCGGCAGGAAGCGGCGCTCGGACAACAACCCCCACCCGCCCTGGGAGACGGGCCACCTCAGTGAGGGCTCGGAGTCCAGCGGGGAGGAACACAAGGTGAGGGGGAGAGCAGGGCTGCACCGTTAATACAGATCTCGATTCATAGACCTATGTAATAAAGGATGACGCTTTTATTTATTTTATTAAAATTAAAATGATTTTTAAACTTTTTACTTAACTTTTTTTAAATGATGACGATTCAGACTTTTAATTTTAAGTCAAGCACTTTCATATTATGTTATGTTGTCTGTTTAAGAAAGTGCAATACATAATTTTATTGAAAAAATAAGAATCGTGTGAGAGAATCGTGATCTCAATTCTTAGAGAGAAAAATCATGATTCACATTTTAGCAAGAACCGTGCGGCCGAGAGGCAGATGTAAAGAATGTACAGGACTTTGTCTCCGTGTTATAACGGCACAGAAACTAGAGCCATATGGAATCCGCGATCACGGAATCGCGGACGGAATCGCGGAATTGAGCAATAAAAATGGAATCAACTTTTTTTTTTTTTTTTACTTTTTTTTTTTTTTTTTATGTTGTGGGACTTGTACAGCACTTTGTTCAACTTTGTCAGTGCTGTAAAGTTTAAACCTTTTTAAATCTTAGACAAACAAAACACTTTCATGAAATATTGTAAGCAGTCATTTGAGGCTTCATAAAAGCAGCACAATGAACACAAATCTGTCAGTGCCGAGTCCGACCTCATCTTAAATAACAAACGGCATTGCTTGTTGTTATTAACAAAGAGAGGCAGAGTTGATTTTGCAAAAATATATATACCTTTTTATTTTTATTTTTTTTAATCGAATTTTATTTTCATATTCGAATGAAATAAATGAATGAAGCTTCGAAGTATTTAAGACAGCCCTATTAAATGGACTGTTATATCTTATTAAATTGTGGACATTTATTCATTCCCACTTATTAGACACTATTTCTGATGGTAAAATGAGCGTACAAAGCAAAATACAGAATTCTGAAATATTAAAACGGAAAAAACGGAATTTGGAAAAAAATAAAATGGAATTTGGAAAAAAATAAAACTGATTTCATATGGCTCTAACAGAAACGTTCAACAAATTAGCCGGTGTCCATAGGAAATGTTGCCGCTGTCGTTGCTAGGCAACCGTTGAAAACCCATCAGAAGCATGGCGCTCTGTAGCTAAAAGGTGAAAATATTTTCAACTAAAAACACGCTTGGCTATTTGGTACCGTGACCCATCGCAAACTCTGCCCTCTTTTCTTGATCCTTCAATCACAATTGGAGAACTAAGAAAAGAGGGCTGGAATTTGAGAAGGGTCCGTAGCATGGCATGAACACAGTGGGCGGCGCGACACCATCCAGACCTGCGGCACAACTATATGTAGGCTTTTGTGTTGTTAAAGGAACACGCCAACTTTTTGGGAAATTAGCTTATTTGCCATCTACCCTGGAGTTAGACGAGCAGATACACAACCTTTTCTTCTCTGTGCGTGCATTAGGCTTAGGGATTAGCCACTCCGTTAGCCTAGCTTAGCGTCATCCACTGGAAGTAGGTGTGCCCATGTAGCCTAGTTCCCAACTAGGGATGCACCGATATGAAAATTTGCCACCGATACCGATTGTTCAACTAACACAATCGCCCGATACCGATATTTGTGGCACAAAAAAAATTATTTTTTATTTATTAGCGATCTGAATTCATATTTCATCAACCGAGTCTACCGTTGGTAAATCAGCCACCCCAGGCGCTCAGATGTGAAAAAAGCGCCCCCTATCGTCTCCCAGATGGTAATTCACCCTTTTGGATTGGACTCAATGAAAATGCATGGGGGGAAAAAACCCGGACTCCACATTTTACTTCTCACGCATGTAACCGGGGCCGATCAGCTTCATGCTGGACCCTCAGCACAGCGTGTATACGCTGTTTTACAGTATACGCGCGGGATCAATAAAAGGATAGATTTTTGGAATAGTCGATCAGGAATAATCCATTTGGATACTATCTGATCTCAGGTAAGGAATCTATTTTACCAGTATTAGGATAATCAGACCTTTTTTCACAGAGATATAAGCTTTCCCCCTATATGTGATATGGCTGTTTTGACTGTGCGAGTGATCAGGAAATAAGAGAATCGATTTACAGCTTGCGGCACCAGCGTGCATACGTACACATATACTATCGATAATCTAGCGTTTATTTGAAAACGATTCATAAATAGGCCGAACAATGACAACGTTCTAGAATATTACAGCACATCAGCGTTTATCAGGGATTCTTTTTTTTCCTTCTTGAAAACGAGGGCTTTTCAAAATGCTATAAAACGGAAATGAACCGATAAAAAAACAATCCGCTTCGACAATGTTGACTGGAAATGGATCATTGATAATGCGACGGGCAGATTAGACACATAGCCATAATTTAAAACATAGATTAGGCGATATTAACGTTAACATTGAAGTGGTTGCTGGGCATTCAAGGGGGTAAAAAGGAAAATACGGCCGGCTCTGAAAGTGTTAATCATAAGTAGTAACTTTGATGCAGTAGCGTGTGTGTGGGGGCGGCGTTGTGCAGGTCGCTTGACTGAAACTTTTTTCAAAGTTTGAATGTATGGGCCAGATTGACGCGACACAAATTGATGGATATTTATCGGCTACTGCCATCGGCACATTTGAGCTTATCGGCCGATACCGATACCCGACCGATATATCAGTGCACCCCTATTCCCAACAGTCACGAAATACCTCCCAAATACAACTCAAAAACGTTCCTGTAAACATGTTGTGACCTGTGTATTTACTAGGGGTGCACGATATTGATTTTTTGACCCCGATACTGATAACTTCTCCTCAAGGTCGATACCGATAACCGATAATATATATATATTTATTGTATTATTATAATAATAAAAATGTGTATTCCTGTAGTTTTGACCTAACCAGATTTATCATGACATGAGCGTTAATACTATGAACAAAACAAAGCCAAGACAACAGTTTTGACTCTTCAAATAAAGTTACCATATTTATTTTTCCAAATAAATATAATTTGAATCACAAAATTCACAACCCGTCAATGTCATTAACAATGTGTTTTCCTAAACAATGAGTGAACTAAAAACCAACAGGTATTGTGCTTTGTCAGCAGATAAAACATTTGACGCTATAGGAGAGGAGACTGTTGTGGTCTTGGTCCATGAAACAACTATTACTTGGCATTTATAGGACAGCACGCCTCAAAAACAATTGACATCCTGTCAATAACTTGTAAACATAACATTGCAAAATGTAAACATTTGCCAATTGCCATAGTGAGGTTCATCACTCAGTGATGTAAAAATAAAATAAAGGCCTCTAGAACTGTTGCAAATCTTTGCATACGCCTGGGATTCAAATTCAATACTGGCAGGTAAAATCGGACAGTCAGATATGTCTCTATGTAAACAAAGTATACAAACTGAAAAAGTGCGTTCCTCACCGTATCAAAAACAAATAAATAAGCTACTGAAACAAGTTCCACACAGTAACAAACAGTCATTTTACAGAACAAATGATTAATTATATTACTTATAAGAATCCATATAAATGACAGTGAGTGAACCCTTTTTTCCCACTAAACTACTAAAGCATTGAGGTTTCAAACTTTCAATTGTTTTTGTTTTTTTTCTCAAAGAGAGAGAGAGAGACAGATAGATTCATGTTTGACCCTGTATTGTTATTTTTTTGGTAACTCTTCTACTGTTTTTTAAATTCTGGTCGGATCAGTAGGAGATTTTTTTTAATGAAGATTAGCATCTCTGCCTTCTCGCATGCGAGTCGGTTCCTTTGCTCGGTCATCACGTGTCCAGCAGCAGAAAACAAACGCGCAGAGTCAACGCTAGTGCAAGGCGCTGACAGAAATGTACGAGCAAGTTGGGCCAGGCGCTCGTAACGGGACTGGCTGCTACTCCAGTATTCCAGCGGGCAACGGCTCAGCGTGGGCTCCAACAGATAGGACTGGAGCTAACGGTAAAAACAAAAGCACAGAAGAACGGGATCTAATTATGATGACGTTCTACCGGTTCCATAACACAAGTTATACAGTGTTCATAAAACATTAAAATAAAATATACACTTACGTCCGCATCCACTCTGCTGTTTTCCTGTTGTTCAGTTGCAGCATCTGTGTTTTCTTCCATGATTGCCTCAAACATTCCCAAGAGCGAGTTGTTGTTGTTGTTGTTGTTGTTGTTGTTGTTGTTCTCGTCTTCCCTGGTCCTCTTTGCCGGTGGCTCGTCTGACTGGGGGCCGGGGGTGTCGGTCTCGATTTTGTGCAGCTGTTCCCGCAGCATTTCTGTAGCTTGACGTTTTGATGCACGGCTGAAGTAGCGGTCCTTGTACCTCGGGTCCAATATTGTGGAGATATAATACATGGGCTTTTCCTCGATGTCACCAAAACGCCTTTGGACTGCTTTTAACACTTTGATTGCCAGCGTGGCGTGCACTATTTATTGTTGGATGCCAGCACCCACTTCAATGATAGCGCTCTAAACGCATAATCTCTGTCTTAAATTATGGCTATGTGTCTAATCTGCCCGTCGTTTATCAATGACTTGTTTGCAGTCAACATTGTTGAGACGGATTGTTTTTTAATCGGTTTATTTCCGTTTTATAGCATTTTGAAAAGCCCTCGTTTTTCAGGAAAATATATAGATTCCGTGATAAACGCCCTTTACTGGAATATTCTGGCATACACAAAAAAACGTTTTATGAATCATTTTCAAATAAACGCTAGATTATCGATAGTATATGTGTACTTATGCACGCTATAGAAGCGATCTGAAAAATATATTCTCATTTCCTGATCAGCGCGCGCACACACACACACACACACACACACACACACACACACACACACACACACATGGGGCACACGCTGATATATAGGTCAAAACAGATCCGATTACCCCAAGACTGGTAAAATAAATTGCTTACCTCAGATCAGATGTTAAAAGATTATTCCAATTCCTGATCGCCATTCCAAATATCGATCGTGTTTATTGATTCAGCGTTGGGTGCTGGAAATACCGATTCCACGCTGTTCTGAGGGTCGGTGATCAACTTGGGTCTCTTCAGATGCCTCACCGGAGAAGTAACATGAGGAGGCTGGACCCCCCCCTATCAGTCTAAACCAATGGGGTGCAGTTACACAGGGAGAGACGATAGGGGGCGGTATTTTCCCAATTGAGCTCAGAGAGAGTCTGCAACACTAGCGTGAGGCTTGACTGATGAAATATGAATTCAAATCGCTAATAAAAAAAAAAGACAAACAAACGCTATATGTCGTTGGTGGCACTCAACTGGCGGCATGAACTAACGACAAATCGCGTCCGTGGCACTCAAAGTGTTAACAGGGTCTCCTTTGTAGTTTTCACTCTGTGGTCTGTTGGGACGGTTTGTTTTAGCAGGCGTGTTAGGGCTTGGATGGAGGGGATCACGTCTGCAGTAGTGGCTGTAGCTTTGCTAATATCGTTCACACGGATCGAGGATGGTCAAGATGTTTTCAACCAGGGTCCATTGGTCGGCGTTGAGTGTTGCTGGCAACTTGTATTCTACAGCATAAGCTGCGATAGCTTGCTTCTGCTTCACCAGACTCTGGAGCATGTAGAATGTACTGTTCCAACGTGTGGCCACGTCTTGTTGGAGTCGTGATTTTGTTATTTTCAGGCCCACCATTAACTTCCAGGCGGGTGGTCGCTACTTGGGAGTGCTTAAAGTGTCCAACAATCTTCCGACGGATGGCAACACAGTCAATCACAGCTCTTTGGCTCAGCACAGCCTCGTTCACAGCCAGCTGTAAGGTGTGGGCCATGCAGCCCAGGCTATCAACATTGTAATCCTCCATAGCCTTTGCCATGTTACGTGCGTTGTCTCTTAGGACAACATGGACCATCTCTTTCGTTATGTTCCATTTCTGAAGCATAGCTACAAAAGCCAAACGGATCATATCGGCAGTGTGTGAACCTGGTAGTTCCTGAGAATGCAACACCGCTCTGTACAGTTTGAATCGTTGTCTATCAGAGTATGAAGGAGTAAGGCGATCTCGTCATACTTGGCTTGTAAACCAGCGTTTCCGTTAGCCGGTAATTACCGGTATTTGACCGACAAAATCTGTTGAAGTCCGACATATTTAATCTCTCCGGTCTTAATGTCCGGTGAAAATAATTCCCTGAGGGGAGCTCCAGTAGCTCACCACGTACCACGAGTGCTATTTCAGCGCCGTGGACAACCGTGCTCGTCACGGATCTGGGGCTGAGCGAGTTCGAATCCCGGACTGCAGCCGTGCCTTTCCCAGAGTGTCTTCCCCCCCATCTGAACCCTTTCAGCCTGCTTCTGTCGGTCGAACTTGACCAAGTATAAATGCGATAAACGTATAAAAGAGCCAGGGAAATGGCCAAAGTTTTAAAAAAGAAAATAATTCCCTGAGTCGAAGCACAATTTGATTATTTGAATTGTATTAAAATAGGCTAAAATTAAATAGCCTATGCGATGAACGAAACAATCATTACATTTGTTTCATCGTTGCTTCACCAAGCAGGTATAATAATGTTGTCAGCGAGAGCTTAGTGCTGGGTTTTGCGAGTACATGTGTAGCTGCAGAGCCGGAGCAGCAGCGGCCATTACAGCGGCCATTGCAGTACCAATTCAGCCATTGGCAATTCAATGTTGGGTGGGAGGCGCTGCTGTGCGGTCCCCAGATAGAGCCAGAAAAGAGCCAATAACAGCTGAATCTGCTGCTCTGTATCGACATACTCTCGCAAATAAGTCGTTGGGAGGTGGAGAGAGAGAGAGTCATCACGCAAACCCACGATAATGTTGCCGTCTCTCTCTGCCAAATTTCTCAGTTCTTCGCTTGATATAATTAATACAAATGTCCAATATAACGGAATTCGTTAGCTCATAAAAATGTGATTATAACAGACTGCTGTTTATTATTGTCGGGCGACTGCCCACAGACACCTATTTGATTTAAAGTCGGCAGCAGCATGGAGTCTCTGGACTTATTTTATTTGGAATATAATGGCTTTATACGCAAAAGTAGCCTAGTTTTAAGTAAAAATATTATAAATCTACATGCCTTGATGATGTCATTCTTTTGTTTTGTTGTCATTCTTTTGCCTATCAATTGTTTTTAAGCTCAATAAACTCTGACCGGAATTTCTCTCATTTGACCGGTAGATTGAAATCTACCGGACACTGAGGCCGGCAACAATTTTTTCTAACGGAAACCCTGTTGTAAACACTCCTCTGCAAAGTGACGGCGGCTTGGAATTATGAACCTGGGCTCTAAATGACGAAGTAGCCGACAGAATCCTTTGTCTTCAACGAGGGAAAAGGGCTGGTCATCAAGTGCCATTTCTGTGATCAAGTTAGGATTTGCAGCAGCTTTAGTTAAAAGCGACGTAGGCTTTTAACACACCATCGTAGCGGTGGTGATGTTGCAGGTGACTTATTATGTTGGATGTGTTATAGCTTGTTGCCCTTTTCCCTCCTCGTGGAACTTCTGCATTGCATTTGTTACAAATAGCAAGCAAACTGTTTTCCTCTGAAACTTTGAAAACTACTGACGCCATGTTTGTTTACTATCTGCGATGCTTCTGAGGTCGCTTTCACACAGGGGCTGTTTGGTCCGGACTTTCGGACCAGAATTCGATAGTCCGGTTTTTCGGGTTTGTGTGAATGCCTGTCGAACTCGGTTCGCGGACCAAACCAAAACGTCGGTCTCGGTTCGGCTTCATCGGACCAAACGCGAACCAAATATAGGAAGTGATTATTATTACCACTGCTCGCAGCACTCACTGCAAAACAAGCACACTGCATCTAATCTCTCTCTCTATCTATCTATCTATCTATCTATCTATCTATCTATCTATCTATCTATCTATCTATCTATCTATCTATCTATCTATCTATCTATCTATCTATCTATCTATCTCTATCTATCTATATATCTAACTGTGCATCTTGGGAAGAAGGAAGAAAAAACGCGGCTTATTATTATTACCGAGGCGCACGGCATTGGATCAATGGATCAATGCCACATCAATACTATTATTACCTTACCACTGCTCGCAGCATTCATTCACTGCAAAACAAGCACACTGCATCTATCTATCTATCTATCTATCTATCTATCTATCTATCTATCTATCTATCTATCTATCTATCTATCTATCTATCTATCTATCTATCTATCTATCTATCTATCTATCTATCTATCTATCTATCTATCTATCTTATCTATTTATCTATCTATCTATTTATCTATCTTATCTATCTTATCTATCTTATCTATCTATCTATCTATATGTAACCCAGGGTTCAGATTCATAATTATCAAAGGAACATAAATAGTTCCTGTTTATCTGTGAGCTACCACTTCCTGTTTTACCCTGAGGTCCCACTTCCTGTATATAGAATGTAAACCAGCGTATGATGTCATGATAGAAGGTTCTGGAACCTTTGTGATGTCATCCTATGATGTCATATAGAACGTTCCGGAACATCTTCTCGCCGGAACATTTGATATACCTCCAGACTAATGCCAGCCTGATGCTCAACTATTGCTTAACTAACAGTCCGGTAGGATTGAACTGAACGAGACTACAAGGACTTCCAAGGGAGTCGATCCCGTTCATCTTGTGTTATTTGGATATTGTATTTTGTATTTGATTTGATTTAACTTGATATATGGATACAGATATTCTCCTATAAGAATTAGAGGATAAATGCTACCACTGTATGATGTTATAATAGAACCTTCTAGAACATAGAACCTTCTAGACCATTTGTGGTGATGTCATAATAGAACCTTCTAGATGACATCTCGATTATAGCCGAATCACTTCCGGTAAAGAAAAAGAGTTTAAAGGGCCAATTCACCTAATAAGGTATTTGCATTCCCTGATAAACTAATATAGAGTTACCGATGATAACCTCAGAGACGTCTGAACGAACCCCAATGTGTTGATCCAATCGACCTAGGCCTTGATATCGAACTAACCCTCCCGCAAGGAGAGGTTACTGACCTAATCTAAAAGGGATACTTCAAAGCATAACTTGTACTTTACGTATGTATGTATTATTACTGTTTATCTAGCACGCTTTTAATTAAAACACCGGTTATTGTTATAACTCTGCCTCTGGTCTACTATTCTTTTAATTGTGCATATTACTCCTCGTCGCATTCGAACCTAGAACTGTGCCCGTGGCAAACAGCTGTTACGGTTATTAACACAAG
Source organism: Notolepis coatsorum (assembly GCF_963971535.1). NCBI lineage: Eukaryota > Metazoa > Chordata > Actinopteri > Aulopiformes > Paralepididae > Notolepis > Notolepis coatsorum. Next base: position 147,426,949 of record NC_140169.1, on the reverse strand, counting down.
TGCTACATATATATCTGTGCATCTTGGGAAGAAGGAAGAAAAAACACGGCTTATTATATTATTAATAAAACCGCTACTTGTGTGGGCACTCATAAAAACATCGTGGTCTACAAGTTGTTTAGCGAGAGGATGGTGGTAATGTGCTTCAATAGAACAATGGATCAATGCCATGTCAAAACTCGCCTCCGCTGGGCTCCGCAGTACACACACTGTCAGACACACACGCGCGCGCACACACACGGGCTCGCAGCCACACACACATTTCCACTGTCCAATAGACAAGCGCCCTTTTCGACCGCGTGACATTGTTCAGAAGGTTCAGTCCGCCTCACAGATTTCTATTTGAACGCAGGCGAACCAAATGAAGAATGCAACAATGTTGCAACTTCATCCCCAGAACCGCACAGAGTCCACCAAAACTATATGTGAAAGCGACCTGAAAGTTACGTGACTACCGTACGTCACAGCCAGGCATGAGAAAGAGCGCTGGATTTGTGAAAAACTCCCTCTTCCTTAACCACACGCTATCAGTTGTACCACAGTACTGGCAAAATGGGAGGAGCCTACAGTAAAAACAAGCGCCCTTCATCCCAATCCACCCACACCGCATTTTTTTTTACCAAAAAAATTATTATATATTATCGGAGCTATCAATAATTTAATCTGGATGATGTCATAATTGCTGATATCGGCCCAATAATTATCGTGCATCCCTAGTATTTACCAAAAAAGAAAAAAAAATTAAACATTTTCGTTTTCTAAGCTGATATATACTCGGATTTTTTTTTGCCGAACCACTGCTGCCTGGGCGCAGTGATCTCATCACCTCAAAAGCCTGTTTAAAAAGCCTGTATGCACAGAGAAGAAGAGGGTATGTATCTGCTTGTCTAACTCCAGGGTAGATGGCAAATAAGCGAATTTCCCAAAAAGTTGGCGTGTTCCTTTTAATGTTTTGCAAGTGAAATCTGGACAATGTGGATAATGCTGTTAGTAGGGATGGGCAAAACTCACACAATTGCTATTTGATAGTCACTGGGTACTATTCAAATACTAATCGATAATTGCCCACCCCTCCCACCCCCACATTAATGTATGATTTTGTTTTTACTTAATAGCGAACATGACATAATCAAACAAGCGAGCTAGCTGGCTGCTGTCATCGCTAACAGCTAACGCTAGTGGACCAAGTGAACGTAAAGCATTCATTCCGAAAGGTACATCGCATGCTTGAAATGTGTGAACTTAGTGAAACTGTTGTGCTACCTGCCTAGCTAGCGAGCTGTACCCAGCATGCCGTTCAGCAGTGTAACAGTTAATAGGGTCCCTCTCATTATTTAAATCATTTAACGAATATTTTAATATAAAAAAATAGATGCCCATCCCTCGCTGTTGGGTGATGATTTAGGGAGATGCAGAGAAAGGGCGCCGCTAGCGTCGCCTACATCAGGGGTTCCCAAACTTTTCAGGCCGGGACCCAGAAAATAAGGCGTCAGAGAGCCGCGGCCCAATGCACATCGTCAGGCTTTTTTTTCTTCTTTTTTTTTGCCAGGCGACCGATTTTTTAAGCCAAATATCACTTCAATCCTATTAAGTTAGTTCAAGTTAGTTATTCATTTATATGTGCTATTTATGAGAGGGCTAACTTGTTGCAAAATAATAATGATAATAATAATAGCCTCATTAAAATACTATTGTTGCTTCGGTTGTTTTCAGCGTTTTATGTGCATAATCTGTTATTTAGTTTGAAATGTTCGTTGAAATAAGTAGATTTTTCGTTTTTGTTTATTTATTAAGTTAATATAAAACCATATAGTCACATTTTAGAATACAATAGAATAGAATTTTAGAATACAACTAGAAACACTGTCCTGGCCTGCTTCTAAGTTCAGTGGCCTGACAAAAAAAAATTGATTATTATTATTATTATTTTTTTTTTAATCTCGCGGCCCTCCCGTGGCTGCTCGCGCCCCACCTTTGGGTCGCGACCCCGACTTTGGGAACCACTGACCTACATGACCTGCGCATGCTTCCTACAACATGTCCCTCTCAAATGTCCATGTATGAGGGACCACTAGTTGCCACATATAGCCCACACTGGGAGAAAGAAGCCAGCGCTGAAAATACATCAGTGAACACATGAGGAGCCAACATGTTAAATACACCAGTGAACACATGACGAGCCAACATGTTAAATACACCAGTGAACACATGACGAGCCAACATGTTAAATACACCAGTGAACACATGACGAGCCAACATGTTAAATACATCAGTGAACACATGATGAGCCAACATGTTAAATACATCAGTGAACACATGAGGAGCCAACATGTTAAATACATCAGTGAACACATGACGAGCCAACATGTTAAATACATCAGTGAACACATGACGAGCCAACATGTTAAATACATCAGTGAACACATGAAGAGCCAACATGTTAAATACATCAGTGAACACATGAAGAGCCAACATGTTAAATACATCAGTGAACACATGAGGAGCCAACATGTTAAATACATCAGTGAACACATGATGAGCCAACATGTTAAATACATCAGTGAACACATGATGAGCCAACATGTTAAATACATCAGTGAACACATGATGAGCCAACATGTTAAATACATCAGTGAACACATGATGAGCCAACATGTTAAATACATCAGTGAACACATGACGAGCCAACATGTTAAATACATCAGTGAACACATGACGAGCCAACATGTTAAATACATCAGTGAACACATGATGAGCCGACATGTTAAATACATCAGTGAACACATGAAGAGCCAACATGTTAAATACATCAGTGAACACATGATGAGCCAACATGTTAAATACACCAGTGAACACATGAAGAGCCAACATGTTAAATACATCAGTGAACACATGATGAGCCAACATGTTAAATACACCAGTGAACACATGAAGAGCCAACATGTTAAATACACCAGTGAACACATGAGGAGCCAACATGTTAAATACATCAGTGAACACATGATGAGCCAACATGTTAAATACACCAGTGAACACATGAAGAGCCAACATGTTAAATACATCAGTGAACACATGACGAGCCAACATGTTAAATACATCAGTGAACACATGATGAGCCGACATGTTTCACAGGAGAGGAGCTGAGAGGACCAGTCTGGACCAGCAACAGTATGTTTGATCCGTCCGTCAATGAACGGATAGAAGGTATTACTGTCTGTTGGTTTATTTTTAAATGACAACTTAACGTTAACTCTGTCTGTCCAACAAATGGATATTAAAAATAGACGTAGACGGACAGACTCATTGGACCAATGTAGCCGCATGACGTTAAAGATCAAAGTCACTTTGTAAAATGTAACCGGTAATACTGGTGTTGTCATGATGAGTTTATTAGTCATGGGACATTTCACATCAAGCCAACCCTAGTCAAGAAAACACGGTAATAACTTTGAATTATATGTTTACATTGTATCTCAAAGAACCAAATCTTAACCCCGTCTAAACATTTATTATGCAGTGATGTAGTTATCGGAACAACAAACTCACCATCTTTTCTGTGTAAGGAAACCATACCAGTTATAATCATGTCAAATGTGTTAATGTGCAATTTTACATTAGTATCCAAATAGTTCCCAGTGACTACTGAATAGTAGGGCTGACCTCGAATAGTCGACTAATTGATCGAAAGGAGCCATAGTCGACTGCCAACCTCTTAGTCGAATGCAAAAAAAAATTAAATGTATAATATAAATGATGAATTCTTTCCAAAAGCAAAGAGCACTAGAAGCGTGGCTAACGCTAATGGCATGCATACCATAACGGCCTAAGAAAACAGGCACAGAGGCACTGAAAGAGGATTTCACCATCTAATGAACACACTAGACTAGACAAATATCAAGATGTATCCATCAGTGGACCAATTGCATGCTTTTGCAGAGAACAAGAAGCTTTCAGTCGACTCCTTCAGACATTAAGCACCCCCCCCCCCCCACAGCCCAAATGGAATGATACAAAAAAATAAAACTGTAGTTACATTTATTTTTGGGGGGAGGGGGGGGGGGGTATTCGACTACCAGGCAAATCTTGGCCAATACACAAATCCTTAGTCGGGGACAGGCCTACTGAATAGTGATCTTGTGAGTTTTGCCACGTCCCTAATCTAAACCCAGACCCTCTCCTCCAGGACTACCGGGCCAGCACAGGAGCCAACGCCCGCGACAACAGCGACTCGGACGAGGAGCTAATGGGACCCAAGCGGCGCACCCCCCTCGGTGGCGCCGACGCGGGCCGAGGCAAGCGGCCGCTCTGGCAGGACGACCCGGGAGGGACGCTGGGCGGCTCGGCGGAGGGAACTCGCAGCCTGCGGCGCAGACGCAAAGTGAAACGCATGGCCGTGGACCCTCCCCCGGAGCCGGTCTCCCCCCCGCCGCCTGTACCCGCGGCGCTGGGGCCCCCGCCCGTACCACCCAAGGCCCACGCAGGGTTCAGGTTGCCCGGACCGGGCTCGGCCGACGGCAGGGGGCCTATGGAGCTTGGTGGGGGTTCAGGGGGAGGAGGAGGAGGGGGGGTGAAGAAGAGGAAAATGGCGCCCCACAGACTCGGTGTGGAGGCCACGGACGAAGGGGTCGTGGTGGAGAGCGAGGACGCCATCTTGGCTCTGACGGGGGAGCCCAAGGACAAGATGGAGCTCGAGGAGCAGAAGGGCTCGGACGAGGACATGAGTGACAGGTGGTTAGTGTTTGACTTTGATAAATTTTTACATCCCATGTTGGTGACGTTTGTTGTATATATATATTTATTCTTACTGTATATACATCTATCCACATCTGTCTGTACATACCTGCATATAATCCTTTTTACATATTTGTAGATACTATATCTATATCTTCTGTACATGTCCCCTACGCTGCTGGCCATGGTGTCTTTATACCTGTATCACTGTACATATGTACATCTGATTAGCACTATTACTCAGTAGTACTAATTTATATATTTTATACCCAGTTTAATCACCTGTACATTGTATATTACTACTACTGCTGTACTACTTACTGTATGTTACATTTGCACTCTGGTTGGATGCCAAACATATTTTCATTGTACTGTAAAATGACAATACATTTGAATATAATATGCTCTCTGCGCCTTGCGGTGATCACCCCAAGTTCACACGTTGAAGGAGGGAGGCAAAAAAACACCTCAAACTCGACAGTCTGTTGGCTAGAATTGTAACCTCTTTTGTCCTTTGTTTTCATTTCCTCTCTCTTCCATTTCCTCTCTTCCATTTCCCCTCTCTTCCATTTCCCCTCTCTCTTCCATTTCCTCTTTTCATTTCCTCTCTTCCATTTCCTTTTTTCATTTCCTCTCTTCCATTTCCTCTTCATTTCCTCTCTTCCATTTCCTCTTTTCATTTCCTCTCTCTTCCATTTCCTCTCTTCCATTTCCTCTTTTCATTTCCTCTCTCTTCCATTTCCTCTTTTCATTCCCTCTTCCATTTCCTCTTCATTTCCTCTCTCTTCCATTTCCTCTTAATTTCCTCTTAATTTCCTCTCTTCCATTTCCTCTCTCTTTTATTTCCTCTTTTCATTCCCTCTCTCTTCCATTTCCTCTTCATTTCCTCTCTTCCATTTCCTCTTCATATCCTCTCTCTTCCATTTCCTCTTCATTTCCTCTTCCATTTCCTCTTCATTTCCTCTCTTCCATTTCCTCTTCATTTCCTCTCTTCCATTTCCTCTTTTCATTCCCTCTCTTCCATTTCCTCTTTTCATTTCCTCTCTTCCATTTCCTCTTTTCATTCCCTCTCTTCCATTTCCTCTTTTCATTTCCTCTCTCTTCCATTTCCTCTTTTCATTCCCCCTCTCTTCCATTTTCTCCATTTCCTCTCTTCCATTTCCTCTTTTCATTCCCCCTCTTCATTTCCTCTCTTCCATTTCCTCTTTTCATTCCCTCTCTTCCATTTCCTCTTTTCATTTCCTCTCTTCCATTCCTCTTCATTTCCCCTTTCTTCCATTTCCTCTTCATTTCTTCTCTTCTATTTCCTCTTTTCATTTCCTCTTAATTTCCTCTTTTCATTCCCTATCTCCATTTACTCTCTTCCATTTCCTCTTTTCATTCCCTATATCTTCCATTTCCTCTTTTCATTTCCTCTCTCTTCCATTTCCTCTCTTCCATTTCCTCTTTTCATTCCCTCTCTTCCATTTCCTCTTTTCATTCCCTCTCTTCCATTTCCTCTTCATTTCCTCTCTTCCATGTCCTCTTTTCATTTCCTCTCCCATTTCCTCTTTTCATTTCCTCTGTCTTCCATTTCCTCTTCATTTCTTCTCTCTTCATTTCCTCTTAATTTCCTCTCTTCCATTTCCTCTCTCTTCATTTCTTCTCTTCATTTCCTCTCTCTTCATTTCCTCTCTTCATTCCCTCCCTCTTCATTCCCTCCCTCTTCATTCCCTCCCTCTTCATTCCCTCTCTCTTCATTCCCTCTCTCTTCATTCCCTCCCTCTTCATTCCCTCCCTCTTCATTCCCTCCCTCTTCATTCCCTCCCTCTTCATTCCCTCTCTCCTCTCTCTTCATTCCCTCTCTTCATCCCTCTGGTCAGTGAGACCAGCAGCGTGAGCAACAGCAGTGATGGAGGGCTGTACACTAACGACGAGGGGAGGCAAGGTAGCTGTCTGTCCTGTCTGTCTGTCAAATGAAGGCTTCTAACAATGAGACCCAATACAATCATTACCCCAATTTTATATAAACGGTGTAAACAAAGGTGCAGATGAGGGTCTGTATGCCCCATCAGTTATATTACATGTTACTCCAAGCATAACAAGCTACATGACCAGAGGTGACTTTAGCCACTAAGCATAACAAGCTACATGACCAGAGGTAACTTTAGCCGCTAAGCACAATAAGCTACATGACCAGAGGTAACTTTAGCCGCTAAGCACAATAAGCTACATGACCAGAGGTAACTTTAGCCGCTAAGCACAATAAGCTACATGACCAGAGGTAACTTTAGCCGCTAAGCACAATAAGCTACATGACCAGAGGTAACTTTAGCCGCTAAGCACAATAAGCTACATGACCAGAGGTAACTTTAGCCGCTAAGCACAATAAGCTACATGACCAGAGGTAACTTTAGCCGCTAAGCACAATAAGCTACATGACCAGAGGTGACTTTAGCCGCTAAGCACAATAAGCTACATGACCAGAGGTGACTTTAGCCGCTAAGCACAATAAGCTACATGACCAGAGGTAACTTTAGCCGCTAAGCACAACAAGCTACATGACCAGAGGTAACTTTAGCCGCTAAGCACAATAAGCTACATGACCAGAGGTGACTTTAGCCGCTAAGCACAATAAGCTACATGACCAGAGGTGACTTTAGCCGCTAAGCACAATAAGCTACATGACCTCCATGGGAGGCACACACTACCCCCGCCACCCCTGTCTCTGCTGTGCAGGCGTCTCCCAAACGACCTGTAGGGGTTGCTGTCCACAACGTCCAATCCCCACCCATCGACTTCCACCCGCTGACTGCCAAATGAACCAGTACGACGGCCGGCCCAAGCCGAAGGCAATGCTGAGACTGGGATTCTCTTGCATTGGTGATGAGCGCAATCTCCGCTACGCCACCCAGCCGCCCAATATCAATATGTCTATACTACTATGCACTCAAGTTTGACACTGTTTGATGAACAATGTTACTTATCCTTATTTATTATAATTTTGCATACGTAATTTTACTGCATAGTACGTCCAAGAATTGCTGCCATCTCACTTTATGGTTAAAAAAGTCAATAGAATTTACTTCAGGAAAAAACACATTCAAAACAAATCAATGATTGAATTTTGAAGTATCTAAATTCAGTGAAGAATAGCAAAATGTTGGATTCAAACCTTTATTTATTCTCAAAGACAATTTACAGACATTTCAATGCACACATTTCTACAATATAAGTCCAGAGTGCCCCACAGCAATTAGTATACAATGAACATAGGCATAAAATCAGCACACAATTGACAGAATAAAAAACAATGCATAAATTGCAGACATAAGAATAGGTATAAAAGTAGTGCAATGTAAACATGCAGACTTAAGAATAGGCATAAAATAAGTACAATGTCGCTCGAAGGCATGAAAACTTTTCTATGAAATCTTAACACTGATCTCTCCGCACACAAGCACACACATACACATACACAACATTCCGCACACACAAACGCACCACAGGTCACATTAAACACACAAGAAAGGACACTTTAAAGGAAGGAAAAGGACACTAAGAAAATAATAGTCTTGTTGTGATTGTTGCATAGTATAGTTAGTAACAGCAAGTATAGCATAGGAACATAAAAGAAAAACTGCACATTGTATAGGAGTGTACATAGGATCCAGTGCCTTTAAGCGATTTATTAACATGTCTATTTTACCATGTCTGTTCTAGTTATCTTATTATTATTATTATTACTATTGTTTTTATTGCACAATCGAAGTGGGCATGGCCAACCGCATTTCACTGTATGCCCTGGTACAGTATGTATGTGATGAATAAAACTCTTGAATCTTAACTCCAGTCGAAGTGGGCATGGCCAACCGCATTTCACTGTATGCCCTGGTACAGTATGTATGTGATGAATAAAACTCTTGAATCTTAACTCCAGTGTTAAATAATCTTTTAACACCAAATCTCTCCCTCCCTCCCTCCCTCCCTCCCTCCCTCCCTCCCTCCCTCCCCTCCCTCCCACCCCTCCCTCCCCTCCCTCCCTCCCTCCCTCCCTCCCTCCCCTCCCACCCTCCCTCCCTCCCTCCCTCCCTCCCTCCCTCCCTCCCTCCCTCCCTCCCATCCCTCCCTCCCTCCCTCCCTCCCTCCCTCCCTCCCTCCCTCTCCCTCCCTCCCTCCCTCCCTCCCTCCCTCCCTCCCTCCTCCCTCCCTCCTCCTCCCTCCCTCCCTCCCTCCCCCCTCCCTCCCTCCCTCCCTCCCCTCCCTCCCCTCCCTCCCTCCCTCCCTCCCTCCCTCCCTCCCTCCCTCCTCCCATCCCTCCCTCCTCCCTCCCTCCCTCCCCTCGCTCCCCTCCCTCCCTCCCTCCCTCCCCTCCCTCCCTCCCTCCCTCCTCCTCCCTCCCTCCCTCCCTCCCTCCCCTCCCTCCCTCCCTCCCTCCCTCCCTCCCTCCCTCCCCTCCCTCCCTCCCCTCCCTCCCTCCCTCCCTCCCTCCCTCCCTCCCTCCCCCCTCCCCTCCCCTCCCCTCCCTCCCTCCCTCCCTCCCTCCCTCCCTCCCTCGCTCCCTCCCTCCCTCACTCCCTCCCTCCCTCCCTCCCCTCCCCTCCCCTCCCCTCCCTCCCTCCCCCTCCCTCCCTCCCTCCCTCCCCTCGCTCCCTCCCTCCCCCCCTCCCCTCCCCTCCCCTCCCCTCCCCTCCCCTCCCATCCCTCCCTCGCTCCCTCCCTCCCTCCCTCCCTCGCTCCCTCCCTCCCCCCCCCTCCCCTCCCCTCCCCTCCCCTCCCTCCCATCCCTCCCTCACTCCCTCCCTCCCTCCCCTCGCTCCCTCCCTCCCTCCCTCCTCCTCCCTCCCACCCCTCCCTCCCTCCCTCCCTCCCTCCCTCCCTCCCTCCCACCCCTCCCTCCCTCCCTCCCTCCCCTCCCTCCCCCAGGCGACGACGAGCAGAGCGACTGGTTCTACGACGGCGAGCCGGGCTCCCTCTCTGGGCCCGGGGGGGCGTGCGGGGTGGCGGGGGTGGTGCCGTGGTGGGAGAGGGAGGCGGGGGGGGAGGAGCTTGAGCTGGTGGACCCCGTCTTCAACAGCATCCTGACGGGGTCCTTCCCCCTGATGAGCCCGGTGGCCCAGAGAGGTACTGCACGCACACACACACACACACACACACACACACACACACACACACAGAGGTACTACACACACACACACACACACACACACACACAGAGGTACTACACACACACACAGAGGTACTACACACACACATACACACACACACACAGAGGTACTACACACACACACACCGAGTTACTACACACACACACAGAGGTACTACACACACACACACACCGAGTTACTACACACACACGCAGATGTACTACACACACACACACACAGAGAGGTACTACACACACACACACACACACACACACACACACACACACACAGAGAGGTACTACACACACACACACACACACAGACAGAGGTACTACACACACACAGAGGTACTACACACACACACACGCAGATGTACTACACACACACACACACAAACAGAGGTACTACACACGCACACACACACGCAGATGTACTACACACACACACACGCAGATGTACTACACACACACACACACGCAGATGTACTACACACACACACACACGCAGATGTACTACACACACACACACACAGAGGTACTACACACACACACACAGAGGTACTACACACACACACACACACACACAGAGAGGTACTACACACACACACACAGATGTACTACACACACACACACAGAGAGGTACTACACACACACACAGAGGTACTACACACACACACACACACACACACACACACACACACAGATGTACTACACACACACACACACACACACACACACACACACACACACACACACAGAGGTACTACACACACACACAGAGGTACTACACCCACACACACACACACACACACACACAGAGAGGTACTACACACACACACAGAGGTACTACACACACACACACACACCGAGGTACTACACGCACACACACAGAGGTACTACACACACACACACACACACACAGAGAGGTACTACACACACACACACACACACACACACAGAGAGGTACTATACACACACACAGAGGTACTACACACACACACACACACACACACACACACACACACACACACACACACACACACACACACACACACAGAGAGGTACTACACACACACACACACACACACACACACAGAGGTACTACACACACACAGAGGTACTACACACACACACACAGAGGTACTACACACACACAGAGAGGTACTACACACACAGAGGTACTACACACACACAGAGGTACTACACACACACACACACACACACACACAGAGGTACTACACACACAGAGGTACTACACACACACACACAGAGAGGTACTACACACACAGAGAGGTACTACACACACACACGGAGGTACTACACACACACACACACACACACACACACACACAGAGGTACTACACACACAAAGGTACTATACACACACACACACAGAGGTACTACACACACACACACAGATGTACTACACACACACACACACACACACAGAGAGGTACTACACATACACACACACACACACACACACAGCGAGGTACTACACACACACACACACATACAGAGAGGTACTACACACACACACACACACACACACATACAGAGAGGTACTACACACACACACACACACACACACACACACACACACACACACACACACACACACACACACACACACACACACACACACACAGAGGTACTACACACACACACAGAGGTACTACACACACACACACACACACACACACACACACACACACACACACACACACACACACACACACACACACAGAGGTACTACACACACACACAGAAATCATTCATCATAAAGAAAAACACAATCACATAATTCAACAATTGTAGACCAGTGGTTCTAAACCCTTTTTGGGTCTGACGTCCGTGTTCTATAACGGCCCCCCCCCCACACCTCAACCCCCTACACCTAATGGGAATTACATTTTCGGCTCTCAATTATGATTACTTTCTGTTTATCATGTGTATCTATGACATTCTCAGTCATTAATGTTTCTATTTGGCTCAGTTTCTAGGGCTGTCATTCACTTGTTATCGATTAATCAGTTGATTATTATTCATTTTTTTTTATGATCCTTTTCCTCCTTTTTCCGTTTTTCTCCCCTCCCAATGTTAGTCGTTATGCCAATTCCCACTCCCCTTCCTGGTCGTTGCGCACTCTACCCCCTACCGTCGGTCTGGGAGGGCGGAGACTATCACATGCTTCCTCCGACACATGTGTACCCAGCCCACCACTTCTTTTCACCTGGCAGCACGGACTCTCACTGGGAGAGTGTAACGTGTGGAAGGTAACACTACCTCTCCTAGATCCTTCCCTTGCTGTGCAGGCGCCCCGACCGAACTGTAGGAGTCGCTGTCCACAACGACCCAGACCCACCCACTGGCTTCCCTCCTGCTGACTCTGCCAATCGAGCCAGTATGACGGCCGGCCAAGCCGGAAGCAACGCTGACAGCTGGATTCGATACCAGTGTCTCTTGCGTTTGTGAATCAGTTGATTATTTTATCGATTAGTCGATTAACCATTAATTTACCAGAAAAATTATTTCAATTGAATATTTCAAAATGTTCAATGAGTATCCTCATCCTTTTTAGCTTTAGATTTAAAAAACGACCAGCCTATTACCGGCCATAAATAGCTTTTTTGTATATTCCCATGAATTATTATATGTATTGTGTTTTATCTCTCCACTCCACGCTATGGTAGTGCTTGTGCCAGCACAGGAGATACGATTAAAATGCATTTTTTATATATAGGCTAGGCTATATACATATTTAAATCAATATCTTCCTTTTGAATCAAATAGGCTCAGGAATCAGGATTGTTAAAGCTAATTAGCCTAATCCATGTGAAAAATAGTAGCATATAGTAAATGTATGCACACACACACACAAGAGGGAGAATAGCTTATGGGAGACTTAATGATTTTACAATATTTTTGCTAATGAAGTGAAATATTTATTATCAAGTTTGTTTTTATAGTGTAAATGTTGGCTATGTCATTGATCATCATCATTTAACGTACAGAGAGAGGGAGACCTCCCCTTTCCTCACTATTAGAACTCCATGAAACTGATTTCTCCTGTGCCTGTGAGCTAGCTTAGCTTAGTTAGCAGCTAACGTTAGTTAAAGGTTTTTAACCTCGACTGGCATATAGTAATGGCGAGGATATAAAGCATGTTAACACTTTAACTGCCGAAAACGCCGGAACTCGTCATTCCCCGCCATGCTCAAGTTGCCGGTACCTGGGAATCGATACCGGTACCAGATGGTACCTTTTTTCTGTACTTTACTCTCTCTGTAATAACACATTTTTTTATTCAGTTGTAAAACTAAACTAAAGTCTAAACTTCTCAATTTCAACATTGTTATCACAACACACAAACTAAAACCCCTCCCTACCTCCCTCTCCCAAACCGTTCCTACAACCATTTGTTAATGTTGCATGATCATGTATACATTTATTATGGGTTATTATTATTATTATTTCTTTATCCACTTTCTCCTAATTTTTCGATTTTTCTCCCATCCCAATTTCATATTTCCAATTCTTCCCTCCCCTGTCTTGAACGTTGCTAGACTATGCCTCCCACTGGTTGGCTGTAGTGAGGATAGAAGCCTTGCATCACGTGTCCCCTCCGGTACACGAGGAGGCAGCCTGTCGCGTCTTTTCACCAGACAGCGCAGACTCTCAGTGGCGAGGAGTAACGCGTGGGAGGCTCACGCTGCCCCGACACTTCCTGTTTCCGCCGTACCGGCGTCACCCAACCGACCTGTAGGAGTCGCTGTCCACAACGTCCAATCCCCACCCACCAGCTTTCCCACCCCCTAACACTGCCAATTGTGTTAGTATGACGGCCGGCCAAGCCGGTAGCAACGCCGAGAGCTGGGCTCGATACCAGCATCTCCTGCGTTAGTGGCGAGCGCCTTGCCCACTGCGCCACTTAGTTATTATTTTTTAAGTTTAAATATCAACATTATCTGGCCATCCTCAGTAAATACTGTCAAACTCCTCTGACCTCATCTGGTCTTTCCAAAGAGAAAGGGAGAATGGCTTATGATTTTAGAGGGAGAGAGAGACGCCCCCCCCCCCCCCACCTTTCCTCACTATTGGAACTCCGTGAAAACTAAACTGATTTGTTTCCAGGGTTAGCTTAGTTAGCGTTAGCAGCTAATGTTAGTTACGGTTTTTACCGCGACGTGGGCATAAAGGAGTGGCGAGGATGCAAAGCATGTTAGGCGCATTGGACCCCTCGCTCGCGGAGTTTTCACTGCACACAGAAGCGGCGTGAGTCGCGAGAGGAGTCGTCACAGGGCTGTAGAACGCAGGGCTGTAGAGCTAGATGTCATAGCTTCTAAAATTGAAGGTCCGCGCTGGTCTGCGTCTATTGTGAAATGACAATTGCACGTCTTTTGAATTCTGATTATTTTCTAAATGGGCGGATCTTGGGTACCGAAATGTGGCACCGATTTGATATAACGCGAATCGGTACTCTGTAGTACCGACGTAATTCGGTCGGTACCCATAAAAGTAACGGAGTTCGATACCCAACCCTACAAATAATTGGAGCATTGACCTACATATCGCTGCTGTCGGGACAAAACCTCATAACTCCATTTTTTGAAAAACAAATTTATTATATAAATCAACTCCGTAGATCATCCTCCATATGTGTGTGTGGGTTTTACAAAGTTTAAACAATGGGAAAGCATTAAACCGATCATCTGTCTAAACCTCCTAACTCTATTCACCCTCAAATCTGTGTTAGTTTTTTTCATCTGCTGAAAAGTTGGGTTTTTGGAGTTATGAGGTTTTGTCCCGACAGCAGCGATATGAGTTATAGATGTGGTGAACAGAGAGATATTGGTAATGACGTAGGGATATGAGTGAAGGCTATGTGTGTGTGTGTGTGTGTGTGAGAAAGAAAAAGTCAAGGCCTGGAATTCCTTGAAAACAGCCCATTCTTTAACAAGGTGCTTAAAAAGTCATTGAAATTCAAATCAACCATTCGCATTGAAAGTTTTGTTCATCCATGATAAAATAGTTCTGAATCAAGAAGTATACTTTTTTTTTTAATCTAAAGTGTAACTAATTGTCGGAAATTGGTTTTACGCCATAAATATAAAAAAATAAAAATAAAAAAACGTGAATAAAAGTGAATTGTATCATTTTAAATGCCCTTTTAAAATGAACAATTGTGCTTGGAAAAGTACTTGAAAGTCCTTGCATTTCATTTTGGAATGTCTGTGGGAGGGTATTTACATCCAAATCAGGTGCACAGTGCAGGAAATTAAATTAGGAATTACAACATGTGCCCCCCCCCCCCCCTCTTTTTTTTAAGGGACCAAAAGTAATTGGACAAACTAACAATCATAAATCTAATTGTCACTTTTAATACTTGGTTGCAAATCCTTTGCAATAAATGACAGCCTGAAGTCTGGAACCCATAGACATCGTCAGACACTGGGTTTTGTCCTTGGTGATGTTCTGCCAGCCAGGCCTCTGCCTCTACTGTCTTCACTTCCTGCTTGTTCTGCCTCTACTGTCTTCACTTCCTGCTTGTTCTGCCTCTACTGTCTTCAGTTCCTGCTTGTTCTGCCTCTACTGTCTTCACTTCCTGCTTGTTCTGCCTCTACTGCTACTGTCTTCACGTCCTGCTTCTTCTGCCTCTACTGTCTTCAGTTCCTGCTTCTTCTGCCTCTACTGTCTTCACTTCCTGCTTGTTCTGCCTCTACTGTCTTCACTTCCTGCTTGTTCTGCCTCTACTGTCTTCACTTCCTGCTTGTTCTGCCTCTACTGTCTTCACTTCCTGCTTGTTCTGCCTCTACTGTCTTCACTTCCTGCTTGTTCTGCCTCTACTGTCTTCAGGTCCTGCTTGTTCTGCCTCTACGGTCTTCAGTTCCTGCTTGTTCTGCCTCTACTGTCTTCACTTCCTGCTTGTTCTGCCTCTACTGTCTTCACTTCCTGCTTGTTCTGCCTCTACTGTCTTCACTTCCTGCTTGTTCTGCCTCTACTGTCTTCACTTCCTGCTTGTTCTGCCTCTACTGTCTTCACTTCCTGCTTGTTCTGCCTCTACTGTCTTCAGTTCCTGCTTGTTCTGCCTCTACTGTCTTCACTTCCTGCTTGTTCTGCCTCTACTGTCTTCACTTCCTGCTTGTTCTGCCTCTACTGTCTTCACTTCCTGCTTGTTCTGCCTCTACTGTCTTCACTTCCTGCTTGTTCTGCCTCTACTGTCTTCAGTTCCTGCTTGTTCTGTGATTATTGTTCGTTTAGCGATTATTTTCGTTTAGCAGCCTGATGGCCTGGGGATAGAAGCTCCTTCTGAGTCTTTCTGTGCTCGCCATAAGACTCCGGTATCGCTTGCCTGACGGCAGCAGTTCAAAGAGGCAGTTGTTCGGGTGGCTCGAGTCCTTAATAATTCTCTTAGCCTTCCCCTTGCACCGCTTGTTGTAAATGTTCTGGAGGGTGGGAAGCCCCCCTCTAATTGTGCGTTCGGCTGAACGTGTCACTCTTTGTAGTCTGCTACGGTCTTGTGCAGTGCTATTCCCAAACCAGGAGGTGATGTTGCCGGTCAGGATGCTCTCTATTGTACATGAGTAGAAGTTCCTAAGGATCTTCTGACTGACTTGGAACTTCCTTAGGCGCCTGAGGAAGTAGAGGCGTTGTCGTGCCTTCTTCACAACACTGTCAATGTGTGTGGTCCATGTCAAGTCCTCGGATATGTGGGCTCCGAGGTACTTGAAACTGTTCACTCTCTCAACTGGTGCCCCGTCGATGCTGAGGGGGCTGTAGTCCTTGACCCCCGACCTCCTGAAGTCCACAATCATCTCTTTTGTTTTGCTGACGTTCAGGGAGAGGCAGTTCTCCTGACACCACTGTGACAGGTTCTCTACCTCTTCCAGGTAGGCCCTTTCGTCGTTGGCAGAGATCAGGCCCACCACTACTGTGTCATCAGCAAATTTGATGATGGTGTTGTTGTTCCGCTGTGCTACGCAGTCATGTGTGTACAGGGAGTAGAGGAGGGGGCTCAGAACACAGCCCTGGGGGGCCCCTATGTTGAGCGTGATGGATGAGGAGGTGCAGTTGCCGGCTCTTACTTCCTGCTTGTTCTGCCTCTACTGTCTTCACTTCCTGCTTGTTCTGCCTCTACTGTCTTCAGTTCCTGCTTGTTCTGCCTTTACTGTCTTCAGTTCCTGCTTGTTCTGCCTCTACTGTCTTCGCTTCCTGCTTGTTCTGCCTCTATTGTCTTCAGTTCCTGCTTGTTCTGCCTCTACTGTCTTCACTTCCTGCTTGTTCTGCCTCTACTGTCTTCGCTTCCTGCTTGTTCTGCCTCTACTGTCTTCACTTCCTGCTTGTTCTGCCTCTACTGTCTTCAGTTCCTGCTTGTTCTGCCTCTACTGTCTTCACTTCCTGCTTGTTCTGCCTCTACTGTCTTCAGTTCCTGCTTGTTCTGCCTCTACTGTCTTCACTTCCTGCTTGTTCTGCCTCTACTGTCTTCAGTTCCTGCTTGTTCTGCCTCTACTGTCTTCAGTTCCTGCTTGTTCTGCCTCTACTGTCTTCAGTTCCTGCTTGTTCTGCCTCTACTGTCTTCACTTCCTGCTTGTTCTGCCTCTACTGTCTTCAGTTCCTGCTTGTTCTGCCTTTACTGTCTTCAGTTCCTGTTTGTTCTGCCTTTACTGTCTTCAGTTCCTGCTTGTTCTGCCTCTACTGTCTTCACTTCCTGCTTGTTCTGCCTCTACTGTCTTCACTTCCTGCTTGTTCTGCCTCTACTGTCTTCACTTCCTGCTTGTTCTGCCTTTACTGTCTTCAGTTCCTGCTTGTTCTGCCTCTACTGTCTTCACTTCCTGCTTGTTCTGCCTCTACTGTCTTCAGTTCCTGCTTGTTCTGCCTCTACTCTCTTCACTTCCTGCTTGTTCTGTCTCTACTGTCCAGTTCCTGCTTGTTCTGCCTCTACTGTCTTCACTTCCTGCTTGTTCTGCCTCTACTGTCTTCACTTCCTGCTTGTTCTGTCTCTACTGTCTTCAGTTCCTGCTTGTTCTGCCTCTACTGTCTTCACTTCCTGCTTGTTCTGTCTCTACTGTCTTCACTTCCTCCTTGTTCTGCCTCTACTGTCTTCACTTCCTGCTTGTTCTGTCTCTACTGTCTTCAGTTCCTGCTTGTTCTGCCTCTACTGTCTTCAGTTCCTGCTTGTTCTGCCTCTACTGTCTTCACTTCCTGCTTGTTCTGTCTCTACTGTCTTCAGTTCCTGCTTGTTCTGCCTCTACTGTCTTCACTTCCTGCTTGTTCTGCCTTTACTGTCTTCAGTTCCTGCTTGTTCTGCCTCTACTGTCTTCACTTCCTGCTTGTTCTGCCTCTACTGTCTTCACTTCCTGCTTGTTCTGCCTCTACTGTCTTCACTTCCTGCTTGTTCTGCCTCTACTGTCTTCAGTTCCTGCTTGTTCTGCCTCTACTGTCTTCACTTCCTGCTTGTTCTGCCTCTACTGTCTTCAGTTCCTGCTTGTTCTGCCTCTACTGTCTTCAGTTCCTGTTTGTTCTGCCTCTACTGTCTTCACTTCCTGCTTGTTCTGCCTCTACTGTCTTCAGTTCCTGCTTGTTCTGCCTCTACTGTCTTCAGTTCCTGCTTGTTCTGCCTCTACTGTCTTCACTTCCTGCTTGTTCTGCCTCTACTGTCTTCACTTCCTGCTTGTTCTGCCTCTACTGTCTTCAGTTCCTGTTTGTTCTGTCTCTACTGTCTTCACTTCCTGCTTGTTCTGCCTCTACTGTCTTCACTTCCTGCTTGTTCTGCCTCTACTGTCTTCACTTCCTGCTTGTTCTGCCTCTACTGTCTTCAGTTCCTGCTTGTTCTGCCTCTACTGTCTTCACTTCCTGCTTGTTCTGCCTCTACTGTCTTCACTTCCTGCTTGTTCTGCCTCTACTGTCTTCACTTCCTGTTTGTTCTGCCTCTACTGTCTTCACTTCCTGCTTGTTCTGCCTCTACTGTCTTCAGTTCCTGCTTGTTCTGCCTCTACTGTCTTCACTTCCTGCTTGTTCTGCCTCTACTGTCTTCAGTTCCTGCTTGTTCTGCCTCTACTGTCTTCACTTCCTGCTTGTTCTGCCTCTACTGTCTTCAGTTCCTGCTTGTTCTGCCTCTACTGTCTTCACTTCCTGCTTGTTCTGCCTCTACTGTCTTCACTTCCTGCTTGTTCTGCCTCTACTGTCTTCAGTTCCTGCTTGTTCTGCCTCTACTGTCTTCACTTCCTGCTTGTTCTGCCTCTACTGTCTTCACTTCCTGCTTGTTCTGCCGCTACTGTCTTCACTTCCTGCTTGTTCTGCCGCTACTGTCTTCACTTCCTGTTTGTCCTGCCTCTACTGTCTTCACTTCCTGCTTGTTCTGCCTCTACTGTCTTCACTTCCTGTTTGTTCTGCCTCTACTGTCTTCACTTCCTGCTTGTTCTGCCTCTACTGTCTTCAGTTCCTGCTTGTTCTGTCTCTACTGTCTTCAGTTCCTGTTTGTTCTGCCTCTACTGTCTTCACTTCCTGCTTGTTCTGCCTCTACTGTCTTCAGTTCCTGCTTGTTCTGCCTCTACTGTCTTCAGTTCCTGCTTGTTCTGCCTCTACTGTCTTCAGTTCCTGCTTGTTCTGCCTCTACTGTCTTCACTTCCTGCTTGTTCTGCCTCTACTGTCTTCACTTCCTGCTTGTTCTGCCTCTACTGTCTTCACTTCCTGCTTGTTCTGCCTCTACTGTCTTCACTTCCTGCTTGTTCTGCCTCTACTGTCTTCACTTCCTGCTTGTTCTGCCTCTACTGTCTTCACTTCCTGCTTGTTCTGCCTCTACTGTCTTCACTTCCTGCTTGTTCTGCCGCTACTGTCTTCAGTTCCTGCTTGTTCTGCCTCTACTGTCTTCACTTCCTGCTTGTTCTGCCTCTACTGTCTTCACTTCCTGCTTGTTCTGCCTCTACTGTCTTCACTTCCTGCTTGTTCTGCCTCTACTGTCTTCACTTCCTGCTTGTTCTGCCTCTACTGTCTTCACTTCCTGTTTGTTCTGCCTCTACTGTCTTCACTTCCTGTTTGTTCTGCCTCTACTGTCTTCACTTCCTGCTTGTTCTGTCTCTACTGTCTTCACTTCCTGCTTGTTCTGCCTCTACTGTCTTCAGTTCCTGTTTGTTCTGCCTCTACTGTCTTCACTTCCTGCTTGTTCTGTCTCTACTGTCTTCACTTCCTGTTTGTCCTGCCGCTACTGTCTTCACTTCCTGTTTGTCCTGCCGCTACTGTCTTCACTTCCTGCTTGTTCTGCCTCTACTGTCTTCACTTCCTGCTTGTTCTGCCGCTACTGTCTTCACTTCCTGTTTGTTCTGCCGCTACTGTCTTCACTTCCTGCTTGTTCTGTCTCTACTGTCTTCACTTCCTGTTTGTCCTGCCGCTACTGTCTTCACTTCCTGTTTGTTCTGCCTCTACTGTCTTCACTTCCTGCTTGTTCTGCCTCTACTGTCTTCACTTCCTGTTTGTTCTGCCTCTACTGTCTTCAGTTCCTGTTTGTTCTGCCTCTACTGTCTTCACTTCCTGTTTGTTCTGCCTCTACTGTCTTCACTTCCTGCTTGTTCTGCCTCTACTGTCTTCACTTCCTGTTTGTTCTGCCTCTACTGTCTTCACTTCCTGCTTGTTCTGCCTCTACTGTCTTCACTTCCTGCTTGTTCTGCCGCTACTGTCTTCACTTCCTGTTTGTTCTGCCGCTACTGTCTTCACTTCCTGCTTGTTCTGTCTCTACTGTCTTCACTTCCTGTTTGTCCTGCCGCTACTGTCTTCACTTCCTGTTTGTTCTGCCTCTACTGTCTTCACTTCCTGCTTGTTCTGCCTCTACTGTCTTCACTTCCTGCTTGTTCTGCCTCTACTGTCTTCACTTCCTGCTTGTTCTGCCTCTACTGTCTTCACTTCCTGCTTGTTCTGCCTCTACTGTCTTCACTTCCTGCTTGTTCTGCCTCTACTGTCTTCACTTCCTGCTTGTTCTGCCTCTACTGTCTTCACTTCCTGCTTGTTCTGCCTCTACTGTCTTCAGTTCCTGCTTGTTCTGCCTCTACTGTCTTCACTTCCTGCTTGTTCTGCCTCTACTGTCTTCACTTCCTGCTTGTTCTGCCTCTACTGTCTTCAGTTCCTGCTTGTTCTGCCTCTACTGTCTTCAGTTCCTGCTTGTTCTGCCTCTACTGTCTTCAGTTCCTGCTTGTTCTGCCTCTACTGTCTTCAGTTCCTGCTTGTTCTGTCTCTACTGTCTTCAGTTCCTGCTTGTTCTGCCTCTACTGTCTTCACTTCCTGCTTGTTCTGCCTCTACTGTCTTCACTTCCTGCTTGTTCTGCCTCTATTGTCTTCAGTTCCTGCTTGTTCTGCCTCTACTGTATTCAGTTCCTGCTTGTTCTGCCTCTACTGTCTTCACTTCCTGCTTGTTCTGCCTCTACTGTCTTCACTTCCTGCTTGTTCTGCCTCTACTGTCTTCACTTCCTGCTTGTTCTGCCTCTACTGTCTTCACTTCCTGCTTGTTCTGTCTCTACTGTCTTCACTTCCTGCTTGTTCTGCCTCTACTGTCTTCAGTTCCTGCTTGTTCTGCCTCTACTGTCTTCACTTCCTGCTTGTTCTGCCTCTACTGTCTTCACTTCCTGCTTGTTCTGCCTCTACTGTCTTCACTTCCTGCTTGTTCTGCCTCTACTGTCTTCACTTCCTGCTTGTTCTGCCTCTACTGTCTTCACTTCCTGCTTGTTCTGCCTCTACTGTCTTCACTTCCTGCTTGTTCTGCCTCTACTGTCTTCAGTTCCTGCTTGTTCTGCCTCTACTGTCTTCACTTCCTGCTTGTTCTGCCTCTACTGTCTTCACTTCCTGCTTGTTCTGCCTCTACTGTCTTCACTTCCTGCTTGTTCTGCCTCTACTGTCTTCAGTTCCTGCTTGTTCTGCCTCTACTGTCTTCACTTCCTGCTTGTTCTGCCTCTACTGTCTTCAGTTCCTGCTTGTTCTGGGAGAGAGAGAGGCAGGGAGGGAGAGAGAGAGAGGCAGGGAGGGAGAGAGGCAGGGAGGGAGAGAGAGAGAGGCAGGGAGGGAGAGAGAGAGAGGCAGGGAGGGAGAGGCTAGTGCAGGAGGACAAGGTGGATATAACTGTCTATACAATGTTGTTTACTGAAAGAGATTAAATAATTATTAGCATCACAGTGAGGAGAGTAGTCCTGACACACACACTGCCAACAGACACTCTTAACGCATTTGGCTGTGAGCCACGATGACCAAATCAAATAACTTTTCTCGCCCATATCATCAAACATAAAGTTACGTCTGCGCCACTCTTAATTAAAATGGACTGCATTTGGGCGCCCCCCAGTGGCGAACCACACAACGCGCTGAGTTGCGGCACGGCCGACCCGGGTTCGATTCCCGAACCCGTTGTTATTTGTCGAATGTTTTCCCCCCCACTCTGTCTCCCGTTTCACCTCTCTCTCTCTCTCTCTCTCTCTCTACTGGACTGCCCAGTAGAATAAAGCGATAAACACGAAAAAATGTATCTTAAAAAAAAATTAAAAAAAATTTACTGCATTTTATATAGCTCTCTTTTTTCCAAATTGCTTTACAACTTCTGCCTCTGGAGGCGACCACGCGAGGTGCCGACCCGCTCACCGGGAGCAGTTAGGGGCTCAGTGTCTTGCTCACGGACACTTGGACACGCTGCATGTTGCTGCTAAAATGCCCAAAAGCATGTGGGTTTCAGTTTGTGGGGTCGCTTTATGGAATGGAAGTGGAAACAAAACAGTGCAATAACATTGTACAGTTCAAAAATGTATAAACAAAGAAGCGCTAATAGACAAATACAGACCTGAGGAACTATAGATGGGGAACGTTCAGGGAAGGTTTAGAAAAAGATAATTGTTTTTTAACCTTATTTTATTTATTTATAATTTTTTCTATCTTTTAGGTAGTACGATTTTAAATGTTAAACTACACTCTTTTTTTTTTGGATAGAGAAAGACTTCTTGATTTCTAGTCCATTGAAGTAATAGCATAATGTTGTGATTTCACAGATGACCACTAGGGGGCAACCACTGCACACACACACACACACAAGGACAAAGCAGAAGTGTAGAGGTAATATAACACCCTGTCTGGGTTTAGCTATTAGTCCTTTGGCAGGAACATGTACCATTAAAGAAAAGTCCTAAACATATGTATTAGTCTCGATACCAATCCTGGAATATTTGAAGATGATTAAATAGTGAAGTTTACAAATAATATTGACATGAAGAAGAACACGTGGAAAGCGAGGTTGCGCTTCATTGTGTCGTTTTCTTAATTGTTAGTAATTTGATCTTTTAGGTGAAGCCTTTCTCCAGTGGGAGCTATCTGGCACATATGTCCTTTTTTAAATTAATCAAATGAATAATCATTTTAACGATCAATCAGTTGAGATAAGATCCTAACTGACTCCCCCCGCTGTGTCTCCCAGGCTTCCAGGCGCGGCTGAGTCATCTCCAGGGACAGGGCTCCGAGGGGGGGCTCCAGGGGGGCTCCGGACAGGGCTTCAACGACAGACTCGGCAGACAAGCGCCAGACCCCCACGAGTGAGCACCCACCTTTACACACACACACACATACAACACTTTGATTGATTGAAAACTTTATTAACCCTTTCACTGCCACACGACAGAAGGTTAACCCGTCGGTTGTGTGATAGTAAAGGGTTAACCGGCTGTAGTGTGGCAGTGAAAGGGTTAACCTGTGTATTGTCGCAGTGAAAGGGTTAACCGTTTTGGTAGTGCAGCAGTGAAAGGGTTAACAGATTGCAGAATGGGATGGGTACAATACAGTACGGCTCAATACAAAACAAACTGCTAAGAGAGGATGCAGACCAGAGAAAGACTTTCGTCTTGTTTACATCGGGGTCCCCCATTTTCAATTCATAGTAGGGCTGGGCGATATGACCAAAAACGTTATTGCGATAAAATTATAAAATTATTTTCATATAATTCGATATCGATAATTATCGTCGATATAATGTCTGTCAAGTTTAATTAACTTCTTATGCTGCTGCGAATGTCTCGAGTCGAGTTGATGTCGTCATCAGTCCGCGCACGTTAGCAGTTAGCCGACAAGCGGAGTATCTCATGACAATGTAATAAATATGACACTAAAATACTCTCTTCCGCCACAATATATTGAAACGACGTCCACTGTATACCCCACACTACTATAAACGTGGCCTCAGAATTCACGCCACACACATACTCGGCACGTAAATATATAAAACAGCGCCGTGCAAGCTAGTTATCCTAGCCAGCCTGTTGTTTCTAAGCGTGTATTCCATGACAATGTGCTAAATATGACACTAAAATACTCTCTTCCGCCACAATATATTGAAACGGCGTCCACTGTATACCCCACACTACTATAAACGTGGCCTCAGAATTCACGCCACACACATACTCGGCACGTAAATATATAAAACAGCGCCGTGCAAGCTAATTAGCCTAGCAAGCCTTGTTGTTGAGTGAGTCCTACCTCTGGGTCTCCTTCCGGGTCTCCTTCGCTCTCGGCCATCTCCTTCACTGATTGGTTGTTAGTGCGTGTGCTCATATCCAAGCTTGGAAAATCGATATATCGAAACTTTGCGACCACGTTTCATGTTTATTTCGAGGAAATAATTTATCGCGATAGTTATCGTTATCGTTTTATCGCCCAGCCCTAATTCATAGTGACGTTTATGACATACACGACATACACGACATACAGAACTGTGATCATAAAAAATATATACATCCGAAGGGGAAGAGACTGTACATTGGTGGTGGTGGTGGGGGGGGGGGGGGGGGGGGATTTGGACACTTACAGGGGCCAGTTTCTAATTGTAGCCACCCGTAGGTGCTCTTTGAGAGCGGTTTTGAAGGAGGGTAGGGATTCACATTCCTTCACGATTTTGCGTATAGGGCGTTCCACATTAATGTTCAGTCTGTCTGGAACAGGGATTGGAAATTCGACTTCTGTAATCAGTAATGTTGCAAAGTAATGGTGCCTTTTTCTTGGGGATTTCTTTCCCTAAAGATTTTGTCTTAGAATTCTACCAGACCCTATAGCTACAGTTTAGGTCTTATTGGTTAAATGATGGTATCTACTACCAGGTACCTCTTATTTTATCTAGCAGTGCTTCGGAGATACTTGGGGAAAGACGAAGGATAAAAGAAGACTTTCTTGTCTCTCCCGGTGGCGGAAGCTGCATTGTTCTCAACAGCACTCGGGCGACAAGGGTTGGCCGAGAACGTACACCGTGCAGACCCACAGCGCTGCCAATAGAATGGATCATTAAAATCAAAGGGTATTTCACATAAATAGGCACTTCAGATAATCCTTCAGAACGCTGATGATCGGCTCAGCTGACCGACAATAAATCAAAATGACACCATTCACCACCGTAGCCTCTAATAACAGCATTGCATTGGCCGGTTTGAATAAACTAACAAACGGTAGCATGTGCATCTTTAATTTAGATCAATTAGGCTGCCTCTAAATATAAAAATGTATTAAATAAGAATGGTTTGCTTCACACAAAAAAAAGAATGTATAATAATAATAATTATATATATTTTTCGACTCTGACATGAAAATCTAATGTGGAGAGAGACGGGCACGACTAACCCATCCCTACCGTGTAGCGCCGTAGCGGGCGTCTCTACCGTGTGGCGTCTCTACCGTGTAGGAGGGCGTCTCTACCGTGTAGGAGGGTGGCGTCTCTACCGTGTAGGAGGGCGTCTCTACCGTGTAGGGTGGCGTCTCTACCGTGTAGGAGGGCGTCTCTACCGTGTAGGAGGGCGTCTCTACCGTGTAGGAGGGCGTCTCTACCGTGTAGGAGGGCGTCTCTACCGTGTAGGAGGGCGTCTCTACCGTGTAGGAGGGCGTCTCTACCGTGTAGGGTGGCGTCTCTACCGTGTAGGGTGGCGTCTTTACCGTGTGGCGTCTCTACCGTGTAGGAGGGCGTCTCTACCGTGTGGGAGGGCGTCTCTACCGTGTAGGAGGGCGTCTCTACCGTGTGGCGTCTCTACTGTGTAGCGTCTCTACCGTGTAGGAGGGCGTCTCTACCGTGTAGGAGGGCGTGTGTCTACCGTGTAGGAGGGCGTCTCTACCGTGTAGCGTCTCTACCGTGTAGGAGGGCGTCTCTACCGTGTAGGAGGGCGTCTCTACCGTGTAGGAGGGCGTGTCTACCGTGTAGGAGGGCGTGTCTACCGTGTAGCGTCTCTACCGTGTAGGAGGGCGTCTCTACCGTGTAGGAGGGCGTCTACCGTGTAGGAGGGCGTCTCTACCGTGTAGGAGGGCGTCTACCGTGTAGGAGGGCGTCTCTACCGTGTGGGAGGGCCTCTCTACCGTGTAGGAGGGCGTCTCTACCGTGTAGGAGGGCGTGTCTACCGTGTAGGAGGGCGTGTCTACCGTGTAGGAGGGCGTCTCTACCGTGTAGGAGGGCGTCTCTACCGTGTAGGAGGGCGTCTCTACCGTGTAGGAGGGCGTCTCTACCGTGTGGCGTCTCTACCGTGTAGGAGGGTGGCGTCTCTACCGTGTGGCGTCTCTACCGTGTAGGAGGGCGTCTCTACCGTGTAGGAGGGCGTCTCTACCGTGTAGGAGGGCGTCTCTACCGTGTAGGAGGGCGTCTCTACCGTGTAGGAGGGTGGCGTCTCTACCGTGTGGCGTCTCTACCGTGTAGGAGGGTGGCGTCTCTACCGTGTAGGAGGGTGGCGTCTCTACCGTGTAGGAGGGCGTCTCTACCGTGTGGCGTCTCTACCGCGTAGGAGGGTGGCGTCTCTACCGTGTGGCGTCTCTACCGTGTAGGAGGGTGGCGTCTCTACCGTGTAGGAGGGCGTCTCTACCGTGTAGGAGGGCGTCTCTACCGTGTAGGAGGGCGTCTCTACCGTGTAGGAGGGTGGCGTCTCTACCGCGTAGGAGGGCGTCTCTACCGTGTAGGAGGGCGTCTCTACCGTGTGGCGTCTCTACCGTGTAGGAGGGTGGCGTCTCTACCGTGTGGCGTCTCTACCGTGTAGGAGGGTGGCGTCTCTACCGTGTAGGAGGGCGTCTCTACCGTGTAGGAGGGCGTCTCTACCGTGTAGGAGGGCGTCTCTACCGTGTAGGAGGGTGGCGTCTCTACCGCGTAGGAGGGCGTCTCTACCGTGTAGGAGGGCGTCTCTACCGTGTAGGAGGGCGTCTCTACCGTGTAGGAGGGCGTGTCTACCGTGTAGGAGGGCGTGTCTACCGCGTAGGAGGGCGTGTCTACCGTGTAGCGTCTCTACCGTGTAGGAGGGCGTGTCTACCGTGTAGGAGGGCGTCTCTACCGTGTAGGAGGGCGTCTCTACCGTGTAGGAGGGCGTGTCTACCGTGTAGGAGGGCGTCTCTACCGTGTAGCGTCTCTACCGTGTAGGAGGGCGTATCTACCGTGTGGGAGGGCGTCTCTACCGTGTAGGAGGGCGTCTCTACCGTGTGGGAGGGTGGCGTCTCTACCGTGTGGCGTCTCTACCGTGTAGGAGGGTGGCGTCTCTACCGTGTAGGAGAGCGTCTCTACCGTGTGGCGTCTCTACCGTGTAGCGTCTCTACCGTGTAGGAGGGCGTCTCTACCGTGTGGGAGGGCGTCTCTACCGTGTAGGAGGGCGTCTCTACCGTGTAGAAGGGTGGCGTCTCTACCGTGTGGCGTCTCTACCGTGTAGGAGGGCGTCTCTACCGTGTAGGAGGGCGTGTCTACCGTGTAGGAGGGCGTCTCTACCGTGTAGGAGGGCGTGTCTACCGTGTAGGAGGGCGTGTCTACCGTGTAGGAGGGCGTGTCTACCGTGTAGGAGGGCGTCTCTACCGTGTAGGAGGGCGTCTCTACCGTGTAGGAGGGTGGCGTCTCTACCGTGTAGGAGGGCGTCTCTACCGTGTAGGAGGGCGTGTCTACCGTGTAGGAGGGCGTGTCTACCGTGTAGGAGGGCGTGTCTACCGTGTAGGAGGGCGTGTCTACCGCGTAGGAGGGCGTGTCTACCGTGTAGCGTCTCTACCGTGTAGGAGGGCGTGTCTACCGTGTAGGAGGGCGTCTCTACCGTGTAGGAGGGCGTCTCTACCGTGTAGGAGGGCGTGTCTACCGTGTAGGAGGGCGTCTACCGTGTAGCGTCTCTACCGTGTAGGAGGGCGTATCTACCGTGTGGGAGGGCGTCTCTACCGTGTAGGAGGGCGTCTCTACCGTGTGGGAGGGCGTCTCTACCGTGTAGGAGGGCGTCTCTACCGTGTAGGAGGGCGTCTCTACCGTGTGGGAGGGCGTGTCTACCGTGTGGGAGGGCGTCTCTACCGTGTAGGAGGGCGTCTCTACCGTGTGGGAGGGCGTCTCTACCGTGTAGGAGGGCGTCTCTACCGTGTAGGAGGCCGTGTCTACCGTGTAGGAGGGCGTCTCTACCGTGTAGCGTCTCTACCGTGTAGGAGGGCGTCTCTACCGTGTGGGAGGGCGTCTCTACCGTGTAGGAGGGCGTCTCTACCGTGTAGGAGGGCGTCTCTACCGTGTGGGAGGGCGTCTCTACCGTGTAGGAGGGCGTCTCTACCGTGTGGGAGGGCGTGTCTACCATGTAGGAGGGCGTGTCTACCGTGTAGGAGGGCGTCTCTACCGTGTGGGAGGGCGTCTCTACCGTGTGGCGTCTCTACCGTGTAGGAGGGCGTCTCTACCGTGTGGGAGGGCGTCTCTACCGTGTAGGAGGGCGTCTCTACCGTGTAGGAGGGCGTCTCTACCGTGTGGGAGGGCGTCTCTACCGTGTAGGAGGGCGTCTCTACCGTGTAGGAGGGCGTGTCTACCGTGTAGGAGGGCGTCTCTACCGTGTAGGAGGGCGTCTCTACCGTGTAGCGGGCGTGTCTACCGTGTAGGAGGGCGTCTCTACCGTGTAGGAGGGCGTCTCTACCGTGTAGGAGGGCGTCTCTACCGTGTAGCGGGCGTCTCTACCGTGTAGGAGGGCGTCTCTACCGTGTAGGAGGGCGTCTCTACCGTGTAGGAGGGCGTGTCTACCGTGTAGGAGGGCGTCTCTACCGTGTAGGAGGGCGTCTCTACCGTGTAGCGGGCGTCTCTACCGTGTAGGAGGGCGTCTCTACCGTGTAGGAGGGCGTCTCTACCGTGTAGGAGGGCGTCTCTACCGTGTAGGAGGGCGTCTCTACCGTGTAGGAGGGCGTCTCTACCGTGTAGGAGGGCGTCTCTACCGTGTAGGAGGGCGTGTCTACCGTGTAGGAGGGCGTCTCTACCGTGTAGGAGGGCGTGTCTACCGTGTAGGAGGGCGTGTCTACCGTGTAGGAGGGCGTCTCTACCGTGTAGGAGGGCGTGTCTACCGTGTAGGAGGGCGTCTCTACCGTGTAGGAGGGCGTCTCTACCGTGTAGGAGGGCGTCTCTACCGTGTAGGAGGGTGGCGTCTCTACCGTGTAGGAGGGCGTCTCTACCGTGTAGGAGGGCGTCTCTACCGTGTAGGAGGGCGTGTCTACCGTGTAGGAGGGCGTGTCTACCGCGTAGGAGGGCGTGTCTACCGTGTAGCGTCTCTACCGTGTAGGAGGGCGTGTCTACCGTGTAGGAGGGCGTCTCTACCGTGTAGGAGGGCGTCTCTACCGTGTAGGAGGGCGTCTCTACCGTGTAGGAGGGCGTCTCTACCGTGTAGGAGGGCGTCTCTACCGTGTAGGAGGGCGTGTCTACCGTGTAGGAGGGCGTCTACCGTGTAGCGTCTCTACCGTGTAGGAGGGCGTATCTACCGTGTGGGAGGGCGTCTCTACCGTGTAGGAGGGCGTCTCTACCGTGTGGGAGGGCGTCTCTACCGTGTAGGAGGGCGTCTCTACCGTGTAGGAGGGCGTCTCTACCGTGTGGGAGGGCGTGTCTACCGTGTGGGAGGGCGTCTCTACCGTGTAGGAGGGCGTCTCTACCGTGTAGGAGGGCGTCTCTACCGTGTAGGAGGCCGTGTCTACCGTGTAGGAGGGCGTCTCTACCGTGTAGCGTCTCTACCGTGTAGGAGGGCGTCTCTACCGTGTGGGAGGGCGTCTCTACCGTGTAGGAGGGCGTCTCTACCGTGTAGGAGGGCGTGTCTACCGTGTAGGAGGGCGTCTCTACCGTGTAGGAGGGCGTCTCTACCGTGTAGCGGGCGTGTCTACCGTGTAGGAGGGCGTCTCTACCGTGTAGGAGGGCGTCTCTACCGTGTAGGAGGGCGTCTCTACCGTGTAGGAGGGCGTGTCTACCGTGTAGGAGGGCGTCTCTACCGTGTAGGAGGGCGTCTCTACCGTGTAGCGGGCGTCTCTACCGTGTAGGAGGGCGTCTCTACCGTGTAGGAGGGCGTCTCTACCGTGTAGGAGGGCGTCTCTACCGTGTAGGAGGGCGTCTCTACCGTGTAGGAGGGCGTCTCTACCGTGTAGGAGGGCGTCTCTACCGTGTAGGAGGGCGTCTCTACCGTGTAGGAGGGCGTCTCTACCGTGTAGGAGGGCGTCTCTACCGTGTGGCGTCTCTACCGTGTAGGAGGGCGTCTCTACCGTGTAGGAGGGCGTCTCTACCGTGTAGGAGGGCGTGTCTACCGTGTAGGAGGGCGTCTCTACCGTGTAGGAGGGCGTGTCTACCGTGTAGGAGGGCGTGTCTACCGTGTAGGAGGGCGTCTCTACCGTGTAGGAGGGCGTGTCTACCGTGTAGGAGGGCGTCTCTACCGTGTAGGAGGGCGTCTCTACCGTGTAGGAGGGCGTCTCTACCGTGTAGGAGGGTGGCGTCTCTACCGTGTAGGAGGGCGTCTCTACCGTGTAGGAGGGCGTCTCTACCGTGTAGGAGGGCGTGTCTACCGTGTAGGAGGGCGTGTCTACCGCGTAGGAGGGCTGTCTACCGTGTAGCGTCTCTACCGTGTAGGAGGGCGTGTCTACCGTGTAGGAGGGCGTCTCTACCGTGTAGGAGGGCGTCTCTACCGTGTGGGAGGGCGTCTCTACCGTGTAGGAGGGCGTCTCTACCGTGTAGGAGGGCGTCTCTACTGTGTGGGAGGGCGTGTCTACCGTGTGGGAGGGCGTCTCTACCGTGTAGGAGGGCGTCTCTACCGCGTGGGAGGGCGTCTCTACCGTGTAGGAGGGCGTCTCTACCGTGTAGGAGGGCGTGTCTACCGTGTAGGAGGGCGTCTCTACCGTGTAGCGTCTCTACCGTGTAGGAGGGCGTCTCTACCGTGTGGGAGGGCGTCTCTACCGTGTAGGAGGGCGTCTCTACCGTGTGGGAGGGCGTCTCTACCGTGTAGGAGGGCGTCTCTACCGTGTGGGAGGGCGTGTCTACCATGTAGGAGGGCGTGTCTACCGTGTAGGAGGGCGTCTCTACCGTGTGGGAGGGCGTCTCTACCGTGTGGCGTCTCTACCGTGTAGGAGGGCGTCTCTACCGTATGGGAGGGCGTCTCTACCGTGTAGGAGGGCGTGTCTACCGTGTAGGAGGGCGTCTCTACCGTGTAGCGGGCGTCTCTACCGTGTAGCGGGCGTCTCTACCGTGTAGGAGGGCGTCTCTACCGTGTAGGAGGGCGTCTCTACCGTGTAGGAGGGCGTGTCTACCGTGTAGGAGGGCGTCTCTACCGTGTAGGAGGGCGTCTCTACCGTGTAGCGGGCGTCTCTACCGTGTAGCGGGCGTCTCTACCGTGTAGGAGGGCGTCTCTACCGTGTAGGAGGGCGTCTCTACCGTGTAGGAGGGCGTCTCTACCGTGTAGGAGGGCGTCTCTACCGTGTAGCGGGCGTCTCTACCGTGTAGGAGGGTGTGTCTACCGTGTAGGAGGGCGTCTCTACTGTGTAGGAGGGCGTCTCTACCGTGTAGGAGGGCGTCTCTACCGTGTAGGAGGGCGTCTCTACCGTGTAGCGGGCGTCTCTACCGTGTAGGAGGGTGTGTCTACCGTGTAGGAGGGCGTCTCTACTGTGTAGGAGGGCGTCTCTACCGTGTAGGAGGGTGTGTCTACCGTGTAGGAGGGCGTCTCTACTGTGTAGGAGGGCGTCTCTACCGTGTAGGAGGGCGTCTCTACCGTGTAGGAGGGCGTCTCTACCGTGTAGCGGGCGTCTCTACCGTGTAGGAGGGCGTCTCTACCGTGTAGCGTCTCTACCGTGTAGGAGGGCGTCTCTACCGTGTAGGAGGGCGTCTCTACCGTGTAGGAGGGCGTCTCTACCGTGTAGGAGGGCGTCTCTACCGTGTAGGAGGGCGTCTCTACCGTGTAGGAGGGCGTCTCTACCGTGTAGCGGGCATCTCTACCGTGTAGGAGGGCGTCTCTACCGTGTAGCGTCTCTACCGTGTCTTCCCTTGATGCCATCCTTTCCATCGAGAATAAAGTCTGCGTGAATAAAGACAGTCGGCTGAAGGGGGAAAATCCACCCTAATTCTAATACGTACTGATCAATTTGACGTGTGAAGGTTTACAAGTCTCTGCTTAGAGGAACACGCCAACATTATGGCAAATGCACTTTACTGTCTTCTCTCTCCAGAGTCAGACCAAAAGATAGATACCAATTTCCTCTCTGTGCGTTTTAGTAGAAAGCTATCCTGCTGCAAGCTAGCCTAGCTTAGCACAAATGACTGGAAGTGGATACACACCACTAGCCTAGCTTAAAACTCAGCTAGGCCAGCTGGTCCGTATCCTCTCCCAGAGGCTTGCTTCAGTAGGGAGGGTTCCTGGTAAATGGACTGCATTAAAAAGGAAGTGTCGGGTTTCACTATGCGCTACAACCACAGAGCCAATCAGATCACAATCAGCTCCACCAGCTCCCAGTTACGTCACAGAGCGAGTCAAATCAGAATTACCTAATTAAGGCGGCTGGGTGGCGTAGCTGAGATTGCGCTCGTCACCAATGCAAGAGACTCCGGTATCGAATCCCAGTCTCAGCATTGCCTTTGACTTGGGCCGGCCGTCGTACTGGCTCATTTGGCAGAGTCAGCGGGTGGAAGTCAATGGGTGGGGATTGGACGTTGTGGACAGCGACTCCTACAGGTCGGTTGGGTGACGCCTGCACAGCAGAGACGGGAAGTATCGGGGGCAGCGTGAGCCTCCCACGCGTTACTCCTCGCCACTGAGAGTCCGCGCTGTCTGGTGAAAAGATGCGACAGGCTGCCTCCTCGTGTACCGGAGGGGACACGTGATGCAAGGCTTCTATCCTCACTACAACCGACCAGTGGGGGGCATAGTCTAGCAATGTTCAAGACAGGGGAGGGGAGAATTGGCAATACAAAATTGGGATGGGAGAAAAATAGAAAATGAGGAGAAAAAGTGGATAAAAAAAATAAAATTACCTAATTACTGGAGGAGGAAATTGTCTCAACTGAATTAGAGCAATCCGCCAATATGGTATTTAGAGACACAGACCCATTGATACTAACCCCTATTACTATATAACAATGCTAAACACTGAAAAAATCCATTTATAATACATGTCCCCTTTAAATTATATGGACTGCATTTTATATAGTGCATGTCTTGCTCAAGGACACTTGGACACAGGATTTGATTGATTGATTGATTGATTGGGATCGAACTAGGGCGGGGCGATATGGCCAAAAATTTTATCCTGAGAAATCATATCGTTCGATATCGATATGTTTATTAGTATTAAAAAATATATATATATTTTATTATTATTTAAACAACAAATGTGTGTTTATTTTGCAGCAATTCTTTGTCGTTGCCGCCATCTTTAGTGTTACATCCCCTCACACTCCAGTTCTCAGGCTGCAGCTGGTTTGAAAGCTAAAGTAAACCGGCTTCTCTGCTGGCTGTGGCTCCAGGGGAGTTGAACAGTTCTGGCTCTGCTCGTTTCTTTTCTATCTTTTGGCGCTTTTTTGGTGGACAAACCACCGCACATGTGCACCGTGACTCGTGACTGGAGTCTAGTTCTGCTAGCACACATAGCCTACTGTGTACAGACGGTTTCAAACTGTATTTTAAATTAGAAAGCAAACAAAATAAATGGACAAGAGAAAAATAAATCTCAATTTGGTCAGTATTGTCATTTGGACAAGCAAAGCCATTACTTTAAGTTGCAGGCAAGAAAGACAAGTCGGTCCACTGTCTCTGGGTTTAAAGCTGCCCTGTTGCAGGTCATAATAAAAAAAAAATGTAATATAAATATATTATCGACCACGTTTCATATCGACGAGGAAAGATATATAGCGATAATTATCGTTTTATCGCCCAGCCCTAGATCGAACCAGGAGCCTTCAGATTACCAGACGACCACTCTACCTCCTGAGCCACTGACGCCCCCTTGTCACAAGACCTGGAGCTGCTCCATAGACGGTGAATAGTGGAACAACTTCTTTGACACTATGACAGTATCTGAAGGTTCCTGGTTCAATAACGGCTCCTCCCGGCATTGTGTCGAAGTCCCCTTGAGCAAGACACCCACTATTCATGGCACTCCATTTACCAGGAACCCTCCCTTTAGAATTGCAGCCACAATCGAGGTAGAAAACAATGACTCAAATCTCAAAAATCGTATCTTCTCACAATACGCTAGTTTTCGCCCCGTTCCAAACCGCTGGGAGCAGAGTTACAGACACAGAAACAGACGGTCGAGAACACGACTGAAACAGAGGGTTATAGAGGCTGCTAGAATGTATAATCTGAGTGGCATTTTCTCTATTGACTCATTTTAGCTATGTTATTATCTTGAAATAATATAACACCCACCAGTTACTATGACATTGTTTATCATTACATATAATTTATCTATGCCTGTAGCTAAATGCTGAAAAACGGGGAACAAATTAAACTTTTTGTCTTTCGATAAAAAATTTAAAAAATATTATATACATATGTGAATCAATATTGTTAAACCTAATTAACCTAATCCATGTTAAAAGGAGTAGCCTATAGCACATTTATATATATATATACACACACACACACACACACACACACACACACACACACACACACACACACACACACACACACATGAGAGAGAGGGGAAGAATAGCTTATAGCACACTTAATGATTTTGGAATATTTATGATCAACCATTTGTTTTTCTAGTGTAACATCATCCTTGCAGCCCTCAGTAGTAGTGAGTGGCAGGATGTCATCAGACAGTACAGTAGTGATGATGGTGTAAATGGTCCATACCGTTATAACGCACTGCGCCAGGGGCCATGCAGTCAGACGGTCCAGTTCTCAAGTCCACCAGCCAGGGGCCATGCAGTCAGACGGTCCAGTTCTCAAGTCCACCAGCCAGGGGCCATGCAGTCAGACGGTCCAGTTCTCAAGTCCACCAGCCAGGGGCCATGCAGTCAGACGGTCCAGTTCTCAAGTCCACCAGCCAGGGGCCATGCAGTCAGACGGTCCAGTTCTCAAGTCCACCAGCCAGGGGCCATGCAGTCAGACGGTCCAGTTCTCAAGTCCACCAGCCCTAAGGAGAGAGAGGGGGGTAGAAACACACAGGAAGGTTGGCCCAGCCCTAAGGAGAGAGAGGGGGGTAGAAACACACAGGAAGGTTGGCCCAGCCATAAGGAGAGAGAGGGGGGTAGAAACACACAGGAAGGTTGGCCCAGCCCTAAGGAGAGAGAGAGGGGTAGAAACACACAGGAAGGTTGGCCCAGCCCTAAGGAGAGAGAGGGGGGTAGAAACACACAGGAAGGTTGGCCCAGCCCTAAGGAGAGAGAGGGGGGTAGAAACACACAGGAAGGTTGGCCCAGCCCTAAGGAGAGAGAGGGGGGTAGAAACACACAGGAAGGTTGGCCCAGCCCTAAGGAGAGAGAGAGGGGTAGAAACACACAGGAAGGTTGGCCCAGCCCTAAGGAGGGAGAGGGGGGTAGAGACACACAGGAAGGTTGGCCCAGCCCTAAGGAGAGAGAGGGGGGTAGAGACACACAGGAAGGTTGGCCCAGCCCTAAGGAGAGAGAGAGGGGTAGAAACACACAGGAAGGTTGGCCCAGCCCTAAGGAGAGAGAGGGGGGTAGAAACACACAGGAAGGTTGGCCCAGCCCTAAGGAGAGAGAGGGGGGTAGAAACACACAGGAAGGTTGGCCCAGCCCTAAGGAGGGAGAGGGGGGTAGAAACACACAGGAAGGTTGGCCCAGCCCTAAGGAGAGAGAGAGGGGTAGAAACACACAGGAAGGTTGGCCCAGCCCTAAGGAGGGAGAGGGGGGTAGAAACACACAGGAAGGTTGGCCCAGCCCTAAGGAGAGAGAGGGGGGTAGAAACACACAGGAAGGTTGGCCCAGCCCTAAGGAGGGAGAGGGGGGTAGAGACACACAGGAAGGTTGGCCCAGCCCTGAGGAGAGAGAGAGGGGTAGAAACACACAGGAAGGTTGGCCCAGCCCTAAGGAGAGGGAGGGGGGTAGAAACACACAGGAAGGTTGGCCCAGCCCTAAGGAGAGGGAGGGGGGTAGAAACACACAGGAAGGTTGGCCCAGCCCTAAGGAGAGAGAGGGGGGTAGAAACACACAGGAAGGTTGACCCAGCCCTAAGGAGAGGGAGGGGGGTAGAAACACACAGGAAGGTTGGCCCAGCCCTAAGGAGAGAGAGGGGGGTAGAAACACACAGGAAGGTTGGCCCAGCCCTAAGGAGAGAGAGGGGGGTAGAAACACACAGGAAGGTTGGCCCAGCCCTAAGGAGAGAGAGAGGGGTAGAAACACACAGGAAGGTTGGCCCAGCCCTAAGGAGAGAGAGAGGGGTAGAAACACACAGGAAGGTTGGCCCAGCCCTAAGGAGAGAGAGAGGGGGGTAGAAACACACAGGAAGGTTGGCCCAGCCCTAAGGAGAGAGAGGGGTAGAAACACACAGGAAGGTTGGCCCAGCCCTAAGGAGAGAGAGGGGTAGAAACACACAGGAAGGTTGGCCCAGCCCTAAGGAGAGAGAGAGGGGGGTAGAAACACACAGGAAGGTTGGCCCAGCCCTAAGGAGAGAGAGAGGGGTAGAAACACACAGGAAGGTTGGCCCAGCCCTAAGGAGAGAGAGAGGGGGGTAGAAACACACAGGAAGGTAGGCCCCGTAAACGGATGTTTTAAGACTTGTTTTCATGTATCCACTAATGAACTCCACACAACATGTTACACACACTTAGTTTGGAACATTATATATATATATACTGTATATATATATAACACAAAATGTATGGATATACTGTATATATAT
Source organism: Notolepis coatsorum (assembly GCF_963971535.1). Classification (NCBI taxonomy): domain Eukaryota; kingdom Metazoa; phylum Chordata; class Actinopteri; order Aulopiformes; family Paralepididae; genus Notolepis; species Notolepis coatsorum. The sequence goes on along the minus strand of NC_140169.1, from coordinate 147,390,028 downwards.
ATATAACTAGGGCCGTACCGAACAGTTTGAAGCTTCATTCATAACGTTGACGTTCTAATTCTAAATCAACATTAAAAGAGAATATGTGTCTATTCATTCTGTTTAAACCAATGGGTTTTTTTTCTTCACAGTTGCAGATAAAGATTAGGCTACACTAATATTATACTATTATAGTACATGACTCGTCATCAAAATGTTTATAAAACATTTATCATAAATGATGCAGCCTGTCTGCATCACCATCACCTTCCTACCAACCATGAGCCCTGATTGGATGATTTATGTCGACCAAACTGACGAGTTATATTCATTAAAGAAAGTGACTCGGATGAATCACTTTATTCAAATTGAGGATTTAATTTGAGGATATCATTTTCTTTTTGATTGCGTCATAAAATATGACGACAGACATTGGAAGCTTCATTAGAATACTTCAATAGAAGCTTTGAATGTAAAAAAAAAAATAAATAAAAAAATGACACTCGGTACAGCTACTATATATAACTGTTGTATAAAAGCGATGGAAGACTCAAGGTCATGTGTTACAGTTAACCCTTTCACTGCCACACGACAGAAGGTTAACCCTTTACCGCGGAGCTAATGATGCTAATGAGGGAGCATCGCCGTCGGTTGGTCTGATAGTAAAGGGCTAACCTTCTGTATTGTCACAGTGAAAGGGTTAACCGGCTGTCGTGTGGCAGTGAAAGGGTTAAGCACCAGCACAGTGTATTTCCTGCCGGTATGTGACGGTTCTGTGTTGTGTCCCGACAGCCCGTGGTTCAGTCCCGGCTCCAGGAGGGACCATGGCCAGGTACGTCTCTCTCTGTTCCCACCACACCGTCCCTCTCTGTTCCCACCTCACGGCTGCCTAGGAGATCTGGTTCCGCTGACTCCTGATTGGGTCGTGTTTTTAAAACACGAGGGCCCAGTGTGTCCTCTGTCTAAATGTATTCATTTATCTTTTGATGTATGAACTCTTTATTCCTTCTACAACTGTCTCTTCTGCCTCTTGCCTCCCCTCCCTTTCTTTCTTTCTCTCTCTCTCTCTCTGCCTCTCTCTCACTTCTCTCTTTCTCTCTGCCTCTCTCTCACTTATCTCTCTCTGCCTCTCTCTCACTTATCTCTCTCTATCTCTCTCTCACTTATCTCTCTCTTCTCTCTCTCTCACTTATCTCTCTCTTCTCTCTCTCTCACTTATCTCTCTCTCTGCCTCTCTCTCACTTATCTCTCTCTATCTCTCTCTCACTTATCTCTCTCTTCTCTCTCTCTCACTTATCTCTCTCTCTTCTCTCTCTCTCACTTATCTCTCTCTCTCTCTGCCTCTCTCTCACTTATCTCTCTCTCTGCCTCTCTCTCACTTATCTCTCTCTGCCTCTCTCTCACTTATCTCTCTCTCTCTGCCTCTCTCTCACTTATCTCTCTCTCTCTCTCTCTCTCTGCCTCTCTCTCACTTCTCTCTCTCTCTGCCTCTCTCTCACTAATCTCTCTCTCTCTCTCTGCCTCTCTCTCACTTCTCTCTCTCTCTGCCTCTCTCTCACTAATCTCTCTCTCTCTGCCTCTCTCTCACTTCTCTCTCTCTGCCTCTCTCTCACTAATCTCTCTCTCTCTCTCTGCCTCTCTCTCACTTATCTCTCTCTCTCTCTCTGCCTCTCTCTCACTTATCTCTCTCTCTCTCTCTGCCTCTCTCTCACTTATCTCTCACTTATCTCTCTCTGCCTCTCTCTCACTTATCTCTCTCTCTCTCTCTGCCTCTCTCTCACTTATCTCTCTCTCTGCCTCTCTCTCACTTATCTCTCTCTCTCTCTCTCTCTCTCTCTCTCACTTATCTCTCTCTCTCTCTCTGCCTCTCTCTCACTTATCTCTCTCTCTTATCTCTCTCTCTCTCTCTCTCTCTCTCTCTCTGCCTCTCTCTCACTTATCTCTCTCTCTCTGCCTCTCTCTCACTTATCTCTCTCTCTCTCTCTGCCTCTCTCTCACTTATCTCTCTCTCTCTCTGCCTCTCTCTCACTTATCTCTCTCTCTTATCTCTCTCTCTCTCTCTGCCTCTCTATTACTTATCTCTCTCTCTCTCTGCCTCTCTCTCACTTATCTCTCTCTCTCTCTTATCTCTCTCTCTCTGCCTCTCTCTTACTTATCTCTCTCTCTCTCTCCCCCCCCCCCCCCCCCCCCCAGCCTCACTGGGACTCCCGGACAGACAGAGGACACAGGAGAAGCTGCTCAGTGAAGACCGCCAGCAGGTGAGTCTTGCCGCACTATTTATAGATTCAATGATTATCCCAGAGAGAGTTCATGTTCTTATTGTCCTTTTTTTAACATGATGAATTAACATGATGAATTAAGAAGTATAGCATTTAGTAAAACTGTCACATATTTCTGGTTTAATTATTACGAAAGGCTTGAGTTATTGGGGTATTTTCCTTTGAGGTTCGACTCCGGCTCCTCCCAGCAGAATCAAATCAAATGTGTTTGTACGGCCTGACAACACACGTTAACACATCCCCCGCCATCCATGCTGTACAGCGTTATTGCCCGCCATGCGTTGTCTGGCATTCATAATTCATATATACACCTCCGACGCTGCAGCTGGACCCTACGGCTCAATACAACGACGGCTCAATACCCCCGCCTGGTGGATGGTCGGGCGAGTTACACTCGAACAACAGGAAGTGGGAGGTGTGCGTCGATTAAATTCATCCGGCCGTCAGACATTGTTGCAAGGCTCCCGACAGACACTATAGTACATAGCGATCGCTTTATAAACTTAATAATCGATATGATTTCGGCGTTTATTGCGACATACAAACCGGAAATGGACCTAGGCGATCGACGTCTTATACCTGGGATCTTTCACCGCCAGGTTCTTTGACGCACGGTAAGAGGACACTAACGTTATTTTCAGCCCAATTGTTTATTCATTTCACTGCAAACCATCTGATCAATATATCACCCATACTACATAAAGCATTTACGTACTGACGATCACAGAATTATAAACGACCCCCCCCCCATTCCTCCGCGCATGATGACGCATAACGTATACGATCATATACAGTTGCATTTTTTAATATAGCGTGTATCGGGAACACTCCCAGATATATACCCCATGCCAAGGTAAGGAAAAACTCACTGAAAACCTAGCAATAGGAAAAAAGCACCACAGGCAATGTGGAGGAGAGAAACCTTAGAAGGTCCGTTCAAGGGGCGATCTCTCTTCTTAGATGTGGGTGATAGTAGTGTTGCAATAAAAACAGGCGAAACAGTTGGTAAGTATTTACACATATGTGTAATGAAACACAAATATGTACATGCAATAGCAACTGGGGTACATAAGAACATTTTGAAAGATTAAACGCAGCGTGTCGAAGTGTCCTTGAGCAAGACACTTAACCCCTAACAGCTCCCGATGAGCAGGTTGGCACCTTGCATGGTCGCCTCCACCGTCGGTGTGTGAACGGGTGAATGTGATGCATAAGTTGTAAAGCACTTTAGATAAAAGCGCTATATAAATGCAGTCCGTTTGCCATTTTCGATACTCCCAAATTGTCTGTGGGCAAAAAAAAGACTTGTTGTGGAAATAATTAACTAATTGGGCAACAATATTGAACTAGTTTTGTTCATAAAGTGACGTGAATTGTTTGCTTAGAAAGGACTCGACGGGGCCAATTGTTAAAAGACCAGATTATAATAATAGATAATATTACAAGAGTAAGAGATGCATGCTAGGTTTCCTGCCGTCGCCCTTGACCAAGGTACCGGCGTCACAACTGGAGTTGGTCCCCAGGCGCTGCACTGTGCGGCTGCCCGCTGCTCCTAAATGGGTTGGATGGGTCAAATGCAGAGGACGGACTTACCCTAAGGGGATTAATGACGTCAGAAGGATCCGCCCCTTCCTGACAAAAGAAGCCACCCAACTCCTCGTCCAATCAACAGTCATCTCCCGCCTCGACTACTGCAACGCACTGCTTGCTGGCCTCGCGGCCACTGGGGGGGGCTCAGTCAGAACCACTGCCACCAAGCCTCTTCAACTCATTCAGAACGCAGCGGCCCGCCTGATCTCAAACCTACCGAAGTCGGCCCATGTCACCCCACTTCTTAGGAACCTGCACTGGCTCCCCATTGCTGCACGAATCTGCTTCAAGGCCCTCGACCTAGCATACCGTGCGGCAAAGGGAACGGCTCCCGCCTACCTCCGGTCAATGGTCTCTAACTACACCCCCTCCAGACCCCTACGCTCTGCATCCCCTGGCCGCCTCAGACCTACTCCATATCCGAGCTCCGGGAGGGTCATCAAGGAGAAGTCGCCTATTCTCAGTCCTTGCCCCACAATGGTGGAACGAACTTCCCACCACAGTTAGGAGCCGAAACACGTCCAATCATTCGCCGTCCGACTAAAGACGCACTTATTCAATCAATATCTAAATTTTTTTTTGTTATCTAACCCTAACTAACCTTACTGTCATGCACTTGTCCTAATAAACGAACCTACACTGTAGCACTCAACACTTTGATGAACATTGTTACTCAGCTGATAGAGTTGTGCCCTTCCTGCTGTCTTGTCAGCCAGCTAAATGAATAAATGTAAATGTAATGGAGGTACAACTTAACTATAATGTAGCCCACATATCGCCATCCTGTGTCCACTATGTCCAGTTATTATTAATACCTTTGATTCAGTCGTGAGCTGCAGACGTCTTTCTTTTCAAAAAACTGTCTAAAAAACGTGCGGCTGGGTGGCGCAGCGGACATTGCGCTCGTCACCAACGCAAGAGACACCGGTATCGAATCCGGCTGTCAGCGTTGCCTCCGGCTTGGGCCGGCCATCATACTGGCTCGATTGGCAGAGTTAGCGGGTGGAAGTCGATGGGGGGTAATCTGGTCGTTGTAAACAGCGACTCCTACAGGTCGGTGAGGGCGCCTGCACAGCAAAGACAGGAAATGGCGGGGGCAGTGTGAGCCTCCCACACGTTACTCGTCGCCAATGAGAGTCCGCGCTTGCAGGTGAAAAGAAGTGACTGGCTGCCTCCACATGTATCGGAGGGGACATGTGATGGGCTTCTATCCTCCCTGCGACCGGCCAGTGGGGGGCACATGCGAGCAACGATCAGGGGAGGGAGAATTGGCACGAGAGGAAATTGGGATGGGAGAAAAATCACAGAAAAAGGAGGAGAAAAAGTAGGTAAAAAAAAATTCCAAAAACTATCCAATCAGAAGAGAGAACCCTAGATCAGTGATTCCCAGCCAGGGGGCGCAGGGGGTCCGCCAGACCACAGATGATTTGAGATTTTTTTTATTTTAATTTTTTTTTCAGATAAATATTTAATTAGCATTTTTTATCATCAGAAGCATGAATAGTCTCTCCACTACAATACAAAATAAAGATAAATAAATAAACATCTAGACATGATTTTTGAACGTTAACAGTAGGCTACCGGGTAGCCGCTAAAACGCGAATCAGTTGACTGTATCACTTTCCGTAGGTAGCCTAGCACGCTAGTTAACTTTCTCGGCTCGTCTGCAGTCAGCCGCCAGAGGCGAAAATGTGTGACAAACGAAAAGGAGATGACGGCAGCTCATCTGCAAAAAAGTTAGGACCTACAGCAATCGCGAAAATTACATCACCATGGGCTTCACTGAGGGACCAGACAAACGACCTGAGTGTGTGATTTGTGGAGAAAAGTTGGCAAACTCGAGCCTGAAGCCCAGCAAGCTGAAGAGACATCAGGCGTCTAAGCACCCAGAAACCGTTGGGAAGGATCCAGACTTTTTTCGGAGGAAAGAACAGTCTCTCAAGGCGAACAAGCCCGTTGATGTTAGAGTAGCGTGGAGCAGGGGTGGCAGTGATTTACAGAAGGCTACCGAACCCTCCTTTGAGTGTTCGCTTTTAATTGCAAAAGCAAAGAAACCGCACAATATTGGCGAGCAGCTCATCAAACCTGCCTGCATCAAAATGGTTTAGAAACTGTGCGGCCTACAGGTGGCGGATAAACTAAAATCAGTACCACTCTCGAACAATGTAGTGAAAGACCGAATTGATAAGATGTCAAGTGATTGCGAGCAGCAGCTGTCAGAAAAGCTTAGAAAGGGTCCATTTGCCATACAACTTGATGAAACTACAACTGTCGCAGACGAGGCTGTGCTCATCGTTTATGTGCAGTATATCGAAAATGAGGATCTGAAGCAGGACATTCTCATGTCAGTCAACCTTACTACCACCACTCGAGGTGAGGATATTTTTACTGCAGTGGATTCTTACTTCATTCAACATAAATGCAAACCGTTCACCATTAGGGCCTGATTTGAGAGGATGAATACAGGATTTGAATATTGGCCAACATTTTGAAATACATATGGTGCAAGATGAGATTTGTTGATTGAAGGCACAAGTCAAAGAAGCATAGTGGGTCTAATTATGATGCATATGCCTGTGTATAAGCAGTTTGTTATTAAAATGACCAAAAAAAGTATTAAAATGACAAAAAAAAAAGTATTTTATGGTATTTTATTAGGAGGGGGGTCCAGGAATTTCATCAGAGATGTTTGGGGGTCCCTGGGGGAAAAAAGGTTGGGAACCCCTGCCCTAGATATTTGTACTTATTTCAAGAAATGTTGCCGTGCCACATTTGCTGACAGATTATTTTACTTATTATTTGCACATAATTTGCTTAAAAGTAGTTTGTATTTCTTATTTTTGTCAGATCAGAGTTCTCTCTCCTGATTGGATGAACATCTTATTGACCTGTGACAGTTTCACATGCAGTGACATCTTATTGACCTGTGACAGTTTCATGCAGTGACATCTTATTGACCTGTGACAGTTTCACACGCAGTGATATCTTATTGACCTGTGACAGTTTCACATGCAGTGACATCTTATTGACCTGTGACAGTTTCACATGCAGTGACATCTTATTGACCTGTGACAGTTTCACATGCAGTGACATCTTATTGACCTGTGACAGTTTCACATGCAGTGACATCTTATTGACCTGTGACAGTTTCACATGCAGTGATATCTTATTGACCTGTGACAGTTTCACATGCAGTGATATCTTATTGACCTGTGACAGTTTCATGCAGTGATATCTTATTGACCTGTGACAGTTTCACATGCAGTGACATCTTATTGACCTGTGACAGTTTCATGCAGTGATATCTTATTGACCTGTGACAGTTTCACATGCAGTGACATCTTATTGACCTGTGACAGTTTCACATGCAGTGACATCTTATTGACCTGTGACAGTTTCACATGCAGTGATATCTTATTGACCTGTGACAGTTTCACATGCAGTGACATCTTATTGACCTGTGACAGTTTCATGCAGTGATATCTTATGGACCTGTGACAGTTTCATGCAGTGACATCTTATTGACCTGTGACAGTTTCACATGCAGTGACATCTTATTGACCTGTGACAGTTTCACATGCAGTGATATCTTATGGACCTGTGACAGTTTCATGCAGTGACATCTTATTGACCTGTGACAGTTTCACATGCAGTGACATCTTATTGACCTGTGACAGTTTCATGCAGTGACATCTTATTGACCTGTGACAGTTTCATGCAGTGACATCTTATTGACCTGTGACAGTTTCACATGCAGTGACATCTTATTGACCTGTGACAGTTTCACATGCAGTGATATCTTATTGACCTGTGACAGTTTCATCCAGTGACATCTTATTGACCTGTGACAGTTTCATCCAGTGATATCGTATTGACCTGTGACAGTTTCACATGCAGTGATATCTTATTGACCTGTGACAGTTTCATGCAGTGATATCTTATTGACCTGTGACAGTTTCATGCAGTGACATCTTATTGACCTGTGACAGTTTCACATGCAGTGACATCTTATTGACCTGTGACAGTTTCATGCAGTGATATCTTATTGACCTGTGACAGTTTCACATGCAGTGATATCTTATTGACCTGTGACAGTTTCATGCAGTGATATCTTATTGACCTGTGACAGTTTCATGCAGTGATATCTTATTGACCTGTGACAGTTTCATGCAGTGATATCTTATTGACCTGTGACAGTTTCATGCAGTGATATCTTATTGACCTGTGACAGTTTCATGCAGTGATATCTTATTGACCTGTGACAGTTTCATGCAGTGATATCTTATTGACCTGTGACAGTTTCATGCAGTGATATCTTATTGACCTGTGACAGTTTCATGCAGTGATATCTTATGGACCTGTGGCAGTGTCGCTCTTCATTACATGCAGCGCAGGTGAGCAGGAGGCCATATACATAGTTTCCTGTTTGATGATACATATTTTCTGCTGTGGATTGTGTAGATTAATGTATCCATTCATTGAGAACACTTCTAATTATATTTAAGGCAATAACATATTGTTTGCATGATTAGAGAGAGAGAGAGAGAGAGAGAGAGAGAGAATATCTTTGTTCTTTGTCTCCATCCCTAACTGTGAACGTTGGGTGCATGGGTCATATATTTAAGTGAACCCTCCCCATCTAACCACAGGGCTCTGAGAATAGCAAATACAAAAGATTCTCAAATGCAACGTTGATTATACACGTGAACATGTTCTAATCTAGACCATAAAAAAGGGTCCCTAAAACACGATATAAAAAAAAAAAAAAACACATGTCCCTTGAACCCAAAGAATCCTTTCTTGCGTCGCCACCGTTCAGTTACACACTTCAAATAATATAAACAAACTAATAATAATAAAAATAAATGTGCTGCTGTTGGAGGGTCATCGTCGTAATGCTGTAATTTTACTTGTCGCTGTATTGTTTGTTTTGTTTTGGCAGACAGACCAGCGGCCACCTGGGCTCTCTCTGCACAGGCGACGTGAAGCGAAGGCGTAAGGCGGCGCCGCCCCTCGGATCCAGCGCCCCCTCAGGTAGCAGCCGCTCACCTAGCGTACCTAACACGCCATCTGTTCCTGTTCCCCCCTTTTCTGGATCCTTTCCTTCTCTTCTCTCCTCCTCTCTTTCCTTCTCTTCTCCTCTCCTCTCTTTCCTTCTCTTCTCCTCTCCTCTCTTTCCTTCTCTTCTCCTCTCCTCCTCTCTTTCCTTCTCTTCTCCTTTCTTTCTTTCTCTTCTCCTCACCTCCTCTTTCCTTCTCTTCTCCTCTCCTCTCTTTCCTTCTCTTTTCATTTTCTTCATTTCATTTATTTATTTCAAACCATGCAACCTATACAATACAATAACCACCATGCAACAATACAATAGACAACGGTAACAACAGACACACCACTTAATGATTTGAAAAGGGGGATGGAAGAAGCTAAGCTTGTGAATTTCCATTCCCCACACACCCTGACCATCAATTTGCTTTACTGTACATACAACATGTAACATAGATCTTCTCTTCTCTTTAGGTTAATCTCAGTCCTCTCTCCCTCTTCTCTCTCCGTCTCTATCCCTGCTACATGTGGGTTAACTTGGATGGGGGAAAGCAATTTGAAGAAAATAGCAATTAGATGAGACACAAAAGGTTTAGATGGAGGAGGTATTTCCCCCCATCTCTCTCTCTCTCTCTCTCTCTCTCTCTCTCTCTCTCTCTCTCTCTCTCTCTCTCTCTCTCTCTCTCTCTCGCTGTTCTTTCTCCACATTTGATACAATTTCGACTCACTGACTCCCATCTGAGCAGATTTCTGTTGTTAGATATGATTTAGTGTAGAATTCCATAATTGTCTGTACTGTAGTTTAGATTAGATTAAATAGTATTGTCATTATACAGCACAAGTACAGTACAATGAAAGGAAATTTGGCTTCCAACCAGAGTGCAAATGTAACAGTAAAGTACAATGTACAGTTGATTAAACTGGGTATAACATAATATAAATGAGTACTACTGAGTAATAGTGCTAATCAGATGTACTGCATGTACAGAGTTGTAGTATTAATATGTACAGTGATACAGGTATAAAGACACTATGGTAGTAAGTCATACTGGCCAGCAGTGTAACTAGTAAGAGTAGGTAAGGGATATGTACAGATACGTAAAAAGGATTATATGCAGGTATGTACAGACGGATGTGGATAGATATATATGTGAGAATAAATATATATATATGTACAGCATTATTGTACATGCCATCATATAGAGTTATATGGGTAGACTATAGTTTGCAAAATATTCTCAAATGCAACGTTGATTATACATGTGAACATGTCCCAGACCATAAGAAAGGTCCCTGAAACATGATATTTTATGTCCCTTGCACCCAAAGAACGGCGTGTAGGGCAGTTGTGGACGGTGAGAGCAGTATGTTGTTATACACTTAGTATAGGAGGTAACTGTGGAAACAGTGAAACCTATTATCAGAATAGTCAGTGATACATACTCTTATGTCAATGATATAATGGTGAAATTATACTCCTCGTTTGACTGTGGACCTCCTGGACTCCCCCCCCCCCCCCCCCCCCCCCCCCCCCCAGACCCCACATTGAGAACCACTGACCTAGAAGACCTGTTGGCAGGCAGGGGGGGAGACGGGAGTTCCAGGAAGTTAATTGGTCGACTGCAGGGAGCCTCGCCCGGGTTTCCAAGAATAAGGCCTTCCGTGTAGACTTGATTCCGTGCGCAGACCTAAAGACTAGATTAACTCTCTCTTAATGTGAAATCTCCTTTATGCGTCATTTCCTACCGGGCTCCTCCTCTCGGCTGTTTCGTGATTTTTGGCGCCGACCCCGGGCGGTCAAGGTTCAGAGGTTAAGTGTGGCAGGTTTCATGGCTCTGCTCAGTGAGCCTAATGGATAATCTGCCTTAACGGAAGATCAGCTGCTTCCCACCTTGCTCTTCTTTCTACAGAACTACACTGTAGAAACACGGGCTACACTGTAGAAACACGGGCTACACTGTAGAAACACGGGCTACACTGTAGAAACACGGGCTACACTGTAGAAACACGGGCTACACTGTAGAAACACGGGCTACACTGTAGAAACACGGGCTACACTGTAGAAACACTGGCTACGGGCTACACTGTAGAAACACAGGCTACACTGTAGAAACACGGGCTACACTGTAGAAACACGGGCTACACTGTAGAAACACGGGCTACACTGTAGAAACACAGGCTACACTGTAGAAACACGGGCTACACTGTAGAAACACAGGCTACACTGTAGAAACACAGGCTACACTGTAGAAAACACAGGCTACACTGTAGAAACACGGGCTACACTGTAGAAACACGGGCTACACTGTAGAAACACAGGCTACACTGTAGAAACACAGGCTACACTGTAGAAACACGGGCTACACTGTAGAAACACGGGCTACACTGTAGAAACACAGGCTACACTGTAGAAACACAGGCTACACTGTAGAAACACGGGCTACACTGTAGAAACACGGGCTACACTGTAGAAACACAGGCTACACTGTAGAAACACAGAACACCGCTATAGGACAACTCTGAAAATAGAATAGACAGAGCAAAATAATACAATTATATAGTATATAAGGCTGAGCCCGAACGTTAAAACGTTTGTTCGTTACGTTGGCATTCGAATTCTAAATCAACATTCGAATTCTTTATTTTATTTTAAATATTTGTTTCTATTCATTCTGTTTAAACCAATGGGGTTTTTCTTCACAGTTGCAGATAAAGATTAGGCTATATTAGTTATATTCATTAAAGAAAGTTGATTTAATTGATTTAGTTGGGCTGGGGCTTCTCCCTGGGCTGGGTCTGGGGCTGGAAAGTTGATTTAATAAAAGAAAAATACTAATTTAATCAGATTAATCACTTTATTCAAATTGAGGATTTAGTTTGAGGATATTTATTAAAAAGAAAAATTATAATTATTTTTTTATTAAAAACGAAGCTTCGAACGTCCATTCGAAAAACCCTGACGAAGTTTGAATTCCAAAAACAGGCTTCGGGGACAGCCTTAATAGTATATAGAAGTATAATATAGAATAATACATTATATAATGGAACAGTTAAATATATAGATAAATGTGTGTGTATAAATGAATGCACCTCAGTAAATATGCAATTTAACTGATAGATACACATAAAGTATTTATTTATGTTAATTTAATTGTGTTGATGTTTTCATTTCTGCTAAATAAGTATGTACATTTTGTTTGGTTTGGTAAACATTGCACTATGAACAGTTTATCAGTGTACTGTATGTGTGTAGGGGCCGGTGCAATAAGAGTTTTCATGTTCCTTTCGGCCATGGAATTTAGTGGATCATATTAAGTGAATTATATGTACTGAAGACACTGTTAAATAAAATAAATAAAATGATGATGAAAATAATTCAATAGTGCAGTGCAATAATAGTTCTCATCTACGGTACATAAAATAAGCATAAAATAGATAGCAGCAAAATAGACAAAGTCAGTATCCTTTCTTTTAGCCTTTGTGATCACAGGGACTCGAATCCACAAGATCCTTTTAGCTTTTGTGATTTATGATCACAGGGACTCGACGAACACAAGTGTGGGAACCCCTGCATATATATGCAGAGGCCATTAACCCTTTCATGCTTAAACCTTTCACTGTGACAATACGGTTAACCGTCTGTAGTGTGGTAGTGAAAGGTTTAACCTTCTGTAGTGTGGTAGTGAAAGGGTTAACATGCATTCTGTATCCAGGTTGTTGCCATATATATATATGTCATTCACACAATTTTTATATGGATTACAATCACTATCGCATTACTTGGTTTCAGTGTGGCCACAATATGTCTTTAACAACCTCTGGATGTGGTGTCGGTGATCAGATTACTGCATGACTGCATTTTTACACTTGGATGTTTATGTGGATGAACTCTCTCCAGATGCATGTTCAATGTTTAAAGGGAGTCTATGGAGTGCACATTCCCACTGCCATATATATATTTTCCTCTCTGCTAGGGGTGGAACGATACGCATTCGAACCGAGCCGCGGCGATCATGGGTTATACTGTACACACGTTGGATCAATATACTTATCGATTTTTTCAAATGGTGATCAGGAATTGGAATATACCATTTGGATACCATCTGATGTCAGGTAAGGAATCTATGTTATCAGTGTTAGGATAATCAGACTCGTTTTCATGGAGATATAAGCGTTTCCACCATATGTGATATGGCTGTTTCACTGTAAAAGCCATGAGGAAATAATAGCAGCGATTATCAGCGCACGGCACGAGCGTGCATGCGCACACATATACTATCGACCATCTAGCGTTTATTTGAAAACTATTCATAAATAGACCGACAAATGATAACGTTCTGGAATATTCCAGTAAAAGGCGATTATCATGGGATGTGTTGTTTTTTTCTTCGAAACCGAGTGGTTTTCAAAATGCTATAAAAAGGAAATGAAGCGATAAAAACACAATCTGCTTTGCCAATGTTGACTGGAAAATTATTATTTGATAAGCGATGGGCAGATTAGACACATAGCATAATTTAAAACATAGATTAGGCGATATTAACGTTACATGGGCCGTGGACCGTGGCATCAACGGGGTAAAAAGGAAAACACGGCCCGGCACTGAAAGTGTTAAAGAAAGGAAAGTCTAGTGCTGGCTGAGCATATTGTTTGTTTGCACTAAGTTAATACTTTGACAAATGTAGCCTATATTTTTCAGTCAGTTCGGTCTTTGTGTGCCAAACATTATTTAAGGCTGTAAACACTGTAACACTGTAAACCTTTTTTTTAAATAAATGAGAAGCATGTTTCGATTTGAGTGTTACATTTTTATTAATAAAAAACAACGTATATCGAACCGAACCGAAAACCGTGAACCGAAAACCGTGATATGAACCGAACCGTCCATTTTGTGAACCGTTCCACCCCTACTCTCTGCTAACATGTCCCCCCTCTCTCTTTCTATCTCTCTTTCTCCCTCCCTCTCTCTTTCTATCTCTACTCCATCTATATTTCTCTCTCTGTCTCTCTTTCCCTCCTCTCTCTGTCTCTGTCTCTCTCTCCCCTCTCTATCTCTCTCTCTCTCTGTCTTTCTCTCTTTCTCTCTATCTCTCTCTCTCTTTCTCTCTCTTTCTCTCTCTCTCTGTCTTTCTCTCTATCTCTCTCTTTCTCTTTCTCTCTCTTTCTCTCTCTCCAGGAGTGGTGGCTGAGAGCACGGGTCCCATCCCCGACACCAACATGGGGAACCGCATGTTACAGAGCATGGGCTGGAGCCCGGGCATGGGCCTGGGACCGGAGGGCCGGGGAATCACGGAGCCCATCTGGGCCACACAGAGACCTAAGGGAGCGGGCCTTGGCTTTAATTGAGCCCCCCCCCCCCCCCCCCCCCGGGTGCTACTAGGCCCCCGCAAGCCGAGAGTATAGGCTCCCGACGATCCAACGGAGAGGACGGAGAGAGAAGTTTAGGCCTTTGAGAAGGAGCAGAGGTGGTTATAGTGTGGCCTGGTGGGTCACAGGTAGGGATGCCCCGATCGATCGGCCAGCGATCGGTATCGGCCGATATTCAGTATAAATATGAGATCGGTGAATTCCGATAATGCTTTATTTTCGCAGATCGTGAAAACCGATCGAAAAACATGATCCAATTCTCAGCGGAGTTTTCACTCGCTGACTTCTTTCTCAGACACACAGAGCTGCAGCGCACGGCCCCTCCTCCTCCTCCTCCTCCTGCCCCTCCCGCACCCGTGTCAACAACAGAGGCTCCTATTGCCTCCGGCAGTCTGCTCTAGTCTAGTGCATGGGACCCAGTCAACTATTCACTTTTAGTTTAATACATGACGAGGCATTGTCTACCGGTATCTAGCTGGCTAGCTACTGATAGCTCCTGATATCAACAAATGCTCCAGCAATAGTCGAGTGCATGATACCTCCGTTAGCTCGGTAGCCAACGTTAGCTCACGTTAGCTCACGAAATGTCCCAGTAAAGGGCATGCTGAATGTGATTTGACCAAAGCAGAGTATACAAATAGGGTCCAGCTGCAGCGCCGGAGAATCCTACTAGAGTATACACACAGACAGTGGAGCTGTTTGCAGATAGCGAGCATTTTGACTAGTTGCGTGGTGGCGATGTCTCGCAGATAATACAACTACAAGTATGATTATATAATATATATATTTAATAAAAAAAATTATATATTAAATTTTTTTTAATTTTTTTATAAAACCAAAAACGATCGGTATCGGCCGATATGGCTCATACACGTTCGGTGATCGGTATCTGTGGCAAAACACGTGATCGGGGCATCCCTAGTCACAAGAGAGGAGGACACTGAATTGCAGGAGAAGCGACACTGAGGGGGGAAAAGGAGCCCCCGACGGCAGAGAAACCCTCCCCATATTGGGGAGACGAGGACGTCTGCTCTGCTGCTCGTGTCCAAGGAGGACGACGCGCAGAGCCAGACGAGACCATGAAGGAAGAAACTACTCACAACCATTTGCCTCTTGCAAAAAATAAAACATAAACAAACGCTGTCAGTAAGAATAATAAAGAATATGATGGTTCTGGTTTGCGATGTCGTTGGGTGAGTTCCAGAGAAGTGGGCTAGTTGAAAGTACTGGTACTGATGGCTGCGCTGTAGTCAAGTGCACTGATGATGATGATGATGATGATGATGATGATGATGATGATGATGATTATTATGATCTGATTTCTCCTCGATCTGTAGCATTGGTTAGAGACTTTTAGGGTGAATGGTTTTGTATAATATTGCACATTTAAAAAAAAGTATTTAAATGGGGGTGTACCTCAAAGTTCATTTCTAGGTTCCTTTTAATTACTTGTATTATTTTCATTAATCTATAGGGCACACTGTATGGAAGTGTTGTGTTTTCTGAAGCCATGCTTTCAACTTGTTTTTCTCCTTTTTAATTTTTACGATGCCGTTCTCGAGGCATAATAGTCACGTCGATATAATATTTGTATTTTAATGCAAAAATAAACCAAATTAAATATTTTTTTTTTAAAGTAATGATTGCCTCCGCACCCATAATGTATGCATGTGTAGCAATTCCACTCGTGTTTATACTGTACACAAAGGTTTAGTCATGCGAGGAATGTGATCCTCCGTGACATTGGTTTTATTGTCCTCTTTTATTTGATACTGTTAAGGTTTGGATTTTATCCTGAAGAATGCCTGCAGAACCAACTATACCCATATGCCATGCTCAGTAAATAAATGCATAAATATGAATGATTGCTTTAACCCTTTCACTACCACACTACATACGGTTAACCCTTTCACTACCACACTACAGACCGTTAACCGTCTAGTGGTAGTAAAAGGGTTAACCTTCTGTAGTGTAGTGAAAGGGTTAAGATGTATGCCAGAGATTGTCCTTGGAAATTATTTTAAACAAACAACCTGTTTATATTGTTAACAAATATATTGTTTCTTCCCACCTTTTAAGATTCTCATGGTTGTATAGTTTATTTGCTACCAGTAAACAAATTTATTTCTTCATCATTTGAAATAATTCTACCTAGATAAGTCAACATCTGTACAATATAGCCAGATTGTTAGCCAAAAAATTCCCCCAAAATCCTGTTTTGTGTCTGCAGTACTCCAGTCAGTGTTAACACTTTCAGCGCCAGCCGTTTTAGTTATCCTTGTACTCAATGGGCCACCGCTGTAAGAGATAGGGATTTTCACTGTGCGTCGCAGGGCTATATCTATATTCTATATTATAGCTATGGAGACAATACTATGGCTCATTTGACATTAACTATCCCTCGTTCAACATGTGAAAAATAATAATCGATCGCTAAAGTGGCCTTTTGAGTGGCGATAAATGAGAGGGTGTGCCCTATTGGTGCTCTTCCAATGGTCTAAACTTGACCATGTGCCCCACGGTTAAATAATGTCATGCAAAAGTGCCCTTTTGAATGGAAACAATTTGACGATGTGCTCTATTGGTGCCCCTCTAATGGTTAAACGTGACCATGTGCCCCCACAGTTGAAACACCACGCAAAAGTGCCATTTTGAGTGAAAAAACTAGAGGATGTGCCCCCTCCAATGATACAAATGTTACCATGTGCCCCCACAGTTGAAAACATTGCGCTAAAGCTAAGGTGCCCTTTTGAGTGGAAAAAACTAGAGGACGTGCCCATTGGTGCCCTTCCAATGGTCTAAACTTGACCATGTGCCCGACGGTTAAATAATGTCACGCAGGCGACTGTGTGGCGCAGTGGACATTGCGCTCGTCACCAACACAAGAGACACCGGGTTCGAATCCGGCTGTCGGCGTTGCCCCCGGCTTGGGCCGGCCGTCATACTAACTCAATTGGCAGAGTTAGCGGGTGGGAAGTCGAAGGGTGGTAGTCTGGTTGTTGTGAACAGCGACTCCTACAGGTCGGTTGTGGCGCTTGCACAGCAAAGTCAGGAAAAATGGCGGGGGCAGTGAGCCTCCTACATGTTACTCCTCGCCAAATGAGAGTCCGCGCTGGCAGGGGAAAAGATGTGACTGGCTGCCTCCACGTGTATCGGAGGGGACATGTGATGCAAGGCTTCTATCCTCCCAACAACCGGCCAGTGGGGGGCATATGCGAGCAACGATCAGGACGGGAGGGAGAATTGGCACGAGAGGTAAATTGGGATCGGGAGAAAAATCACAGAAAAAGGAGGAGAAAAAAGTAGATGGCAGCTGTCGCATCTTTTCACCTGAACAGCGCAATCTCTCAGTAGCGAGGAGTAACGCGTGGGAGGCTCAAGCTGCCCCCGTTACTTCCTGATTCTGCTGTACAGGCGCACTAACCGACCTGTAGGAGTCGCTGTCCACAACGTCCAATCCCCACCCACCAGCTTTCCCACCCCTAACACCGCCAATTGTGTTAGTATGAACGACCAGCCAAGCTGGTACTGTAGCAACGCCGAGAGCTGGGCTTGAACCCAGCATCTCCTGCGTTAGTGGTTAGCGCCTTGCCTACTGCGCCACTTAGCTGCCCTTATTGTACTTTTATTTAAAGCTAATTTAACACTTTGGCTGCCGGGACCCGTCTTTAGACGTCTTTGCTGGCCATGCTAAAGTTGCCGGAGGACGCGTTACGTCGTCCTTATATCAATATTTCAAAAATCTGCGATCGGATTCATATGTCCCCTCCGCTGGCCTGAGATCCACCAGCAGGACCCACTGAGCTCTCTGGCGGTTCAGGAGCGCCATCTGGTGGCCGATCGGCGCAATCGCCAAACAGGATGTGGCATAGAGGTTTTGCTAGACGTCCGTAGTACTTCCGGGCGCTCGCTATAGGTCATGGGACTCTGGCTCGTCACGCTACACGGTGATCGATTGGCAATAACTCGATAAACAACATGATTTGGACGTATATACCATTATACAAGCTGGAGATGGACCGGGTAAAAATATATCCCATAATGATAAGATTTCTACTCTACGATGATCGCCCAACGGCGCGCGGAGACTGGGGTGAGTTTCAGCGTGTAACGTTACCTTCTTCGATACTAACTGCTATTATCAACATTTGACCCACATTAGATGATTGGTATAACGCTGCCCACGGAATTATAAACGCCCCCTCGCCCATCCGGTCAACATCAGATGACGTGTAGTAACTTCTAGAAGTACGTCTAGTTGGAATTTTTTATATCGCGCTGATTGCCATCACACTGTATTTCATCATCAATATAATGCATTTGGGGCTATATATCACGTTCTGGAGAAAGCTGCAGAAAGAGATGAAAACATACTTATACATTAGACCATACTTTACTATGAATATGTGAATGAAAAAGTTTAACGTTGCTACACAATGAACAATACATATAGGACTTTGAATGGGCCCTAATAATGGCAATGTAGCAATAGAATTTAAAAAGTTATAGCCCTGCAAAGAAGGGGACTTTCTCCATAGACAAATAGCGCTGGCAATCTATGGTATATCATGAATTTAACCTTAGGCAGCCAAAGTGTTAAGAGTGGTAGTAAAGTTAAAAGTGGGTTTAGCATTGCCCTATATTCTATGATTACAGAATGCCAAGGAGAGAAAGAAATCAGAAGAATATTAAAAAGCAGCTGAAAAATGCTGAGAGAGGCAGCTTCTCTTTGAAAAATTGGGTCCAAAGCAACAATAGTAAGCGAGGAGATAAGGATACAGGTATGTATTTGTAAGTCCTCACTACTAGCTATGTGTACAAGCTTATCTCACAGAGCCATAGTTTGGATTATAACTGAGAATCTGGTGCTAACATGGTCAATAATGCTTATTTTGGACAGAAAAATGTGTCTTAAACATTAAATTGACCAACCATAGACCCTTTTTATTCCAATCAAGGCAAGAGGGCTTGTGGTAGTAGTAGTGCTATATAACATTATTTTATAATACAATTATAACATTGTAGGCTACAGTACGAATATTATATGCAGTACAATTATATTACTATTATAAAACTAATATTATTTGCTCCACCTTAGATAAAGACAGTACAGACAATTTAGAAGATGGAGATATTCAAGAGGGAAATGATGATGATATCAGGAAGAGAGATGGTGAAGAAGGAGGAAAGAGAAAATGCAGATGATTCTATGGAGAGAAATTATGAAGAAGTTGAGGAAGGAGAGAATGCAGATGATGCTATGGAGAGAAATGATGATGAAGACGGTCATGGAGATGCTAAAGAAAACAAGGATGAAGATGATGATAGGGAGAGAAATGATTCAAACGACACAACAACTCCACTGACACATGCCTTCTCTACTTGAACGACCACATCAAACAAGAGGTGGACGCGGGCAAATACTGCGGCATGGTCATGCTGGACCTACAAAAGGCCTTCGACACTGTCAATCACACCATTCTGATTGACAAGCTAAAAGCAATTGGTTTTGATAGTTTATCAGTGAGCTGGATACAATCCTACCTGGAGGGGAGGGAACAGATGGTGGAAGTAAACGGTACACTATCCCCCCCCCTCACAGTGAGCTGTGGTGTTCCACAAGGAAGCATACTAGGACCGCTACTATTCCTAATTTATGCAAATTACATGTCGTCAGCTTGTGACTGCAACTTGTTCCTGTTTGCGGACGACTCAGCCCTGCTGGTCTCTGACAAGAACAAGTTACAGGTTGAAAAAGCCCTCAGCTCGGAACTAGGCAAAATCTGCATATGGCTCGCCGACAACAAACTATCATTACACATGGGCAAAACAGAGTCCATTCTCTTCGGTTCAAATAACAAACTCAGCAAGACCGACGGCTTCTCGGTTACAGTGGGTGACAATATTATCACAAGGAAAGATGAAATTACCTACCTGGGTTCCATCCTAGAGGCTAATCTTTCCTGTGACAAAATGGCATCCAATGTAATAAAAAAAGTCAACCAACGAACGCGATTCTTGTACCGGATCTCCTCTCTGGTAAACAAGAATACCCTGAAGACTCTAGCAGGAGCACTCATTCAAGGGTACTACGACTATGCTTGCACCTCATGGTACCAAAGCACCTCAAAGGCACTAAAAAACAAATTACAAACATCTCAAAACAAGCTAGTCAGACTACTACTTGACCTGACTCCTAGAACCCACCTCACCCCTGCCCACTTTGACAACCTAGGATGGCTTAGAGTAGACGACAGAGTACAGCAACTTGCAATGGGCCTGGTCTACAAGATACACTACGCGACCAAGGTACCCATGTACATGTCAAAATACTTCCCAAAGGTCAGTGAATACCACGATCACAACACCAGAGGGAGCTCCACAAATCATGTAAAACCCAGATTCGGATCAAACAAGGGACTAAACACGTTTCGCAATTATGCCACATCAATGTGGAACGCCCTGCCTAAAGCTGTAAAGGAATGTGAATCACTACCCACCTTCAAAAACACTCTCAAAAAACACCTACGTGAGACTGCAATTCGAAACTGGCCCCTACAAATGTCCTAACCTAGTTGTACAGTAAATGACCAAGTAAGGCTTTGTCAATATTCCAATGTACAGTGTAAAATGTGTGTGTGTCCCCTTCCCAACCCCCCCCCCCCCCCCCCCCACCTCCAATGTACAGCCCTCACCCAACCCACCCAACCCCACCCCACCCAACCAACCTCCTCCAATGTACAGTTTCTATGCCAAATGTATATACACTCCTTTTCTGGACACTTTTGTATCACAAACAGTACTGTATTTGCAAATCTGATATGTCATAAATGTATAGATGTAAGCAGTACTGTCTATCTGTATGTCATGTATGTCATATATGTTATGATGAATTGAAAATGGGGGACCCTGATGTAAACAAGTCGAAAGTCTTTCTCTGGTCTGCATCCCCTTAACAATTGTATGTATTGAGCTGTACTGTACTGTACCCATTCTGCAATCTGTTAATAAACTTTTCAATCAATCAATCAAACAACAAATAACTTGAATGCTCTCCTGTTGCCATTAAAATAACCCACTGATCCAGCCAGTATCCAGGTACAATATATTAAGTTTAATGGAGAGAATGGGGAAGATAGAGAGGGAGGGAGAGAGAGACAGGGAGAGATGGAGGAGAGAGGAGAGGACAGGAGGAGAGAAGGGGAGTATAGGAGGACAAGGTGAGGGCAGGAGGAGAGAAGGAGGACATGAGGAGAGAAGGAGAGTTAGGAGAGAGAAAGGAAGAAGCTCAATGGCACTCAAATTAACTTTATCTGTTAAACTGTTTTATATCCTGTAAAATATATGTTGTAAATAGCTTTTAAAGAATAGGTTCACTATTTTTCAACCCAGACCATATTAAAATGCTGTTTCCCAAATATCTATATTCCTCACTGATATATTTAGCATTGAGAAATGTACCACTGCAGCAATGGTTTAGGCCTTCAAACACTATGATAATTTACTTTTCAAACACCATGATAATGAGGTGAAATTAACATTTGAAAGGTGTATTGTTCCCTGTGTATTTTTATCATAGAGGTGTGGTTATACTATTAATCTGCATTGTCTATTATTCTAATGTTAATCTTAATCAAGGATGAAGACTTTTTCACTATACACAACGCATCATAGCTTTTTGCTCACTGATGGGGTCCCATGTTGCAGTAGGTGCCCTTCAAACAGCCTGAATCCGCCACTGGGTGGAATTGACATCAGATAGTCCTTACCTTTGATCGGGGTTATTCCAAAAAGAATATTCCAATTGTCTGATCGCGATTTCCAGTGTTGATGTCGATCGGGTCCCTGACATGAAGTGGCACAAGATATGCCTCAAGTGTGCTGAACACGCTTCGAAGTGATCGGATGAAGCGATTTACTTGGCTTGGTCTAAATTCTCCGCCCGGACAAAATTAGATGTGACACAGTGTGAAATAAGGTTTCAAAGGGTGGGCGATACTGCCACCTAGCAGGATGCGGCCGGTATTGCACTCTCTGGATCTCAGAATGATTTCCTATGGTAACACGAGGTCCGTGAGCCTGTAATGAATTAAAAAAAAAATAGAATAAAAGAAAAAAGGATCTAAAAACGAGTTTACTCGTCTTTGGCGCTCAGCGCATGGCGGCCAAAAACTCGTCTTTGGCGCTGAATGAGTTAATGGAGATCATGTTACACTAACCGTGACTAACGTGACGAAATTATTCATGCAATATCGTTGACTAATAACGACAACACAAAATGTAGTTTGCAAAATAAAATCTTGCTTTATTCAACTTCAACGTCAAGACTGTTTACTTGCTAGCTAACAGGAGCTTGTTTGCAGACAGGAAGGTAACAAACATAATTGTCTGTGCGGAACCCTATCCCCAACAACATGGTTCCATGGGTAGGGGGGCGCCACTGTTATGCTCGGGGTGTTGTTTCCCCCAGGAGATATGGGAGGATGGACCCATATTAAAACCCCTTATAGAGCTGGAAATAAAGCACCATACAGAAAAGGAAACTCTTCCCTACATTACTGCATGACGGATCGCTACATTATGTTGATCCACCACAATAGAACACATTAAATAGCTTACATAAGTCTAACCAGCTAGCACTAACATTAGCTTTTTTTGTTTAGAAAAAGCTCACACCAACTTATGGGGCTGTAACTGAGTGGCGAGACTAAACGAAGACTAAAATGCTCAGACCTGTAGTTGACTAAAACTGACTAAACGAAAAATAGATGAATGTGACTAAATATACATCTCTTTGATAAATGCTGGGCTGGGTTTAGGCAATACTTAGAACAGATTACATAGTAGGTTGACGATGTAGGCTATTATTGAAGCTCCCTTTTGTCTTTCTGATGGGTATATATTTGCAATGAATGATACTGTAAATGTTATTAGTTGCTCTTTGAAGAGAAAAGATGTACGTTAGATATTTATTTGTTTGGTATAGAAGTATGGGCACCTGTTAGACGGGTGTAACTGGGTTTACTAAATTCTCAAAATGTGTAAAAAAAAAAAGAAGAAAAAACTGAATTTGTTGAGGTCCTAGTCTGGGGGAGGGGAGGGGGGGTCTGGCCTAGAGGTTTTCTTTTTGTTTATAATGATTTTTATTTTAGGGGGGGGGGGGGGGGGGGTTATTTTGTATCTATTTTTCTGTAACTCAGGGAGGGGGGGAGGGGGGGCAGTTGGCAGCATTTCCTTTTGTATGGTTGTTGAACTGATGAACTGATGCTGTAAAAAAGAAGAAAAAAAAGAAAAGAAAACAATAAACATATTGTTTAAAAAAAATTTGACTAAATATGATGAAAACTAAAAAGCGCATTTGACACATGACTAAGACTAAAAGGTATAATGAAACTGTTAACCCTTTCACTACCACACTACCAAAGGGTTAACCCTTTCACTGCGACAATACAGAAGGTTAACCCTTCCACTGCCACACGACAAAGGGTTAACCCTCTCACTGCGACAATACAGAAAACCCTTTCACTGCCACATGACAAACTGACACTACCACACTACAGAAGGTTAACCCTTTCACTACCACACTACAGACATTTAACCTTCTGTAGTGTGGTAGTGAAAGGTTAACCGTCTGTAGTGTGGTAGTGCAATGTTAACCTTCTGTAGTGTGGTAGTGCAATGTTAACCGTCTGTAGTGTGGTAGTGAAAGTGTTAACCTTCTGTAGTGTGGTAGTGCAATGTTAACCGTCTGTAGTGTGGTAGTGAAAGGTTAACCGTCTGTAGTGTGGTAGTGCAATGTTAACCGTCTGTAGTGTGGTAGTCAAAGGGTTAATGCCCATTGAATAAACAGTAAAGACGAGCATGTTTCCGAGTGTCAGTTTGACACTGTACACACGAGCCGTCTTCGAAACGCCCTAATTACAACGTTGCCCAACAGCGTGCCCTCTAAATCTCACCAAACTATATCAACACATGCATCACATTTGCATGCTGACTCT
>NC_140169.1:147334084-147364084 GCF_963971535.1 Notolepis coatsorum | reverse complement strand
GCGTGCGTGCGTGCGTGCGTGCGTGCGTGCGTGCGTGCGTGCGTGCGTGCGTGTGTGTGTGCAGATGGATTGATAGTGGGGAGGGAGATACATTGTACATCAAACATCACTCTTTCTAGGGATAATTTTTTCATCTTCTCTATTTTGAAAAAAGTACCAATATTGGGGAAAAGTACACAATAGAATATACGCGTATGGAATATTAGTGTAGTTCTCTTTCCTCCGACATGCCTGCTTGTAACCTTGTAACCACTCTCAAAGAGGAAATGCTTATTTTCTGTGCAATGGTTGTGAGAATGGGTTTTGAGCAGAGCCCAATCGCTGAACACAGGAGAGGAGAGAATGGAGCGTTTCAGGTTGTTTAATTGAATTCCCAAGTAGGCTAGAGTTACATCCAGAAATGTACAACAGACAGGAATTGGAATGTTCTTGGGGGTAAAGGGAGCAGGTGCACTCCAGTGCTACTGCGGACGGAAGACACGGGTCCGTGTCGAGAGAGGGAGCAGGAACTCCTTGGTAAGCTCCAGGGGGGTCCAGACAGGGGCACGCTGGCACGGAGGTCCTGGGCACAAGAGAACAGGGAATAATCACACAGGGATGTCTAGCAGGTCTTCGGACTGAGGCGTCGTACCTAGGTAATGATACTAACACCACGATGACTTCTGGTCAGCGTCGTCCGGTAGAAGTAGGGTCCTCATCAACAGGGGATGGGATACAGCTGTGAGGAGTGAGGTGCCTGGCAGCGTGCGAATCAGGGGATGAGGTGCAGCTGAGTTGAGTGACAGGGGGTGAAGGGGTGCTGACCATATATGGGCGTGAGGCTTCCGTGGTGGATGGAAGGGAGGATGAAGAGGAGTGAAGAACGCTCTCGCTGTGATTATGACAGGACCCCCCCCTCTACGGGCGCCCCCCCCGGCGGCCCAGGCTTGTCAGGGTTGGCCCGATGGAAATCACGGACGAGGTCTGGGTCCAGGATCATCTGGCGGGAGATCCAGCTGCGCTCCTCCGGGCCGTAGCCCTCCCAGTCGACCAGGTACTGGTAGCCGCGGCCGCGGCGCCGCGCGTCCA
The DNA here is from genome assembly GCF_963971535.1 of Notolepis coatsorum. Lineage (NCBI taxonomy): Eukaryota > Metazoa > Chordata > Actinopteri > Aulopiformes > Paralepididae > Notolepis > Notolepis coatsorum. The sequence goes on along the minus strand of NC_140169.1, from coordinate 147,363,016 downwards.
GCAACTCCCGGACAATGTAGGCCGGGTGGTCGTCGATGACCAGCGGACGAGGAGGCTCCGGAGCAGGGGGAGACAGGGAACTGGAGACCACCGGCTTCAGCTGGGAGACATGGAAGGAGGGGTGAATCCGCATATGGGAGGGAAGCTGGAGTCTGACGACAGAGGGGTTGATGAGGGACAGAATTTTGTAGGGACCAACGAAACGGGGGGTTAGTTTACGGGAAACAGATTTGAGCGGCAGGTCCCGAGACGAGAGCCATACCATCTGACCTGGTTGATAGTCGGGAGCCGGGGTCCGGTGGCGGTCGGCGAAGCGACGTTTCTGGTCCGTGGAGCGGAGCAGCGCAGCCCTCGTGTCCTCCCAAATCCTCCTGCAGCGGCGAAGGTGGTCCTGTACCGACGGAACAGCGATCTCCCCCTCCTGGGCAGGGAACAGCGGGGGTTGGTAGCCCAAAGAGGACTCAAAGGGGGACTGACCTGTAGCCGCCGAGGACAGAGAGTTGTGGGCATACTCTATCCACGGCAGGAAAGTGCTCTAGCCGGAGGGGTCCCGGCCTGTCACGCAGCGGAGGGCGGATCCCAGGTCGTGGTTGGCCCGTTCCGACTGGCCGTTGGTCTGTGGGTGGTACCCGGAGGAGAGACTGACCGTGGCCCCCAGAGCCCGGCAGAAGGCCCTCCAGACCTGGGAGACGAATTGAGGGCCCCTGTCGGAGACGATGTCCACCGGGATCCCGTGGAGGCGGAAGACGTGGAGCACCATCAGGTCCGTGGTCTCTGAAGCAGAGGGGAGTTTGTGGAAAGCAACAAAGTGCACAGCCTTCGAGAAACGGTCAACAATAGTGAGGATAGCTGTGTTACCGTGTGAGGGAGGAAGGCCGGTGACGAAGTCCAGGGCGACGTGCGACCAGGGCCGACCGGGAACAGGGAGCAGACGGAGGAGACCGGCGGGTGGTCGGTGGGAAGCCTTTCCACGAGCACAGACGGTGCATGCAAGGACGAAGGCGCGGGTGTCCTCCCTCATGGAGACCCACCAGAAGTGCCGTTTCATCAGGGACAGGGTACGGTCGATCCCAGGGTGACAGGTGAACCGGGAAGCGTGAACCCACTGGAGCACCTGGGAGCGGACAAGGTCGGGGACAAAAAGCCGGTTAGGTGGACCGTTACCTGGGTCCGGCTGGGCACGCTGAGCCTCCCTGACGATGGACTGGATCTCCCAGGTGGCGGCGGCCACCAAGCAGGAGGAGAGGATGGTGTCGGAGTGTGCGGGACCCTCTTCAGGGACAAACTGCCGGGAGAGATCGTCTGGCTTTGTGTTCTTGGAGCCAGGCCTGTAGGTAAGGGTGAAGTTAAACCTGGCAAAGAACAGCGCCCAGCCGTCTGGATGTAGGCGAGGTTCTTGTGGTCCGTCCAAACCAGGAAGGGGATCTCTGAGCCTTCCAGCCAGTGCCTCCATTCCTCCAGGGCTAGTTTGACTGCCAGGAGCTCCAGGTTTCCGATGTCATAGTTGACCTCAGCTGGGGTCAGGCGGCGCGAGAAGAAGGCGCAGGGGTGCAGCTTCTGGTCGAGGACGGAGGGTTGGGAAAGGACCGCCCCTACTCCGATACAAGAGGTGTCCACCTCCACCATGAACTGGCGGGACGTGTCCGGCTGGATGAGGATGGGTGCGGTGGTGAAGCGCCGGCGCAGCTCGGCGAAGGCGGAGTCCACTCTGTCAGACCAGACGAAGGGCACGGAAGGCGAGGTGAATTGGGTGAGGGGTGCAGCGACCCAGCTGTAGTCCCTGATGAAGCGCCGGTAGAAGTTAGCAAACCCCAGGAAGCGTTGGAGCTGCTTGACATTGGTGGGACGGGGCCAGTCGGACACCGCCTTAATCTTCTCGGGGTCCGCCCGGATCTTGCCGCCCTCGATGATGTAGCCGAGGAACCCGATGGAGGAGACGTGGAACTCACACTTATCCGCCTTGACGAACAGCTTGTTCTCCAGAAGGCATTGGAAGACCCAGCGGACGTGCTGGACGTGCTCCTCCATGGAGCGGGAAAAAATTAGAATGTCATCCAAATAACCAAAAACAAAGCGGTTAAGGACATCGCGGAGAACGTCATTGACGAGGGCCTGAAAGACAGCAGGGGCGTTGGTCAGCCCAAAGGGCATTACCTTGTACTCAAAGTGACAGAGCGGGGTCTTAAAGGTCGTCTTCCATTCGTCCCCTTCCCGGATGTGGACAAGGTGATAGGCATTCCTGAGGTCCAGCTTCGTGAAGATGGTGGCACCTTGCAGGGGCTCAAAAGCAGAGTTAATCAAAGGCAGGGGGTACTTGTTCTTGACTGTGATGTTGTTGAGACCCCGATAGTCGATACAGGGGCGAAGGGAACGATCCTTCTTGGAGACAAAGAAGAACCCTGCGCCGACAGGAGAGGAGGAGGGAGTGATAATGCCTGAGGCCAAGGACTCGTGGACGTACTTCTCCATCGACTCCCTCTCTGGGCGTGAGAGGTTGAACAGGCGACTAGCGGGGAGCGGTGCTCCTGGGAGCAGGTCAATAGCATAGTCATATTGGCGATGAGGAGGTAGGGAGAGAGCCTGTTGTTTGCTAAATACAGCCTCTAAATAATGGTAGACAGGAGGAATAGCAAATAGGTCAATGGATTCGTTGGGAAGGTGGGAACCAGCGACCCCTAGTTGCGGCCGAGCTGATTGCAGGCAGGATACGTGACAGTGAGCGCTCCAGCTAGTCACCAAGTCAGTAGGCCAGTTTATGACGGGGTTGTGTAGTTTGAGCCACGGCATGCCAAGGACAATGGGATTGTGGGGGGAGTTGGTGACATGAAAACGAATACTCTCGCTATGGTTTCCTGATAATAGGAGGCGGAGGGGTACGGTGTGGCGAGTTATTTGCATGAGCAGATTCCCGTTTAACCCGCAAGCGTCACGGGGTATTGGCAGGGTGTCGGTAGCGATGTGGTAGTGGGAGACAACCCCAGCGTCGATGACATTTTCGTCGGCACCTGAGTCGACCAGGGCGGACAGCGGGAGTGATTGACCATTGAGACACAGCGTTGTACTGAATTGCATGTTCGGACCGGAGCTGGGAGCAATATCAAGGCTCGAACAGACGCCCAGCGTCACTGCCGAGCCCCGTCGTTTGGGCGAATCGAACATGAAGCAACGGAGTGACCGAGTTGACCACAATATAAACATGCCCCCGTAGCGAGCCTGTGACGACGTTCGTTGGGGGGAAGGCGCGAGCGGTCTAGGTCCATGGGCTCGGGGGAACTACTTTCAGCGCGGACGCCGCGGGGAGAGCGAGTTGAGCTGGGCACAGGTGGGCGAGCGGCGCTAGCCCTCTCTCGGCGGCGTTCACGGAGGCGCAGGTCCAGTTCCCTGGCTAAATGGATTAGCTCGTCTAGGGAATCCGGCTTTTCTTTAGACGCCAGTTCATCTTTGGAAAGTGTGTGAGTGTTGCCCGAAAACTAACGAACACTGAAAGATAAAGGCTCGACATTTGGAGACGCTCCCGTCATAACGCTCTGGCGCGGGGACGTGGGGCTCTCTGTGCGGGGGAATCGCAGCAGTGGGTGGGGAGTCTGGCGGGGCTTGCTGAGCCGTGACGTATGCCTCGAAACGGCCGTATTGTGTGAGAGCGGTAAGCTGAGCAGTGACGGCCTCTATTGAGTGGGCGAGTTGGTCTACCCGAGCGGTCTGGCCGTTGATGATTCACGGATTGCCTCTGAAACTTCCTCCATTCCTCGATCTCGAGTGTAGCTGGTTCTGACATCATTGGTCGTGGTGTTCTGTGAGAATGGGTTTTAAGCAGAGCCCAATCGCTGAACACAGGAGAGGAGAGAATGGAGCGTTTCAGGTTGTTTAATTGAATTCCCAAGTAGGCAAGAGTTACATCCAGAAATGTACAACAGATATGAATTGGAATGTTTTTGGGGGTAAAGGGAGCAGGTGCACTCCAGTGCTACTGCGGACGGAAGACACAGGTCCGTGTTGAGAGAGGGAGCAGGAACTCCTTGGTAAGCTCCAGGGGGGTCCAGACAGGGGCACGCTGGAACGGAGGTCCTGGGCACAAGAGAAGGAATGTTAGAACAGGGAATAATCACACAGGGATGTCTAGCAGGTCTTCGGACTGAGGCGTCGTACCTAGGTAATGATACTAACACCACGACAATTTCTGGTCAGCGTCGTCCGGTAGAAGTAGGGTCTTCATCAACAGGGGATGGGATACAGCTGTGAGGAGTGAGGTGCCTGACAGCGTGCGAATCAGGGGATGAAGTGCAGCTGAGTTGAGTGATGGGAGGTGAAGGGGTGCTGACCATATATGGGCGTGAGGCTTCCGTGGTGGATGGAAGGGAGGATGAAGAGGAGTGAGGAGGGCGTGTGGTGAATGTGAGGGGGGAATGAGGAGGAGTGAAGAACGCTCTCGCTGTGATTATGACAATGGCGAAACACTGGAAATGCATGATATTACTGTTCCTCTTTGGCTTGTTTACAAGGTTGAGTAAAAAGACACAAAACGATGATATTTTTATCTATATATTTCCGATACATCAATAATAATAATAATAATGGATTGGATTTATATAGCGCTCTTCATGACACCCCAGTCACCCCAGAGCGCTTCACAGAGTCCATTATTCGTTCATACACAGTCATACCGGTGGTGGTAAGCTGCAATTGCAGCCAGAGCTGCCCTGAGGCAGACTCACGGAAGCGTGGCGAATAATCATCGCCTACGGCCCCTCCGACCACCACCAACATTCATTCACATGCATACACATTCATACGAGGCAAGTAGGTTAATTGTCTTGCCCAAGGACACAACGGCAGTGGGATGGACATGGGCTTGAGCGGGATTCGAACCACCAACCCTTCGATCATTGGACGACCCGCTCTACCCCTGAGCCACGCCGCCCCACAATGCATATTTAATGTTGTTATTAAAGGAACACGCCAACATTATGGGAAACTACCCGTCTTCTCCAGAGTCAGACAACAAGATGGATACCAATTTCCTCTCCCTGGGCGTTCAGTAGAAAGCTAATCCGGCGGCAGGCTAGCCTAGCTTAGCACAAATGAATGGAGGCAGATTTTTTATTTTATTTTATTTACTCAGTTTATTTGATCAGGGACAGTGCATATCAATCAACAGTTATACATTTATAAATTAATACAAATTAAAACGTGTAAATATGTGCAGTGTTTTTTTTATATCTTAAATCGGCTTGTTTTGAGTTGCCTGAAACTGGGGCGTGTTTTAACCCTTTTCACCACATGACAGAAGGTTGACCCTTTACTACGAAGGTTAACCGTTTGTAGTGTGATAGGAAAGGGTTAACCTTCTGTCGTGTGGTAGTGAAAGGGTTAACCCTTTGTCACGCGTCAGTGAAAGGGTTAACCGTTTGGTAGTGTGGCAGTGAAAGGGTTAAACTGCCACCTGCCTTTGTTCTGCTCATTTTGGTGATTAACCGGCAGACCCGGGTCACACGTTATCATCCACAGGTGTCTGACATTAGTAATTAGAGCCAGAGATTTAAATGCATTCTGGGGGAACCGTCAGCGAAGCAGCTCGTTTTCCTGTGGGAGTTCTCAAGAGGAAGGATCTGACCCGAGACATCAGCCAACAGTGCTAAGTAGACCATTATTTATCCTATTAATTACTCTTTACTGGAACTTTTCCCTTTTCCACAATTCCCCCCCCCCCCCACACACATCGCCTACACCTATACCCCCTCACTGTGCCTTCTACCTATCCCCACTTCAATCTCCTCCTTCAGACCAACTTCAAGCCGTCCACGCCAGCCCACCTGCCCACCTCCGCTACCCACCTCCGGCCACAAACACACCTGTCACATAATGAGGTTATATGGAACTGTCAATCAGCTGTCAGGAAAGCAAGCCAGACTCTCTCTCTCTCTCCTATAATCCTTCGACCTGACTCCCACTGCCATGCCTCCCACCCACAAAGCTGGCAGCTCCCTGGATCTCATTATTCTCCCGTGACTCCAGCATAATTAACACCACGGTAACTCTCCTGCGAGTATCGGACCACTTCTTTGTTTCTTTTTCAATAACTCTTGTGCTAAACCCCACAACCTCCCGCTCCAACTGTCTCATTCAGACGCAACCTGTGCTCCCTCTCCTCCTCCACCCTCTCCTCCTCCACCCTCTCCCCCTCCACCCTCTCCTCCTCCACCCTCTCATCCTCCACCCTCTCCTCCTCCGCCCTCTCCTCCTCCACCCTCTCCCCCTCCACCCTCTCCTCCTCCACCCTCTCCCCCTCCACCCTCTCCTCCTCCACCCTCTCCCTCTCCACCCTCTCCTCCTCCACCCTCTCCTCCTCCACCCTCTCCCCCTCCACCCTCTCCTCCTCCACCCTCTCCTCCTCCACCCTCTCCTCTGACTCCCTCTCCTCTAACACCCTGTCCTCCTCCACCCTCTCCTCTGACACCCTCTCCTCCTCCACCCTCTCCTCCTCCACCCTCTCCTCTAACACCCTCTCCTCCTCCACCCTCTCCTCCTCTGACACCCTCTCCTCTGACACCCTGTCCCCCTCCACCCTCTCCTCCTCCACCCTCTCCTCCTCCACCCTCTCCTCCTCCACCCTCTCCCCCTCCACCCTCTCCTCCTCCACCCTCTCCTCCTCCACCCTGTCCCCCTCCACCCTCTCCTCCTCCACCCTCTCCTCTGACATCCTGTCCGCTCTACCTCTGAGTGACACCTTCTCTGCTCTCCCCCCAGATACGGCAACCTCCACCCTCCTCTCAGCCCTCTCAACCTCCTTCAACACGCTCTGTCCCCTCGCCAACAGAAGCCTGCCAGCCGCTCCATCACCCCCACATCATGGCTGTCAGATGCAGTGAGAGAAGAAAGACATAACCTGAGAGTGGGCCGAGAGGAAGTATAAAAAGACCCGCCACTTACGCAACATCTTAATAAGCATTCTCCAAAAACGACTACTGCCAAAGCCTCCTTCTTTCACCATGAGATTGAGGCCTCGGCTAAAAACCTCCGCAAACTGCACGGCCCTCCACTATCTCTGCAGAGAATTTTGCCACCTTCTTTGAGAAAAAGGTAGAGAACATCCACAGCTGCTTCTCCCCACCCATTCCAAATACTGAATCAAGAGCCTCATCTTTGACTCTGTCATCTTTCTCTCCCATTACAGACGCTGAAGTGTTGACACTGGTAACGTCGAACCGTCCCACGACATGCCAGCTGGACCCGATACCCTCCCCACTCCTCCCCACTATAGCACCAAACATCCTCCTGTTCCTAACTGCAACCATCAACTCCTCTCTCAACATCGCTCGTGGTCCCCACCTCCCTAAAACAAGCTAAAGTCACACCGCTCATCAAAAAACCAACCCTGAACTTACCCCACTGTCATAGAAAACTATTGCGCCGTCTCTCTTTTCTCCTTCCACTCTAAAACACTTGAACACGCTGTATCCAACCTGTTCACTGATTATCTATTACAGAATGACCTCCTAGACCCAGTCAGGCTTCCGGACTGGCCACTCCACAGAGATGGCCCTCATAGCGGTCACAGAGGCTCTTCACTTAGCAAGAGCAAAGGCCCTCTCCTCTGTCCTGATTCTCCTGGACCTGTCAGCAGCCTTCGACACAGTCAACCATCAGATCCTCCTCGCAACACTCGCAGGAATGGGAGTTGTAGGGTCTGCAACTGGCATAGCTGTCATCCTACCTTGACAACTGCCCCTACCAAGTACCATGGAGAGGTACGGTGGTGTAATGGTTAACACTGTCGCCTCACAGCTAGAAGGTTGTGGGTTCTATTCCCGCTTGGGGACCAGGTTGCCATGTTGCCAGTTACCCAGGTGGGGTATCTCCCAGGCCTTTCTCTTTGGAGTTTGCATGTTCTCCCCTGTGCTCGCAAGGGTTTCCCCTCCCGATAAGATAAACTCAATGGAAAAACATGCACAACAGATCGCTAACGCTGTCGTGTCCCTGACGAAGACGGACAGGAGCACTTGGATTGGTCCCCGGGCGCCGCGCTCGCTGCAGCCCTTGTCTTCTCCCGGCTGCCCTTGGGGGGGAAGGACGACGGGATGGGAAGTGCCGAGAACATTTCGTCAGCGACTCAGTGCATGTGTGTGTGTGTTCCTGTGGGTCGCCCATCGCATGTGTGTGTCTGTTAATCTGATGACAAATAAAGACTTATACTTATACCTCCCCTGTCGCCCCCCCCCCCCCCCCCCCCCCCCCTACAGACAGGTGTCCCCCAGGGCTCAGTCCTTGGTCGTCTTCTCTCTCTACACCAAATCTCTGGGTAACATTATCTCATCTCACGCCTTCTCATATCACTGCTATGCCGATGAGACTCAAGTCTCTGAACGGATATAGGCCTGCCTGTCCAACATCTCCACCTGGATGATGACCAGTCACCTCAAACTGAACCTAAGCAAAACGGAGATACTTCACCCGTCGGCCAAATCCTCCCCACTGATCGACCAATCACAGTGGAGAATGTAGCCGTGGCTTCGTCCCCGACCACCAAGAACCTAGGTGTAGTCCTCGACGACCGGCTGAACTTCTCTGCTCACATCGCCTCATCAAACGGAATCTAGGTGTAGTCCTTGACGACCGGCTGAACTTGTCTGCTCACATCGCCTCAACAACCAGAAGCTGCAGATTCTTCCTCAGCAGCGTCAGAAGGATCCGCCCCTTCCTGACAAAAGAAGCCACCCAACTCCTCCTGCAATTAACAGTCATTTTAATTTTCTGCCTAAAAATGCACTTCTTCAATCAATATCTGAAATGAAGAAGAAGATTTTTTTTTTAAATAATAAATAAATAAATACTAACCTGGTATTTTTCCAACAGCCATCATTGATAGAGACTATAATTGGAATATAGAGTGTTTGGTCAGTAACATGGGTCTTCCAGTCCCTCCACAGCCTAAATACCCTTTCTAGTTTCCTGTTCCCACTTTATCCAATCAGGAGAGAGAACCATAGATATATTTACTTATTTCAATAAATCTTGCCAAGCCAAAATATGCTGGCAAATAATTGTATTTGTTTCAAGCACATATTTACTTAAAACTAGTTTGTATTTAAATAAAAAAAAATTGTCAGACCATTTTTGCAGTGTGGAGTTCTATCTCCTGATTGGAGTGGGAATGGGATACCAGAAAATAAATGTTCTGTTTACTGCAGAGCGAAGGCCATGTTACTGACCAAAACACTTGACATGTTGACCACATATTTTAACTAAAGAAAAGACCACTTACAGCACCTTTAATGTGTATCACATTCTAAGGTTATTATATTTCAGTGCTTGGGAGCGTTGGATGCATTAACGCGGGGAGTTATTAATACGGGACAAAACCCAAAATAAACAACTTCAATATGTTATTTCCATGATCTACGAAGGTCTGATCAATATTTGGGAACACAAGCTACCCTCTCTCTCACACGGCCAGAAACCGGAGGAGTAAGACTCTGTGATGTCATTGGGTATTCTGAAGTGAACGGCGGAAGTGAGTGAACAACTCCAGACAGTGAATTGGAGACAGTGTTGTGGAGCCACGTTGTTGGGAGGATTTACATGCAAATGAGCTTTATTCTAAAGTAGTGTTCTCTCAGTGAAACAGAACATGGACCTGTGTGTACTCAGCAGGGGGGTAAAAAGTACCCAGAAATTATACTTAAGTGAAAGTATGGGTACTGTCTCAAAATCTTACTCAAGTAAAAGCCAGAGTATCTGGCTAAACACACACTTGAGTAAAAGTAAAAAAAATATTCTACTTTTAAATGTACTTAACCCTTTACCGGCCACTTCCCCATACAATATATTTAGCCAGGTGGGAGAGGGGGGGGGGATCTTTAATCTATGAAAAAAACGTCTTCCAGCCAATCAGCACAGGTCAGGCTATGACACATATATTGTCACCATCCCATCTGACCAATCAGGATAGACCCTGGGGATCTGCAACTTCCTTCTTTTCACCACAGCAAAAAAAAGATAATTTTTGCACCTGCTTCTACTCTTCAAAATCCATTATTTCCTCAACAAGTCATGGTGAGTTGATAACATTTACTCATTTTTGCAGTTGAACAATCATTGTAAAGGATGGGATAGGTGTTTTTTGCATAGGATTAGTGAAATCAGGATTTGTTGTTGGCTAAAAAGTGGTGAAGCCATAAACGGTCATATGCCCCTTCAGGTGAAGTGACATAGTGTCAATTTTTAGACATATGCCCGATGCATCTAGTCAGTCACACTTAGGGTATTACTTCTACCCTGTAGTACCCTGTAGTACCCTGTAGTGCCCTGTAGTGCTGTAGTGCCATGTAGTACCATGTAGTACCATGTAGTACCATGTAGTGCCATGTAGTACCCTGTAGTACCCTGTAGTACCCTGTAGTACCATGTAGTACCATGTAGTACCCTGTAGTACCCTGTAGTACCCTGTAGTACCATGTAGTACCATGTAGTACCATGTAGTACCATGTAGTGCCATGTAGTGCCATGTAGTGCCATGTAGTACCCTGTAGTACCCGGTAGTGCCATGTAGTACCATGTAGTGCCATGTAGTACCCTGTAGTACCATGTAGTGCCATGTAGTACCCTGTAGTACCCTGTAGTACCCTGTAGTACCATGTAGTACCATGTAGTGCCATGTAGTACCCTGTAGTACCCTGTAGTACCCTGTAGTACCATGTAGTACCATGTAGTACCATGTAGTACCATGTAGTACCCTGTAGTACCATGTAGTACCCTGTAGTACCCTGTAGTACCATGTAGTACCCTGTAGTACCATGTAGTACCCTGTAGTACCCTGTAGTACCCTGTAGTACCATGTAGTACCCTGTAGTACCATGTAGTACCCTGTAGTACCCTGTAGTACCATGTAGTACCCTGTAGTACCCTGTAGTACCCTGTAGTACCCTGTAGTGCCATGTAGTACCATGTAGTACCCTGTAGTACCATGTAGTACCATGTAGTACCATGTAGTACCATGTAGTACCCTGTAGTACCCTGTAGTACCATGTAGTACCCTGTAGTACCCTGTAGTACCCTGTAGTACCATGTAGTGCCATGTAGTACCATGTAGTACCCTGTAGTACCATGTAGTACCATGTAGTACCATGTACAGTACCCTGTAGTACCATGTAGTACCATGTAGTACCATGTACAGTACCCTGTAGTACCCTGTAGTACCATGTAGTACCATGTAGTACCATGTACAGTACCCTGTAGTACCATGTAGTACCATGTAGTACCATGTAGTACCCTGTATTACCATGTAGTACCATGTAGTACCATGTAGTACCATGTAGTACCATGTAGTGCCATGTAGTACACTGTAGTACCATGTAGTGCCATGTAGTACCCTGTAGTACCATGTAGTACCATGTAGTACACTGTAGTACCATGTAGTACCATGTAGTGCCATGTAGTACACTGTAGTACCATGTAGTGCCATGTAGTACACTGTAGTACCATGTAGTACCATGTAGTGCCATGTAGTACACTGTAGTACCATGTAGTGCCATGTAGTACCCTGTAGTACCCTGTAGTACCATGTAGTACCATGTAGTACCCTGTAGTACCATGTAGTGCCATGTAGTACCCTGTAGTACCATGTAGTGCCATGTAGTACCCTGTAGTACCATGTAGTACCATGTAGTGCCATGTAGTACCCTGTAGTACCATGTAGTACCATGTAGTACCCTGTAGTACCCTGTAGTACCATGTAGTGCCATGTAGTACCCTGTAGTACCCTGTAGTACCATGTAGTGCCATGTAGTACCCTGTAGTACCATGTAGTGCCATGTAGTACCCTGTAGTACCCTGTAGTACCATGTAGTGCCATGTAGTACCCTGTAGTACCCTGTAGTACCCTGTAGTACCCTGTAGTACCATGTAGTGCCATGTAGTACCCTGTAGTACCATGTAGTACCATGTAGTACCCTGTATTGCCATGTAGTACCATGTAGTACCCTGTAGTACCATGTAGTACCATGTAGTACCATGTACAGTATTGCCATGTAGTACCCTGTATTGTCATGTAGTACCCAGTGTAGTACCATGTAGTACCATGTAGTACCATGTAGTACCATGTAGTACCCTGTAGTACCATGTATTGCCATGTAGTACCATGTAGTACCGTGTAGTACCATGTAGTACCCTGTAGTACCATGTAGTACCATGTAGTACCCTGTAGTACCATGTAGTACCATGTAGTATCATGTAGTACCCTGTAGTACCATGTAGTACCATGTAGTACCATGTAGTACCCTGTAGTACCATGTAGTACCATGTAGTACCCTGTAGTACCCTGTAGTACCATGTAGTATCCTGTAGTACCCTGTAGTACCATGTACAGTACCCTGTAGTACCATGTAGTACCATGTAGTACCATGTAGTGCCATGTAGTACCATGTAGTACCCTGTAGTACCATGTAGTACCCTGTAGTACCATGTAGTACCATGTAGTACCCTGTAGTACCATGTAGTACCATGTAGTATCATGTAGTACCCTGTAGTACCATGTAGTACCATGTAGTACCATGTAGTACCATGTAGTACCCTGTAGTACCATGTAGTACCATGTAGTATCACGTAGTACCCTGTAGTACCATGTAGTACCATGTAGTACCATGTAGTACCATGTAGTACCCTGTAGTACCATGTAGTACCATGTAGTATCATGTAGTACCCTGTAGTACCATGTAGTACCATGTAGTATCATGTAGTACCCTGTAGTACCCTGTAGTACCATGTAGTATCATGTAGTACCATGTAGTACCCTGTAGTACCATGTAGTACCATGTAGTACCATGTAGTACCCATGTAGTACCATGTAGTACCCTGTAGTACCATGTAGTACCATGTAGTACCCTGTAGTACCCTGTAGTACCATGTAGTACCCTGTAGTACCATGTAGTACCATGTAGTACCATGTAGTACCATGTAGTACCATGTAGTACCATGTAGTACCCTGTAGTACCATGTAGTACCCTGTAGTACCATGTAGTACCATGTAGTACCCTGTAGTACCATGTAGTACCATGTAGTACCATGTAGTATCATGTAGTACCATGTAGTACCATCTAGTATCATGTAGTACCATGTAGTACCATGTAGTACCCTGTAGTACCCTGTAGTACCCTGTAGTACCCTGTAGTGCCATGTAGTACCCTGTAGTACCATGTAGTACCCTGTAGTACCATGTAGTACCATGTAGTACCATGTAGTACCCTGTAGTACCATGTAGTACCATGTAGTACCCTGTAGTACCCTGTAGTACCATGTAGTATCCTGTAGTACCCTGTAGTACCATGTACAGTACCCTGTAGTACCATGTAGTACCATGTAGTACCATGTAGTGCCATGTAGTACCATGTAGTACCCTGTAGTACCATGTAGTACCCTGTAGTACCATGTAGTACCATGTAGTACCCTGTAGTACCATGTAGTACCATGTAGTATCATGTAGTACCCTGTAGTACCATGTAGTACCCTGTAGTACCATGTAGTACCATGTAGTATCATGTAGTACCCTGTAGTACCATGTAGTACCCTGTAGTACCCTGTAGTACCCTGTAGTACCATGTAGTACCCTGTAGTACCATGTAGTACCCTGTAGTACCCTGTAGTACCCTGTAGTACCATGTAGTACCCTGTAGTACCATGTAGTACCCTGTAGTACCCTGTAGTACCATGTAGTACCCTGTAGTACCATGTAGTACCATGTAGTATCATGTAGTACCCTGTAGTACCATGTAGTACCCTGTAGTACCCTGTAGTACCCTGTAGTACCATGTAGTACCCTGTAGTACCATGTAGTACCCTGTAGTACCCTGTAGTACCCTGTAGTACCATGTAGTACCATGTAGTACCCTGTAGTACCCTGTAGTACCCTGTAGTACCCTGTAGTACCATGTAGTTATATAGTTTTGTCCGCTATTCTTATTTGGGCCTTTATCGGCTACTGTTGCCATGTCAATGCAAATTCAAGAAAACTCCCAATACATTTTCTTATTTATTTTATGTTATGAATCAGCCTGCCAAGTTTCATAGATATGCCCCCTAAGGAAAAATATGCCCCATAGCCCCCACATGTTTAGGGGTACCGGTCGAGGGCCTGTTTACGGACACTTTGGTTAACCTTCATTTACAGGGGGACATTTTTTTTTAAATCTTTCAAAATTGTAGATAACTTTTGAAATAGCACCAAAATAACATGCTAGAGTTGAAATTGTGAATTTCCAGGTATTTCAAGAAGTGACCGGTAAAAGGTTAAGTACTAAAAAGCAGTGGCGAATCCTTATGGAAGCCAACGGAAGCCATGCCTCCCTATTAAAATATGAATTAATATCAAATATGAAATATGAAAAATAAAAAAATAAAATATATATATAATTTTTTTTTAATATAGTTTACATTCTTTTTCATCTGTGCATCTGTGTTATATATATTTTTTTTTTTAAATGTCTCCCTCTTCTCCTTCTCACTCCCTCTAACACACTGTCAGACTCACTGTGCTCACTGCAGCTATAGAGGAGAGGAGGCAGGGGGTAGGTCTCTTTCTCCAGCCTCAACCATGTGATTCATGTATCTAGAGTCCAAATCCGATCCTAGCCAATCAGATTCGAGCTGACTGCCACACCCTAAAAGTCTAAAACGGGGCTGTGAGAATAATCCTGAGTGTGGCCTCCCCTCTGCACACCTCCCCTCTGCACTCTGAACATTGTATTAACCCGTGACTGCTCCCACGGGCCGAATATTGCCCCGATCCTCGCGAGATTAAATCCACGGGTACCTCTCGGCGTGCCGAAGCTTTTCCTAATCACTTCCATCATCGAAAACGAGGGGAAAAGGTCGGCTCGCGACCCTGAAAATGTCATGTGATTTTAAAAACGCTGTATTAAGTGAGCCTATTATGGGATCCACGCGAGCTTTCTATCGTGGAAACATCTGGGCGTCCCGCAACTTTTACTCATTCACATGTAGCCCCGAAAATGCTTAGAAAAGGAAAAGCGAAAGCGTGGAATAAACTCGCCGAAACGGAAAAGTGTCCCACGGGCGCGCCGTGATTCCGATCCGCGTGAAAATATTCACGGCCATAGAGGAGACCGTGGGACACCTTTTTGCAACCGAATATGTGTCTCGAATTTGCTCCCACGCGGCGCGCAAAATCGTGCAAGGAAAAATCGGACCAAAAATGAACCAATGCTCCAGCAGTATTAATGACCCTGATGTAAACAAGACAAACGTCTTTCTCTGGTCTGCATCCCCTTATACAATTGTGTGTATTGAGCCGTACTGTATTGTACCCATTCTGCAATCTGTTAAATAAATAAAAAGAAAGTTTGACTGGCCGCCGAGCCATACTGTAGTGTACATGGTGACTGCTTGACTTAAAAAAATAAATAAAATAAAAAATATTAATACAAATATTTAATAATATTTTTTTGGCTTCCCCTGTTATTTTACCCACGCGACGCCACTGCTAAAAAGTAAAAGTAAAAACTTTTTTTCTGACTGTCTATTCTTCTGATAGCAGGTGTTCAATAAAAAATCCCGCTCTCTAGTCTTGCACAAGGACCAATCAGCACGGTATGGGCGGGTTCATTTTCCATTGATGGGGATTTGATTGGCTGTTTTTAAATAAAGCGCGGCTGCAGGATTAATAACATTAACGTTAGTTCGGCCAGAGAAACAAATATACTAATTAAAATAGTTGGACCTGCAAGATTTGTACTTTGTACTTTGTAGATCTGCATTTTAAATGTAAGGAGTAAAAAGTATGTTTTTTTCTCTCTGAAATGTGATTGAGTAAAAGTACAAGTATACAAACCTAATAATACTCGAGTAAAGTACAAATCCCCCAAAACAGTACTTAAGTATTGTAACGAAGTACAATTACTCAAGTACTTTACACCCCCCAACTCCCACCACTATCCAAGGAGGAGGGGAGGGGAGGAGGTGGGAGACATGTTCCTGGGACACATGAACAATAAACTGGGCCGGTCGGACAACACAGTGCCCTCTGCAGGAAGGGAGGGGGCAGGCTGCTCTTCCTGAGGAGACTCAGGTCCTTCAACGTGTGCAATGTTCTGTATATTATACCAGGGCAGACGTAGTATAGAGTTATGTATATTCATACCAGGGTAGACTTAGGATAGTATTATTTATACCAGGGTGGGCTGTACTTACGCACATATTTATATTATTGATAGAGTATATATGTTTTCACGTATTCACTCACTCAGAGATCCAGTGCAGATTTCAAGGGCAAGCAGCCCTGTGTTTACTCTATCTTTATTGTATTATTGTATTGTGTTATATGGGGGCGACAGTGGCTCAGGAGGTAGAGCAGTCATCTAGTGATCGGAAGGTTCCTGGTTCGATTCCCGCTCCTCCTGGGCAGCGTGTCGAAGTGTCCTTGAGCAAGACACTTAACCCATAATTGGCACCTTGCATGGTCGCCTCCGCCATCGGTGTCTGAATGTGTGAGTGAACGGGTGAATGTGAGGAACAAAATTGTAAAGCGCTTTGGATAAAAGCGCTATATAAATGCACCATTTACCATTTATATTCTTGTTATCATAGCTATCCTTGTTTACTTTATTTTTATTTTATTATGTTTGTATTCTTATTGTCCTGGCTTACATTTACATTTTACATTTAGTCATTTAGCTGAAGTTTTTATCCAAAGCGACTTACAAGTTCTGTACAACAAGTCAGCAGGAAGGGTACAACTCTGTCAGCTGAGTAACGATGTTCATCAAACAGTGTTGAAACTTGAGTACTGCAGTGTTGAGTGCAGAGTAGTAGAGATATATTAGGATAGTAGGTAGTAATATAGACAAGGAAGATTAATTAGTGGAAAAGTGCATGATAGTAGAAGACAGTAAGAAGGTAATTTATTTTTATTTTATTTAGGTATTGATTGACGAAGTGTGTTTTTAGTCGACAGAGAAAGATTGGTCGGGTTTCGGCTGTCCTAACTGTGGTGGGAAGTTCGTTCCACAATTGATGACCCTCCCGGAGCTCGGATATGGAGTAGGTCTGAGGCGGCCAGAAGATGCAGAGCGTAGGGGTCTTGAGGGTGTGTAGTTACTAGTTAGAGACCATTGACCGGAGGTAGGCGGGAGCCGTTATCTTCGCTGCGCGATATGCCAGGTCGAGGGCCTTGAAGCGGATTCATGCGGCAATGGGGAGCCAGTGCAGGTCCCTAAGAAGTGGGGTAACATGGGTTGACTTTGTCAGGGGAGTGTCATGGTTTCTCCATAGAGCCCTGTTGTACCTTTTTAGCACCGCAGCTTAGCACAGGTAGGGGGGCAACTCAGTCACGTGATTCAGCAGGGGTTGCTGATTGGCTCGAACACATCGTGTTTACAAACAAGAAACCTGTCTATAATGTTGGCTTGTTCCTTTAACTGAACCCTTACACCGAAGAACCCTTTAACTCAGTTTAGCATTTTTTTGGTACAGCCTATATGTAGAGTTTTAAATGGGAATGTGAATGTGATATATCACAAGAAAGTACTCAACCTCTACTGTCTTTAACGAAAGGTTATCCTATAACCTAGTTATATGAATACTGGCTGAGCGTCTCGCTCTTCACCATTATGAGATATCTCTTATCTCCTAGCACCTACTGTGCTCACGAACAAACAATTGCACTCACATGCACGTGACCAGGCCACGACCCCGGGTCCTACTATATGACGCCGGACATGGTCACACTCTACCTTCCTCAGAAAAAAGTTTCCAACACTGAAAACCCAACCAAGGGACCTCAGGGCGCTAAGAGCGAGACACTCAGCCAGTATTCATATAACTAGGTTATAGGATAACCTTTCGTTATATTATCATACTGGCCAATCGCGTCTCGCTCTTCGCCATTATGAGATATGGGGCAGAGCAGACGCGTGACCCGACAAGTGTACCCCCTGAGGGCCCGTAAGCCCCACTACCAGGGAGGAGGGGAGTCCCGTCCACCCGCCCGTCCTAACGAAGGGGGGGAGGCAGTCAACTCCACCAAAGTGTGAAAAAGGGGGAACCAGAGACCCCTGAAAAACGCACAGCACAGGCGGGACCACGTGTGACACATCACCCCGTGGCACACACCTACCCGTGGCACACACCCACCAAATGGCGGGACGCAGGAGAGGTCCCAGACCTCAGAACCGCCTGGGAGACAGAACCTCCAGTCATGTCCACGAGGTAAAACTTAGCGAAGGGACCCGGGGAGGACCAGGAGGCCGCAGCACAGATGTCCTCCACCGAGGCCCCCCCTAACACAAGGTGGTCGAGCCGTTTGAGGACCAGAAGGACTGCCTTCAATTCCAACACATTAAATGTAGCGCAGACCGGGCAGCATGGTCTTGCCAGCTGCCCCCTACTGCGTTGGCCCGACACGTCCCCCCCCATCCCATGAGGGAGGCGTCGGTGACGTGTGACAGCCTGCTGCCACCCCCCCCCCCCAATTTCTCGGGCACCAGAGAATACCGGGAGGAAACGCCACGCATCGCGTCCTCCTTTGGGACCACGATGATGGCTTGCTTCGCCAACAGAGATTGGATCTCGTCGGCCAGAGCTGTCACTGCTGTTGACCCTGACAATAGGGTCTGTACCAAACCTGAAAACGGAGGGTGGGGTTGTGCAAACTGCAACACAAGTCCCCGCCTCAGCGTTCTCTCCATCTACCTCGACATATGGCACTGCTGTAGCCATATGTGATGATAATCCCAAGCGATCCCATCTCGATCCGCTGTCATGAGATGAGGAACCCCAGGACAGGCCCGATGCGCTGTTAGGATGTGCCGAGAAGATTCCAGGGGCTGGTGAACCTCCGGCAAAAACCCAACATTGTGTAATTTCTCCCTGCGTTTCATAACAACTAGTTCACGGAGTGCACTGCAGCGTCCATGATGGAAACAAAAAAAGAGGAAGGTAGAGTGTGACCATGTCCGGCGTCATATAGTAGACCGCGGGGGCGTGGCCTGGTCACGTGCATGTGAGTGCAATTGTTTGTTCGTGAGCACAGTAGGTGCTAGGAGATAAGAGATATCTCATAATGGCGAAGAGCGCGACGCGATTGGCCAGTATGATAATATAACTACGAGTGAACACAACACTCAAACTTTCCATCTTCAGATAGTTTGAAAACATTGGACCTCATGATCGAAAGTGTACATAACTATCTTCGTACAGTAACTGTCTTTGTAACTATCTTCGTAACTATATTCGTAAGTAGTTCGTAATTATCTTCGTAACTATCTTCATAAGTAGTTCGTAACTATCTTCATAAGTAGTTCATAACTATCTTCATAACTATCTTTGTAAGTAGTTCGTAATTATCTCCGTAACTATCTTTGTAAGTAGTTCGTAACTATCAATCAATCAATCAATCAATCAGATTTATTTATATAGCACATTTCACATGACGCGTGTCAACCAAAGTGCTGTACAGAGGGTAGGTACACATAGATAAATAATGACAAGAATCACACTCCGTTTTATGGGAGGGCACACAGGCAAACACATAGGAAAACAGGGCATGAGTCAGTGAACGGGAAAGGCTAGTAGGTAGAAGTGGGTTTTGAGCCTCGATTTGAAGGCATCTATCGACTATCTTCGTAAGTAGTTCATAACTATCTTCGTAACTATCTTTGTAAGTAGTCCGTAACTATTTTCGTAACTATCTTCGTAAGTAGTTCGTAAGAACACATTTGCGAAAGTTCTCCTCCGGATGCCTGAACGCGCAAATGGCCAAAGTGTTCTCAGATGCGATCCCCTGAATGAAGAACGTCACTCATTCTTAAACTGAAAGCACGTTCTCCTAGACCAGCTCCTACACCGGCCCGTGTGCAGACAGATTCAACAGGTACTGTAGTGCGAAAGCAATTTGCGACTGATAAAAATTTGATTAGATTCACATTTATTGTCGTTATACAGCACAACGAGAATAAGTTTGGCATCTAACCAGAGTACATACAATGCACAGGTGATTAAACTGGTTAACATTACAATCCACCAACACTGGTTCTGTGTTGAGAGTCCAGCTGCACCCTGAGGTGGAAAGGAATCCCAACCTGAGCACAACATGAGCAAAATGGCCTCCGTGTGAATAAGATCAATAGCTTCTGCAGTCCACTAGGGGTGCTGGTGGGGCATTATATGTCGTCCTCACAAAATAACGATAGTAGATAAAGGTTGAAAATCAGCAAAGTGTAATTTTGAATAGTTTAAAATGTAATTTCCTCTGTCGTCACTTGTCGTCTGATATGATTTGGGAGATCCGGGCTAAGATTTCACTACAGAGCTTTGACTCATTAGCCCCTCATATCAAATTATTTGTGGTTAATTCAAGGCGAGGGATTGCATATTGAATTAAAGCTGTGCTCAGTACAGCGTAAATCTCCATCAAGTGGCACACCGGACGCACGCAGACAAACAATCACACAAAAACACTGACTGCGCTCCTTATAGTTATTAGCATTATGCTAACAAACACACAGACAAACACACTGACCGACAGACACACTTACCGCTCTCCAATTACAGTTATTAGCATTAGTATAAGTATAAGTCTTTATTTGTCATCATATTAACACACACACACACACACACATGCGATGGGCGACCCACAGGAATGCACACACACATAGCATACTATCGCTAGACAAGCATAAGAAGCATAGAATGGATGTTAGGAAGGCCAGGAAGGTTGTTAGGAAGCATAGGAATGATAGGAAGAATAGGAAGGGTGATAAGAATCATAGGAAAGGTGATAGAAAGCATAGGGAGGATGTTAGGAAGCAAAGGAAGGGTGATAGGAAGCATAGGAAGGATTATAGAAAGCATAGGAAGCAGGGGCGTTTTTAGGGTTAGAAAACATTTTACGCAATTTTAGAGTAATTAGAGATGAATACTGAATAACTAGAATCATTAGAGGTTCTCAAAGTGAGGTCCAGGTCCATGAGAGGGATCTGGGCAGTCCCCATAGAAAATTCAAAGTTAACAGGACCAAATCATCAGTTTCTTATTTATTTATTTATTTAGCCAGATAAAACATTGATCTGGTCCAAGAAGCCCCAACAGGAGTACAAATATACATATATACACATATTTATACATATATATTATATATATAATATATAAGATAAGATAAGATAAGATATTCCTTTATTGATCCCCTTGGGGAAATTCAGGCATCATAGCAGCATGGGGGAAGGGGGAGAGGGGGTACAGGTATTAAAACAACACAGTATACAGGTAGTAAAAGACAACACAGGCAGTGTAAACAATTTGATCTACATATACTGTACATACATACACATATACACCAATAACAAAATAAAAACACAGTTAAGAATCATACACATAAGCAAATAAACAAACAAACAAACATATGCACAGCCTATGTACAAAATAAATAAACAGTTCATCTCTAGTCTTTACAGTTTTCTTCAATTGCATAAACACTCAAATCAAAAGTATTACACAATTATCAAAACCTTACACTCAAGGAGCAAAATATAGGCCCAGATTTGCACCCCTACAATGTCAGCCTCACTTTTTGCAAAACAATACACACAGTGATTTGCAAAACACTAAACACACTTGCATTACATTAGACACAGAATGTCAAATTACCACACATATGAGCCAATTGGTTAAACACAGCCATCAGATGCACAAACACACCATTGCTTAATTGTAGATACACCAATGAGGTTTAAAAGCACTATAAAAATGCAGCAGGTGAGTTCACCTGTCTTCAACCAAAATGGAAGGAGAGTGAAGTACTGTACACAGAGAACGTGAAAATATACAATACATTCACCAAACACTACACAAGACAACCAATGATGCAGACTGATGAAAATATACATTTTCTCCCATTTTCCCAAATCAGTCAACATGTCAACATGGAGAATCACAACAAAAAATTATCTTGCCAGATCCAGCTAGGCAAAGAGATAATGTCTAGTATTTTCTGTTTAAATTTTTTCAAAAAAAAAATTGTGTTACTGTAATTTTAACCTGTACTGGATACAGTATTTTATGTTTGTCTGATATTTGCTGAGCTTACAGTGTTATGCACATAGTAGCATGAAAACTGGGACATGTATTGTTGTGATTCTCCATGTTGAAATGTTGACTGATTTGGTTATATGGAGAGAACATTTATATTTTATCAGTCTGCATCATTGATTTGGGTATATGGAGAGAAAATGTTATTTTTTTCATCAGTCTGCAATATTGATTTGGGTATATGTAGATACATAAATTATATTTTCATCAGTCTACAGCATTGGTCTTGTGTAGTGTTTGGTGAATCTATTGTATATTTGCACATTCTCTGCGTACTTCACTTACAGTACTCTAATCACTGAGAAGTAGAATTGCTAAATGTGTTTTAGGTTAAGCACAGCAGTGTGTGTAACTGGTTCAAACAGAATTAAGTCATTATGTAACGTGTGTTTCATATGGTAACAAAATTAGTGTATGGTTTTGACAAGTGTTTAATTTAGCAAAGGATCTGAGGTGTTCTGATAATTGTGGGTGTGGTTGTGCTAATTGTGTGTTTTGAAACACCGGGCCCCGTTTTCAAAATCATGCTTAGGCAATCGAAAAAAAACGATTGTGTGTTTCATTATATACATATGTTTCAGTCTTCTCATAAAAAAAATATTCGATTTTTGGGTCTTTTCCTGCCTTTGGTCCGCTTTGCATTCACATCTCAAATGAACCGCAGCAGGGTTCACTTGCAAGAGTGAATGAGCTTTCACACCACCCCAAACCAACCGGACTATCCGAGGTTCGATTAAAGCTTATTATAGGACACTGGACATGGGTATGGATGGCTCCAGGTGCTGCTGCGTTAAAGTGCACATCTTCAATATCTGTACTATTTAAAAGCACAGTGCAGGACACACTCAAAGGTTATCGCACCTCAGAGATGGCAGTGGACATGTATGACAGGACCAAGGCCATATGTAATGGCCTTTGGATTGAGGAACATACTACCAGCCAAAGGAGGAAGCAGAAAAGGATGGACGAGTATGTAGTTGAGTCATCTTGTGGCACAAGCTCAGACCTCAGCTCAGGAGATCAGCTGAGACAGAGACTGTTCTATCCAGTCGTCGACAGAATGCTGCAAGAGCTTGAGAGCAGGTTCTCATGAGTTGGATAACAACTTATGAGAGGCATACAGGCATGTTATCCAGCCTCAGACCAGTTTCTCTCAGTGGAATTGCTGCAACCCCTCGCCACACATTACAATATCCAACTACTGCCAGAGGAGATCACAGTTGCAAAGTGTTTCCTGGTCAGGACAGGCAGAGATGCAGTCCCTACTATCCAAAGTGTCTTTTCAGGACACTAAAAAAAAGTCCACAAATCGGTGAATGAAAGAATTATAGGATCAAATGAAAACTACTTACTAAAAATGTTTAAAAGTACTAAAAACCAACAAAAAATACCAAACACTAACAAACATTCAGCACAGACAATGGGGATGTAAACAATTTTTTTTTTTTTTTTTTTTTTAGATCCGGGGCTAGGAGAAAAACATCCGGGGCTAAAGTCCCGGAAGCCCAGGGCTAACGACGCCATTGATAGGAAGGGTGATAGGAAGCATAGGAAGGATGATAGGAAGGGTGATAGGAAGCACGTTAGACAGGTTCCAAGCAAGAGGGAGCGGAGCTTATTTCAATGGACAATGGTGGAAATGAATGAATGCATAAATGTTCATCCACCATGGCCTTGTAGTTGGTGAGATTAGCTCTGGATAGATACACAAATAGACAGACAGACAGACAGACAGACAGACAGACAGACAGACAGACAGACAGACAGACAGACAGACAGATAGACAGATAGACAGACAGACAGACACGCGTGTGCATGTGCATGGACGCTACCAAGCACATCGCCGCCCTAGTGGACATAATGACTAGGGTAGGGTCCAATAGCAGCTGTTGAGATAATCCATCCATGTGGGGCGGCGTGGCTCAGGGGTAGAGCGGGTCGTCCAATGATCGAAGGGTTGGTGGTTCGAATCCCGCTCAAGCCCATGGCCATCCCACTGCCGTTGTGTCCTTGGGCAAGACACTTAACCTACTTGCCTCGTATGAATGTGTATGCATGTGAATGAATGTTGGTGGTGGTCGGAGGGGCCGTAGGCGATGATTATTCGCCACGCTTCTGCGAGTCTGCCTCAGGGCAGCTCTGGCTGCAATTGTAGCTTACCACCACCGGTATGACTGTGTATGAACGAATAATGGACTCTGTGAAGCGCTCTGGGTCAGTGAAGAGCGCTATATAAATCCAAGTCATTATTATTTTTATTACTAGGGGGCACTGCAGACAAGAAAACCTAAAGCTTATTATTCACTACAAATACAATAACCAACCATCACCTGTATTAGTATGTGTGTGTGTGTGCGTGTGCGTATGTGTGTGCGGCTGTGCACGTGCACGTATGCCTGTTTACTCCAAACAGTGGTTGTTGTGTATCTCGTAAGCTTACATTGGACACACAATGTAATTATTTGTCATGTCCTTTGTTTTTTTCCTCTTACTAAAGGATGGTGGGCGGGGCTTAGTGCGTGATGCTGCAGGTGCAAGTGGCTCATCATGAGTGGGCATCCCCCCCCCCCCCCCTCCTCTTTGTACCTCTACCACACATATACTGGATTGTTTGCAATTGACCCTTTCACTACCACACTACACACTATATTTACATTTACATTTAGTCATTTAGCTCAGGGGTTCTCAAAGTCGGGGTCGCGACCCACAGGAGGGTCGCGAGCCGCCGCGGGGGGTTGCCAGATGATTTCCAAAAAAAGAAAAAAAGAAATCCAAAAAAAATAATATATATAATTTTTTTTTGCAGTCAGGCCACTGAACTTAGAAGCAGGCCAGGACAGTGTTTCTAGTTGCAGCAGCGCAATAGTTAGATAACCTAGGTGGGGAACAACCAGGAGATCACTACAACTCACACAAGTTGGAGAACTATCTCTCTCTCTCTCTCTCTTGCTCTCACACACACACAAAAGGAGCCGCATGTGATTGGTGGAGGCGGGACCCTTACAAAAAACTGCTAATCATTGACACATGCTAGCCTGTAATAATCCCCCCCAGAAAAATCTACTTTGCATTTGATATATTGCAAATATATGCCATCACTAGGGTGACCAGGTGTCCCCCTTTTGGTTGTACTGTCCCACCATTTGACCAAATGTCCCGCGTCCCTCATATTGAGAGGATGTCCCTCTTTTCGAAGCCAAAAAAAACATGCGTTTAAAAGCCCCTCCCTACAGACAGTAAACGTAGCAACCCGCCTCTTGTCCACACACATTGCTCTGATTGGTTATAGTACTAGCGTGCTGCTTGCCTGCTTGTGATGTGACTGAGACTGAGTCGTGACGCTACCTCATATCGCAAATCTGATTGGTCAAAAAAAAGACAACAACATTACAAGCGAACTAGTTCAAGATGGAAAGCAGTAAAAAGAAACGGACCTGCAGTTACAACCAAGACTGGCAAACGACACATGACTGGGTGAGGCAGATGGCAGGCAATCCGCAGCAGGCTTTCTGTGTTTTGTGTCATAGTTCGTTTTCAATTGCGCATGGAGGAGAATACAACTTGAAGCGCCACAGTGGACGTGAGTCTCACTTGAAAGTGGCTCACCAAAAAGAAACATCCAGATCTATGGATACGTTTCTTTTTAAACCAAACAATGATAGCCAGACGGACAAGGTCACTGCAGCTGAGATAACAAGTGTCTATCACACAGTACAACACTCCCATTCATACAGGTCAGCCGACTGTGGTAACCTTTGATTTAAATCTATTCGGTGAAGACCATGGCAGTTATTCTAATATAGAAACACAATTTATTTGTATTATTATTTTTGTATTATACTACACTGTTTTCCCTAGTTCTGTGTTAACAGGGAATATCAAACACAAGACATTCCTGTCAAGTGATGACGTTTGAATATTTAAAACAGATGTTAGGTGGTATTTAATTTGTATTTATTTTGATTTAACCTTTAACCTTTGATTTAAATCTATTCAGTGAAGACCATGGCAGTTATTCTAATACAAAAATTTACATTATCTATCTGTCCCACTTTGTCCCACTTTGTCCCACCAAAATCGTACTGTTGTCCCACTTTGTCCCACCAAAATCTTACTGTTGTCCCACTTTTGGACTTTTTGCATCTGGTCACCCTAGCCATCACACACACTGGCATTTAAATGGTTAGAATTATAAAATTAATATGTGGTGTTATGATCAGGGCTGAAGTTGAATAAAAGATTGTATTATTTTCAATCTGACATTACAAGAAAACTGAAAATCCATCAAAATCAGTGTTGTTGCTAATCATACATATGCTAGCCTGTTTTTTAACAATAATTTGTGATGCCATCACAAACAGTGGCATTTAAAGGGTACAAATAAAAAAATGCCTGCACCAGAATGCAGGAAATGAAGTCTTTTTAAAAAAATAATCCTGGTGGGGGACCCCCAGACCCCCTGCTTAAAAAGTGGCCTGACTGGGGCTATATTTTGCAATATATTTCCTGGCCTGAATGATTTCCCCAGTCCGGCCCTGGTTAAAAGCCTCCATGCTTATTAGTGTGTGTGCGTTTGAACGTGTGCATGTTTCAACCATACATTTCCATTTATAATAAAAAAAAAAAAAAAAAATGTACCTCCTATAATAGTGGGGGTCGCGGTTCTCTAACCCCGTTATTTTTGGGTCGCGGCCTGAAAAGTTTGGGAACCCCTGATTTAGCTGACACTTCTGTCACTTCTACTTCCATCCAGCACGTCAGCAGGACGGCTACATCTCTGGCAGCTAAGTAAGTGAGATTGTACGTCAAACAACAGATTGTTCAGTCTTGAGTGCAGAGCAGTATAGCAGGCACAGTAGATTACTTAGTAGCAAGTGCATAATAGTAAAAGACTGAAGGTTAGTAGTTTTTTCTTTCGTTTTTTTTTAATTTCAGATATTGATATACCTAGTCCCGGGTGAAGTTCTAGCCTCCGTATTTCCACCCTCTGCCTGAATGCCTTCCTGTGTGTTAGTTAACCTATGCTTTCTCCTAGAGAGCCTCCCTTATGTCCGTACTACAGTACGTCCCAGTGGGACCATTGGATCCTGAGATAAGTGAAAACCATTTAAAGACCATTGACCTGCTGAAGATATAATAGCAGTGGGGTCCCGGTAGCTCTAAGTGACATTTCTATGGTTAGCTCATCATGTGACTGTCCCAGAGGCTTTCTAACATTTCACACACACACACACACACACACACACACACACACACACACACACACACACACACACACACACACACACACACACACACACACACACACACACACACACACACACACACACACACACACACACACACACACACACACACACACACACACACACACACACACACACACACACACACACACACATCAGGTATTGGCATGACACTGATAGCAGATATACGTGCCATGTGTGCGTGTGCATGTGTGTCCTTGGTTTCCCATCCTTGCGGGGACGTTGGTCAGACCCCGTACAAGGAGCCATTTCAGGGTTAGCTATAGTTTGATCTCCTCCGTGAGATAAAGACCGGTAAAGATTAAGAACTACGGCCGAAAGTGTCTGTGGGGTAGAATTCCCGGTGTCTGTACTTCCCCTGGAAGCTGCCTCCGAATGGACAAAACTTTTCCCGAATCCTGTCGACAAACACGCTAGAACGTCCCGGTCATGTAGTAAATTCTTCAGGCAAAGCCGCTGCAGTGGCTTAAACGAGGAAATATTGTGCACTTCACACGTTTCTATAATTGTTTTGTCGAAACCGGAAAGCCTGTAGCCGGTACATTTTAGGAGGCATATCTTTACCAGCCTATGTAGTAGTAGCTATGGTTAAGGTTAGGGTAAGGAATTAGGGAATGGAAGTCAATGGAAGGTCCCCACAAGGTGTGTGTGTGTGTGTGTGTGTGTGTGTGTGTGTGTGTGTGTGTGTGTGTGTGTGTGTGTGTGTGTGTGTGTGTGTGTGTGTGTGTGTGTGTGTGTGTGTGTGTGTGTGTGTGTGTGTGTGTGTGTGTGTGTGTGTGTGTGTGTGTGTGTGTGTGAGATAGATGAGACTGATGTACTCCTCCCAGTGCTCATCTATCAATCAATGTCATCATACTTCACATACTTCTCTCCCGTCCATTTATGCAAAGACATCAAACCTGCAGTACTTAATAATAATACAACATGGATGCAGTACTTAATAATAATACAACATGGATGCAGTACTTAATAATAATACAACATGGATGCAGTACTTAATAATAATACAACATGGATGCAGTACTTAATAATAATACAACATGGATGCAGTACTTAATAATAATACAACATGGATGCAGTACTTAATAATAATACAACATGGATGCAGTACTTAATAATAATACAACATGGATGCAGTACTTAATAATAATACAACATGGATGCAGTACTTAATAATAATACAGCATGGATGCAGTACTTAATAATAATACAGCATGGATGCAGTACTTAATAATAATACAACATGGATGCTCACTGCTAAATCACTCTGGTTCATGTCATGATGTATCTCTTTCCCTCTCCTTTTCTCTCTCCCTCTCCCTCTTTGTCCCCGCTCTCTCTTTCTCTGTCTCTCACACACACACACACACACACACACACACTCTCTCTCTCTCTCTCTCTCTCTCCCCCTTCTCCCCTCCCCTTTTCTGTCTGTTTCTCTCTCCTTCTTTTGCCCTACTAGCTCTCTTTTCTCTCTCTCTCTCTCTCTCTCTCTCTCTCTCTCTCTCTCTCTCTCTCTCTCTCTCTCTCTCTCTCTCTCTCTCTCTCTCTCTCACCTCCCCCTTTATCACTGTTT
>NC_140169.1:147234490-147333884 GCF_963971535.1 Notolepis coatsorum | reverse complement strand
CATGACAAATGGTTAACCCTTTCACAACCCTTTCACTGCCACACAACAAATGGTTAACCCTTTCACAACCACACTACAGAAGGTTAACCCTTTCACTACCACACTACAGAAGGTTAACCATTTCACTGCCACACTACAGACGGTTAACCCTTTCACTACCACACTACAGAAGGTTAACCTTTCACTACCACACTACACAGAAGGTTAACCTTTCACTACCACACTACAGAAGGTTAACCTTTCACTACCACACTACAGAAGGTTAACCTTTCACTACCACACTACAGACGGTTAACCCTTACACAACCACACTACAGAAGGTTAACCCTTTCACTACCACATTACAGAAGGTTAACCGTCTGTAGTGTGGTAGTGAAAGGTTAACCGTCTGTAGTGTGGTAGTGAAAGGTTAACCGTCTGTAGTGTGGTAGTGAAAGGTTAACCTTCTGTAGTGTGGTAGTGAAAGGTTAACCTTCTGTAGTGTGGTAGTGAAAGGGTTAAGCTGACATTGGCGACACAACAACAGTAGCCGCTAGTTTTTCAACCTAAAGCGCCTCGTTGCCCTCGAGACCCCCCCAGCCCCCCCCCCCCCCCCCCCCCCCCCCAATCTTTGTCTCCAGTCTTTATGGACACACTGACATTGTGAAGCGGAGACTTAGAGGCCGGTATATATGGGCCTGTATAATCTGTCAATATATACGGGTGGAGGTGTGACAATATAGGCAGACACACACACGCTAACACACATAACTACACGCACACACTCATATAGACACACAGAAAACTACACACACACATGACACACGCACACGCACGCACAACAAAATACACTTTCGTCTTTTGCCCCACGATCGATCGTCCAATGCCGGAATACTGATCCCTATCGACCAATGAAATTGTCCACAGTCTGCGTTTCCAATCAATCAGGGACAGATAAGAGTGAAATGGGCGCCAGGGGGGCGTTCCCATGGCGACTGTAACAGATAACAACCACCACTGGCGTCAAAAAAAATGCCCCCTCACCTCCCCCCCCCCCCCCCCTCCTCTCTCTCTATAAAATGAATCATCTGATCTTTAATTATAGTGTGTATGTGTGTGTGTGTTTGTGTCTGCGTTTGTGTGTATGCATGTGCGTGTGGTTGAAATCATACTCTCCTGTGGTGTGTAACTGTCAATCAAAAAGGGGCGTGTCGTGCAGAAGACAGTTAAATTTGCGACCATATTTGACCCGTCTTTAACCCTTTGTGCTCCTGTATTGATGTGTGGTTTCCCCTGGCTGTGGTCCATTCTTATCAGTGGGTGTGGGTCCCACGGTTACCCTACAGATGTCATTCAGATCATGGTTTCGGGATTGGAATTGATCGGTTAAAGGGGCAGTTCGCTCAAAACACATAAAAAGAACATGTTCCACCTGGAGTGCTTATCTCCATCCAGATTGTTTTTTTTATTTGCAGCACAGAGAGGTCGGCCATCAGTCCAATACAACGAAGGACAATGGGCCTTCCTTTGTGCTGCTACAAATTAGAAAATTACATTTAAAAGAATCAACAGCAAATGTGACTTTCCCAGAAATCATGATACGGTTACTCAAGATAATCCACAACGCCTTGCACGTCTGGTTTCACTCTGAAGGAGATGCAGCGTGTGTCCAAACGTTAGTCGCTCGCCACTTTATTAAAACGATATTTGAGTGAATTGTGCATTCCAGTATCTTCTTTAGGGTCAGTCTTTTTTTGTTTGTTAAAATAAGTGGTCTATGTGGTCAGTGACATGAGTCTCCCAGTCCCTCCACTCTGCAGAAAAGACATATTTTGGTATTCTCACTTTATCCATTCAGGAGAGAGAACTCCACACTGCGAAAATGGTCTGACAAAAATAAGAACTAAAAACTAGTTTTAACCAAATGTGTGCTTGAAACAAGTAAAATAACATGCCAGGGCAGTAAGCTCATTTGACTCTGCAAGATTTCTTGAAATAAGTCAAAAAGAACCTCTAAGGTTCTCTCTCCTGATTATTGCTATTTTGTGTTTACTGCAGAGCAGAGCGACCCACGTTACTGACCATGCACTCTATATCAGTGATGGCTATCAGAATGTAGAGCTATCCAACACTTATTTTAACAAAATAATACCACTTACAGCACCTTACAAATATGTTATCATATTATTATTATCGCCATGAATTGATTTAATCATCAGCAGCATCATCATCATGGCATGTCACACACACTACCTCCCTGCGAGCCTCTGAGCGTCATCTGATCTGAATACGAGAAAAAGAAAGAGAAGACAGAGAGGGAGGGCGGGGCTTAGTAAGAGATGTGATTGGGCCAGCCAATTGTCAGTATAGAACATTAACAAATGGGCCACTGCCCCTGCTTTATGGGCCGGTCGTCGACCAAACTTTAAAAAAAATCTTTTATAAATCAAATTATATCAGCCTCAAGGTGCGTCGGCCTGCCGGGAAAATGCCGGTTCTGCCAGATGACCAGTCCAGCCGTGCCTGTGGCCAAGAGACCCATTCCTGTTCTATTGTTCTATTCAACTACGGAGTGGCTGAAACACAAGGGCAGCACGGTGGCACAGTGGGTAGCACTGCTGCCTCACAGCGAGAAAGAAGGTCCTGGGTTCCAACCCTTTCTGGGGCCTTTCTGTGTGGAGTGTGCGTGTTCTCCCCGTGTTCGCGTGGGTTTCCTCCAGGTACTCCAGTTTCCTCCCACACCATAAAGACATAACATAAGATAAGATAATCCTTTATTGATCCCCTTGGGGGAAATTTGGGTGTCAAAGCAGCATGGGGGGGGGGGGATATAGGGTGGGGGGATGCATAGCTTCACAATACAAATACAATATAGTAATATAAAAAGTAGAAACACAAGATAGTCCAGTGATATGAGTCTCTAGTGCAAAGAGACAAGATAGTCGGTACGGTGATGTGAGTCTCTAGTTCTCAATGCATGTTAGGCAGGACTACAGATGAAAACTAGCTCGTTAGCTAATTCATTCATCTGGCACATTTACATTGATGTGGAAACTGAAGATGTTAATGTAAACTGTCCCTGGGTAAAACATCCCTCTCCCTGGCAGACCAGATGTTGATCCATCTCTCTCTCCTCTCCCAGGCTTCCCTCCCTCTCCCTGGCAGACCAGATGTTGATCCATCTCCACCTCTCTCTCCTCTCCCAGGCTTCCCCTCCCTCTCCCTGGCAGACCAGATGTTGATACATCTCCATCTCTCTCTCCTCTCCCAGGCTTCCCCTCCCTCTCCCTGGCAGACCAGATGTTGATACCTCTCCATCTCTCTCTCCTCTCCCAGGCTTCCCCTCCCTCTCCCTGGCAGACCAGATGTTGATCCATCTCTCTCTCCTCTCCCAGGCTTCCCCTCCCTCTCCCTGGCAGACCAGATGTTGATCCACCTCTCTCTCCTCTCCCAGGCTTCCCCTCCCTCTCCCTGGCAGACCAGATGTTGATCCATCTCTCTCTCCTCTCCCAGGCTTCCCCTCCCTCTCCCTGGCAGACCAGATGTTGATACCTCTCCACCTCTCTCTCCTCTCCCAGGCTTCCCCTCCCTCTCCCTGGCAGACCAGATGTTGATCCATCTCTCTCTCCTCTCCCAGGCTTCCCCTCCCTCTCCCTGGCAGACCAGATGTTGATCCATCTCTCTCTCCTCTCCCAGGCTTCCCCTCCCTCTCCCTGGCAGACCAGATGTTGATCCACCTCTCTCTCCTCTCCCAGGCTTCCCCTCCCTCTCCCTGGCAGACCAGATGTTGATCCATCTCTCTCTCCTCTCCCAGGCTTCCCCTCCCTCTCCCTGGCAGACCAGATGTTGATACCTCTCCACCTCTCTCTCCTCTCCCAGGCTTCCCCTCCCTCTCCCTGGCAGACCAGATGTTGATCCATCTCTCTCTCCTCTCCCAGGCTTCCCCTCCCTCTCCCTGGCAGACCAGATGTTGATCCATCTCTCCACCTCTCTCTCCTCTCCCAGGCTTCCCCTCCCTCTCCCTGGCAGACCAGATGTTGATACCTCTCCACCTCTCTCTCCTCTCCCAGGCTTCCCCTCCCTCTCCCTGGCAGACCAGATGTTGATCCACCTCTCTCTCCTCTCCCAGGCTTCCCCTCCCTCTCCCTGGCAGACCAGATGTTGATCCATCTCTCCACCTCTCTCTCCTCTCCCAGGCTTCCCCTCCCTCTCCCTGGCAGACCAGATGTTGATACCTCTCCACCTCTCTCTCCTCTCCCAGGCTTCCCCTCCCTCTCCCTGGCAGACCAGATGTTGATACCTCTCCACCTCTCTCTCCTCTCCCAGGCTTCCCCTCCCTCTCCCTGGCAGACCAGATGTTGATCCATCTCCATCTCTCTCTCCTCTCCCAGGCTTCCCCTCCCTCTCCCTGGCAGACCAGATGAGTCTGCTGCAGAGCGGCTGGATGGAGATCCTGATCATGCGCGTGGTGTTCCGCTCGCTGGCCCTGGATGACAAGCTGGTCTACGCCGAGGACTACATCATGGACGAGGAGCAGTCCAAGCTCGCCGGCCTGCTGGACCTCAACAACGCCATCCTGCAGCTGGTGAAGAGATACAAGGCCATGGCGCTGGAGAAGGAGGAGTTTGTGGTCCTCAAAGCCATAGCGCTCGCTAACTCAGGTAATAATAATAATAATAAATAACAACTGTATTTGTATAGCACCTTTCATACAGGGGATTGCAGTTCAAAGTGCTTTACATCAGTAAGAAATAAGACATCAAATTTAAAAGATGCACTGAAGACATTTTTTCAACGGGGTGGTACCACACCCCAGGTGACGTTCAGCGTGTGTCGTGGGGGGGGGGGGGGGGGGGGGGGGGGGGCGGGGGGCATTGATATGCTCAAAGGAGGCTGTTGAGATCAGAGGTTCTGTGTAGGATTGTTAGTAACTGTCTAACTGTACATATGGCTGTTTACACTAGTAGCTGTTTACCTGCATATATAACTGTCTCCACCAGTGACTGTCTAGTTGCATATATATCTGTTCCCACTAGAGGGCGCTCTAGGCGGAGCCACCCAGGTACACCACCTTGTGGCGAGTATAAAAGCAAAGGTATACTCCCACTTCGTTCTCTCCCCCAATGTCTCTCAGTGAGAGAAGACCATGTATGTTACTGCTGCTCTTTCCATGTGAATAAAAAGGAACAACGCCAGTTAAGGCTCAAGATAGAAACCATGCCTCTTGACCACATTATTGTCGCCCTATAGCCGAATTCTGTTAACAGAGGCGCTAGTTTATTTTATTTATTATAATTTTGTTTATATCAGAGTTCACTTTTTAGCAAGGAAAATGTTAACTTTTTGTAACGTTTAATTTATACACAGACACTAGTAAAAAGTAAAATGAGTAAAATTCTGAATCCAGAAAAAGATTTTATTAGACCTACCCATTTTTAGAAGCCTTCCTTTGACACACACAACACTGACAGACTTAATTGACCAAATAAACTGCACACTGTAATAACAGTGTTAAACAAGGGTGCAGATAATAATAACAACAACAACAACAACAACAACAACAACAACAACAATAATAATAATAATAATAATAATAATAATAATAAAACTTTATTTGTATAGCACCTTTCATACAGAAACTGCAGCTCAAAGTGCTTCACAACAGAAAGAAAAACAGGCATAAAATGAGCACATAAAGTGCAGACATATCAAATCAGTTTTTTTACAGTGCAATAAAATAGTTCTGGATTACTGTTCAACAGTTTAAAGTCGTCTTTACCTTCTCTGTTTGGTATCCACAGTTTATAACCTGATGGTCTTCTTCCCTCTTGTTTGATACCCACTTTGACCCTTCGAACCTCCCACTCAGGGCAAACCTCCCTCTCAGGGCGCAGTTCCCTCTCTCTAGGCCTGGGTCCTCACTGTACACAAATTGGCCTACCGTGAACACCAGAAGGCCTACTCAAAATCCCTCAGTCTGGCACGGTCCCAGTACTACTCCTCCATCATAAATGACAGTCCTGGAAACTCCAAGCAACTATTCTCCACCATCAACCACCTCCTCAAACCCCAAATATCACCTCACGCCGACTCTTCTGAGGAACAGTGTAGCAACTTTGCCACCTTCTTGAGGACCAAAGTTGACACCATCCGCTCCCTCCTCTCTAGCCCCTCTGCCCCTCCAGTCCAAACAGTTGAACCACAGCCGGCGACTACTCAACCTCTCTGCTGCTTTTCAATCATCACACAGCGAGAGGTTGAGGAAATCGTCAGGAAAATGAAGCCTTCCACTTGTATCCTGGACCCCTTTCCCTCAGCCCTGGTGAAATACAATATTGTCTCATCACCAAGGTCATAAACCTCTCTCTCCAGGCTGGCCATGTCCCCTCTGCCCTTAAAACTGCAGTCATAAAACCACTAATTAAAAAACCCTCCCTAGACTCGGAAATCTTGGCCAACTACAGACCTATATCCAACCTCCCATTCCTGTCCAAGGTGCTGGAGAAGGTACAGTAGTTGCCGCTCAGCTTCAGGACCACCTAAACTCGAACCAACTTCTCGAGAAGTTCCAGTCAGGTTTCCGCTCTGGCCACAGCACCGAAACTGCCCTGGTCAGGGTCACCAACGACCTACTGATGACGGCTGATGCTGGCTCTCCTTCCCTCCTCATCCTCCTTGACCTCACAGCAGCTTTCGACACCGTCGATCATGACATCCTCCTCCACCGGCTTCAATCCACCATCAGACTTTCAGACTCTGTCCTTGATTGGTTCAGATCTTACCTCACCGGAAGAACGGAGTATGTCTCCTTGGGAGAGGCAGGGTCTGACACCCATCATGTCACCTGTGGTGTCCCACAAGGATCAGTCCTCGGCCCCACCCTATTCACCCTCTACATGCTCCCCCCCTTGGCTCTGTCATCAGCCGGCATGGAATATCATTCCACTGCTACGCTGATGACACCCAACTCTACCTAAAAATAAACCCCACCCCATCCACAGTTCTGCCATCTTCCACTCTGACCACCTGCCTGGAGGAGACCAAGGCGTGGATGAAGCACAACTTCTTACAGTTAAACAGTTCTAAAACTGAAGCCATTATCATTGGCACCCCACACCAGGTTCGTTCATCCACCATCACCACCATCACCTTTTCCGGCCAAAACATCACCCTGTCACCAACAATAACCAACCTAGGGGTAAAAATGGACCCTCACCTGACCTTTGAGGCGCACATAAATCAATTATACAAAAACTCTTTCTACCACCTTTGGAACATCGCCAAACTTCGCCCCTCACTCACTCTGTCAGATGCCGAAAAGCTCATCCACGCCTTTGTTTCCTCCAGGCTGGATTACTGCAACGCACTCCTCATCGGGATCCCTAGCAAGAACACCCAAAGGCTACAATGTATCCAAAACAGTGCTGCTAGGATCCTGATGAGAGTGCGGAAATACCACCACATCACCCCCATCCTCAAGTCCCTTCACTGGCTCCCTGTCTCACTCAGGATTGAGTTCAAAGTCTCCCTGCTCACCCACAAATGCCTCTACGGAAATGCCCCCCTATACCTCAAAGAACTCATCACCCCTCACTCCTCCTCTCGACATCTCCGCTCTGGCCAGGCAAACCTCCTCCAGCACCCAAGGGCCCTCATTTATCAACGTGACGTACGCACAGATATGTGCGTAACCCGTGCGTACGATAATTTCTAAGCAAAGTGTGGGATTTATCAATTTGAACTTGTGCTTGACTTTGTGCGTATATTTAAGCACAGGTCGGACCATGCGTAGTTGGCGCCCGGTGGTAGAATATTTTTACAACGCGGAAATAAGCACTGACTGCGCTCCGCGTAACTCAACTTGTTATTATTTTGCGCATATATTGCAGAAATACGGGAACGTTTTGATTATATTTAAAAGGCTTTGCCATTGTTAAACGTAATAAGTGGAACCCCGAAGCTGTAAGCAGAATACAAGTCATATGAACACCCACGATATAAACGCATTGCAACGAGAACAGACAGAGGTTATTTGTTGAGTGTATGTGTATACAAAACCCTTGCAATAAATGTGTCTTAAATGAATGAAAAGCATACATGCTCTGGACACAGAGCATATATCGTGTGGGTGATATCATGACTTGTATTCTGTGTCAAAGCCTAAATCAAAACGTCCCCGTATTTCTGCAATCTATGCGCAAAATAATAACGAGTTGAGTTCTAACAAAGAACGTATTACATGCTGGTAGGCTGATAGAGTAAACTATGATATGAATATGAATATGATATGGTATAAAGGTATACTGGTCCGTCCGCGAGGATATCGAGGACTCGAGTTGGGGGACCCTGATGTAAACAAGACAAAAGTCTTTCTCTGGTCTGCATCCCCTTAACAATTGTGTGTATTGAGCCGTACTGTATTGTACCCATTCTGCAATCTGTTAAATAAAGTTTTCATTCATTCATTCATTCAGCCATTAAATGCAATTTGAGAATATAGGCTAAAGCGACGGCCTATAGCCTATACATATTATTTAATGTTTTCATAAGCGTAAAGATACAACAGCTAGATTAATGATCAAGTTAGTTTACTGTATGCAGGCTTCGCAGGGCTGTGTGTTATTATATGCGCAAGTTACTGTTGCATAATGTAGGCTATGGGCTGGCTGCTATTATATGTACTTCATATAGGCTGCCTAATACCAACAACAAAATAGATTGTATCATATGCCTCTACACACATTATATTATACACATCATATTATATCTTGGTTCGGCAGCGCCTCTGTGAACAATCTCTCAGAGTTTGCTCCATCAGTAATCAGTAATGTGAACGGGATTCCACTTGGTCAATGTACAGATAATCTGCGATGCGCATTTTGGCTGATAATGTGCCGGTGGCCGGAGTCTCATTCATATTCACTTAAATGCAGATCATAGTTATCCACTGAAGCCATATGACTCTGACCAGAACGGGCTCATGACGAGCGCACATAATAGGCATTAGAGCGCAGAGTTGTCTGTGAACTTGGCAACTTCATTGGATTTATTTATTCTCTAAAAATATCTATAATCATACGATTAAATATTGTTTAAAATAAAACGCTAAATACTACTGTGTGTCATGTTTCCAAATAAGATTGTTTACAACGGGAAATGCCGTATACGTTCAATTTGTTGGTTGGACCTCGGTGATCAATCTCGCTCTCAGTGAAGTCTCTCAGAGTTCGCTCGGGTTAGTCCACTTTTCCACATTTCATGGGGGTGTTCCATTACCGTATATGGTTAATCGGGGCGGTTCTGGTATGCAAATACTTAAAACAGTGCACGAGCTCAAACGTAGGATCAAAGTCATTTATCAAGACAGGTGTGCGTAGGACCTGTGTACGCACGTGTGATAAGTCCCCTTTTTTTTTTGCGTGCACACATTCTAAATTCTGTGCTTACGTATGAAAATAGAATACTTTCTGAGAAAAATTGATAAATGAGGGCCCAGGCTTTTTGCTCTTCCGCTCCCAGTCTGTAGAATGCTCTCCCTGACCATAGAACACTAGATAGCTTAAGGAGGAGTCACCAGCGTCACTGAACCGCCGCCATCTTGCTCCAGTCAGCCTTGAGTGAGAGTGAGTGAGCTGCACAGACAAAAATACTCATAACTCGCTGAAATATTGACGGATTTACAAACGGGTTGGTTTGCTATAAACATCAAAGATGTAGTTATGATACTATATTTTTTAAAGATGTTTTTTTTTACAAACCGCTTGAATCATAGCCACGTTAATAATGCTTGTAATAAACCAAACCGTTTGTAAATCCGTCAATATTTCAGCGAGTTATGAGTATTTTTGTCTGTGCAGCTCACTCACTCTCACTCAAGGCTGACTGGGGTAAGATGGCGGCGGTTCAGTGACGTCGCTCTCCATTGGCCGGCAGCGCGGGTAAGCTATCTAGTGTTCTATATATATCTATGTCCCTGACTACCTGAGAGCACCACAGACTGTGGATGCTTTCAAGAAAGGCCTCAAAACTCACCTTTTTAGTAGAACCTTCTGTTGACTTTTTTATAAAACATTTTGCTCGACACATTTTATGTTCTTTTACCAATTTCTTTTATCAGTTTTATTTATTCTATGTTTCTCTATGTTATTCTATGTTTAGTCTTGCCTATTTTTATATTCTTTCTTTCCTTTATTATCGCTAGTTTTTAAGTTCTTTTAACTGTAGCGCTTTGAGATTTGCCCCGCAACTGTAAAGCGCATTACAAATAGAATCTATTATTATTATTATTACACAGTTTTAAAGCTTGACAATCTTTCTTGTTTGATACCCACACAGTTTAATACCTGAAAGTTTTGAATCTGTAATAAAAAGCAATAGACAGAGTAAACAGTATACACAAGGTGCAGTAATAGTATACACCTATACGTTGTAGTATGAGCTCCAGCGATCAGAGACAGGGCTATGTGTTATGTGTCGGTGGTGGTTTTGTCGTCATGACGTGGAACAATGATGTGGTTGTTTTTTACTGATTATGAAAATATATAAGGAAGAATACTGGGATGTTTTTTTTGCTCATTGTACTGTCTCCCTCCCTAAAATGTGTTTTATTTAATAAAAGAAATTACTATTTTTGTTTAGATTATATATTAAATTAGATTATTAGATCATATATTGTAACTATTTATTGTAGGGAAAATATAACTGAGAGGGCATACATACCCTCATCTCGCACCTTGTTTCCCATATGCATATGTCCAGAGTTAATTATATTGATTTGTTATATTGTTTACACTGCTTTTTTACTACCTGTACCTCCCCTCCCACATGCTGCTATGATGCCTGATTTTCCCCAAGGGGATCAATAAAGGAATATCTTATCTTATCGCTGATAACAAACTATCATTACACATGGGCAAAACAGAGTCCATTCTCTTTGGATCAAATAACAAACTCAGCAAGACCGACGGCTTCTCAGTTACAGTGGGTGACAATATTGTCACAAGGAAAGATGAAATTACCTACCTGGGTTCCATCCTAGAGGCAAATCTTTCCTGTGACAAAATGGCATCCAAGGTAATAAAAAAAGTCAACCAACGAACTAGATTCTTGTACCGGATCTCCTCTCTGGTAAACAAGAATACCCTGAAGACTCTGGCAGGAGCACTCATTCAGGGGTACTACGACTATGCTTGCACCTCATGGTACCAAAGCACCTCAAAGGCGCTAAAAACAAGATTACAAACATCTCAAAACAAACTGGTCAGACTACTGCTTGACCTGACTCCTAGAACCCACCTCACCCCAGCCCACTTTGACAACCTAGGATGGCTTAGAGTAGACGACAGAGTACAGCAACTTGAAATGG
The DNA here is from genome assembly GCF_963971535.1 of Notolepis coatsorum. NCBI lineage: Eukaryota > Metazoa > Chordata > Actinopteri > Aulopiformes > Paralepididae > Notolepis > Notolepis coatsorum. The sequence goes on along the minus strand of NC_140169.1, from coordinate 147,322,540 downwards.
GCCTGGTCTACAAGATACACTACGCGACCAAGGTACCCATGTACATGTCAAAATACTTCCCAAAGGTCAGTGAATACCACGATCACAGCACCAGAGGGAGCTCCACAAATCATGTTAAACCCAGATTCGGCTCAAACAAGGGACTAAACACGTTTAGCAATTATGCCACATCAATGTGGAACGCCCTACCCACAGCTGTAAAGGAATGCGAGTCCCTACCCACCTTCAAAACCGCTTTAACCCTTTCACTGCCACACGACAACCGGTTAACTTTCACTGTGACAATACAGAAGGTTAGCCCTTTACTATCACACAACCGACGGCGGTGCTCCATCATTAGCATCATTAGGGCTAACCTTCTGTCGTGTGGCAGTGAAAGGGTCAAAGAGCACCTACGGGAGGCCGCAATTGGAAACTGGCCGCGGTAAATCACTCCCTCTTCTGTCCTCTCCCCAGACTCCATGCAGATCGAGGACACGGAGGCGGTGCAGAGGCTGCAGGACGTCCTCCACGGAGCGCTGCAGGACCACGAGAGCAGCCGGCACGCGGATGACCCGCGGCGCTCCGGCAAGCTCATCATGACCCTGCCGCTGCTGCGCCAGACGGCCGCGCGCGCCGTGCAGCACTTCTGTAGCATCAAGCAGGACGGCCGCGTACCCATGCACAAACTGTTCCTGGAGCTGCTGGAGGCCAAGGCCTGACTCCACTCCACACACAGACAGACAGGCAGCCGTTACCTTCGTCTGGGCCCGACTCCACGCCACACACAGACAGACAGGCAGCCGTTACCTTCGTCTGGGCCCGACTCCACGCCACACACAGACAGACAGGCAGCCGTTACCTTCGTCTGGGCCCGACTCCACACCACACACAGACAGGCAGGCAGCCGTTACCTTCGTCTGGGCCCGACTCCACGCCACACACAGACAGACAGGCAGCCGTTACCTTCGTCTGGGCCCGACTCCACACCACACACAGACAGACAGGCAGCCGTTACCTTCGTCTGGGCCCGACTCCACACCACACACAGACAGACAGGCAGCCGTTACCTTCGTCTGGGCCCGACTCCACACCACACACAGACAGGCAGGCAGCCGTTACCTTCGTCTGGGCCCGACTCCACACCACACACAGACAGACAGGCAGCCGTTACCTTCGTCTGGGCCCGACTCCACACCACACACAGACAGACAGGCAGCCGTTACCTTTGTCTGGGCCCTGCTCCACGCCACACACAGACAGACAGGCAGCCGTTACCTTCGTCTGGGCCCGACTCCACTCCACACACAGACAGACAGCCGTTACCTTCGTCTGGGCCCGACTCCACGCCACACACAGACAGGCAGCCGTTACCTTCGTCTGGGCCCGACTCCACGCCACACACAGACAGGCAGCCGTTACCTTCGTCTGGGCCCGACTCCACTCCACACACAGACAGACAGGCAGCCGTTACCTTCGTCTGGGCCCGACTCCACACCACACACAGACAGCCGTTACCTTCGTCTGGGCCCGACTCCACTCCACACACACAGACAGACAGGCAGCCGGCCGTTACCTTCGTCTGGGCCCGACTCCACTCCACACACAGACAGACAGGCAGCCGTTACCTTCGTCTGGGCCCGACTCCACGCCACACACAGACAGACAGCCGTTACCTTCGTCTGGGCCCGACTCCACACCACACACAGACAGGCAGCCGTTACCTTCGTCTGGGCCCGACTCCACTCCACACACAGACAGCCGTTACCTTCGTCTGGGCCCGACTCCACTCCACACACAGACAGGCAGCCGTTACCTTCGTCTGGGCCCGACTCCACGCCACACACAGACAGACAGCCGTTACCTTCGTCTGGGCCCGACTCCACGCCACACACAGACAGACAGGCAGCCGTTACCTTGGGGGGGGGGGGGGGGGGGGGGGGGGGTTAGAGGTGTCACAAAATGGCGGCTTAGACACCATTTTCTTTGTCCATTTCTGTTTCTCGCATTGATGGATGATAAAAGTTTTGAATCTTTGAATTTCCAGGAAGTATAATCCTTATGTAATGTGTTGAGTGAACAGGCAAAGTGGGGGAATCTGTTTTAGCAGCACGCGCCTCTCTCTCTCCCACTCGCTCAACCCGAGGTCAGAGCGGGAGAGAGAGAGAGAGAGAGAGAGAGAGAGAGAGAGAGCGGGAACGGGACTCATTCGGGACTGGGGTTCGACGAGCAGTCGAGTGTTCTGAAGATAAAAGGACATCATTGTCATCTTCGGTGTTTGTGTGATGTTCTTTTCCGGAAAATCTGCATTGGCTCAACGCTCCTGACAAGGAGCAGCGGGAGAAGGAAGAAGAAGAAGATAGTCCAACATTTCAAACAACCAGAAGAAGAACCAGAAGAAGAACCGCCTTTTAGAGAAATCTACAATTATGCCTATATGTAGGGCTTCTTAAGTCAAAAAAACACCTGATACTTGAAGATCCGTACGGATTATTCCATATGTAACCCTTCTTGAAGCCTGTTGGTTTGCATTCTAGTGCTTTTAGGGGAGAGTTGTATTATTTTTTCTTCTGTTTTTGTATAGAAAAAAAGTGGACTTGGACTTTGGTAAAGTCTTGCCAAAGAGCAGAGAGACTCTAATAGGGGATACCAGCAACATGTCCACATTAATGTACGGTGAACTCTAAGGCACCCGCTGAGAGCATATATTCCTGCTCTGTTATATATTGGGAAATATCTATACATTCATGATATGGGAAACATCCATAATATTGGAAAGCAGAGGAACATGTTGGGTTGACTAACAGTAGATTTTCAAAAGGAACACAGCGTGTCGTTAAAACCGTGCACACAATTTTACGCCGACATTTTTAGGAATCTATTTAAAAAATAAGTAACGCAGTGTGTTGTGCGCTGCAGCGTTCGAAAAGACTCACTGGCTTTCCTGTCACCCGTGTGCATGATTAGAAAATAAGGCACTTAATAAAAGAGAAGCTTCTCTCATCGTTTTTATTAAACAATTGACTGTGAAATCGCTGAGAATTGCACAAATATAATCGATACAAATGTTTGACGTGCATACAAAATCTATTGTAATAGGGAAACAATTATTAAAACACTAACTGGCATAATAACATCGTAGCCTATAGCCTTCAGACTATCCTGTGTTGATGTGGTGAAAGTATATTTAGACATTATTTAGTTGCCGTGGTCTACCCCCTGTTGTGTGGCGTGTGCGTTACACTATATAATAACAGTGTTGTGCAGAGAGGAGGCGCATCTGTTCACACCACGCTTTATGTTCCTCGGAAAATCTACCTGGAAGAGTCGAATTGACCATATTCACACAGCGGCCATTTTGTTCTTAACTCGTGCTCAGGTTGGGATTCCTTTCCACCCTGTCCCCACCTTGGAACAGTGTGGAAAGGAATCACAACCTGACATAAGAACAAAATGGCCCGCTGTGTGAATATGGTCACTAATAATTTTTTCCAGTGTCATGTAAAAAAAACAATGGCCTCTTGATGTTATTAGAATATTTCAGGGACAGAGAACTTAGTATATCTCACAATACACTTGTGAAACTAGTAAATCAATTATATTTATTTAACGTTGGCTTGATTGTGTCGTTTTAATTTTTAATTTTATTTACTAATGTGACACATTAAATGAAGAATAGAAGAATGCAATTACGGTAGATCATTTTGTAAAGATTTTTAAAACAATATCATTGTAAGATAATTACCTTTTTTACTAGCTACTCTGCTACACTTACGGCACTGATACCTGTATCATATCATGACATCCGAGACAAACTGATCATAAGTGGGGTAGGTAACTTGAAGAAATGGCAGATAATAACGCTGTAGACTTGTGTAGACTTCTAGATATAACTTATCCCAAATAAGCTGCCACATATTGTGAATTAGGGAGGCGTTACTGCCTCCTCATGGTACTATATCTCTATGTGTAGAATAAAATTGGTGCACTACTTTTTCCTTTTAGCCATAACGTCTGAGGAAACCGGTGGCGGTCTTCTGTTAATAATCTGTTAACTTCTTGTGTGTTTTGTGTGAATTATAGTTAACGTCTGCAAATGTTGTCTTTTTACGCACATGTTAGAAATGAAGGGATTAATAAACTCTGAAGGAATCTGCATTATGAAGTTGTTTCACACACAAAGTAAGAAAAGTCCAAGCTTTGCTCCTTTAGTGCACTGTATACTGTAAGAACAATAATGTGTATATTTTTGTGACAAAGTGTATCAGATGTGAACCCGGCAATATGGTGTGGAGACGGTTTAAATGTATTATGTACTTTCTGCTGTGTATATAACGTCCTATGGTTTAAATGTCTATATATGTACTTTCTCTGCTGTATATAATGTCCTCTGCCAACGGAGATGTTGTTGAAAGTTGATGCAATTGAAGCCTTGTTCAGACGAGATGTGCAGTGCTACCAACCTCAGGTGGATTCTTGGGCAATAAAGATGATCCCCAGTTTAAAAACTCCTTTAGTTTCAGTGTCCTTTTCATTTTTTTACCCCCCGTCGATGGCAAATTCAATGGGAGGTGGTCGGAGCGTTGACCTTTGACCTTTTCCGAGTGCTAGCACGACAGTGGTGAAGGATATCAGTGTTTCCAGCCATATCAACCCGCCATCTGCCGTGAAGTCTGCGTTGTGTTTGTTATTTGTCTCTTTATGTCTCTAAGTTGAACACACACACAGAGGAGATGTCTGTCTCAGCGCTTAGAGTTTAACACATTTAAACTAATATCTATATGTTATAACCAAAATGAAAACCAGTGATTTTCTTCAGTGGTAACAAAGATACTTGTGTTAAAGGCTTACGCCAGTGGTATGAAAATGGAACGGTTATCCTAATACTGTGAAATTGCAGAGGAATTTGTCTCAAACAAACATGTTCTGCGCTGGATTTATAGGTCAGACAAACGTCCATTTAGTGTCAAAATGTTCGGAACATCTTCAAATTGTAACATACAGTCCAATATTTACCTTGATATCTAACAATAGCCACACAGCAAAAAAGCTATAAATCTTTCATTGGCGTGAATGGAGTCTGCATCCTCTTGTTTAGCTCTAGTCTCCTAAAATGGGGGAGGGGGGGGGGGTACTAAACCCACCAATATGCCGTGCCTTATGTAGCTGTGACACGGACTTGGTGAGTCTCCCTCTGGAAGTGCCTGAAGGTTAAGAGAAGTGGGCTTGTGACCGGAGGGTCGCCGGTGTTGTGTAAATCCCTGGACTGGCAGGAAAATCTGGGTGGGCAGAGTGTCCTTGAGCAAAGCATTTAACCCCCAACTGTTCCTGTGGGGCTGCTCAGTGGAGATCAGCAGTAGTGACTGTGGCTGTAGGCCTACTGAGCAGCTGCCAGTGTAAACATGTAGTGTGAGCAGGCTGCTGCTGAAGAAGTGCATATAGACCTGTCCGCTGTCCACGTCAGACTCGGTGTGCGCGCAGGAAAGTAATCCTGGTCAGAACAACGGGGCAGACTACAATATATTTGCATTTGTTAGCCATGCTAGCGATCTAAACAATCAATCCATGCCAAAGCTAGATATGTAAAAGGTGAAAGACTCACACTCGCAGCCATGTTGATTTTGGCAAAATGACATCCAGCCGTTTTAGTTTGAAACAACTTTCAGTCAGGGGAGTGGAGCCATGGTTTCTCCATAGAGCCCCGTTGTACTTCTTTTGGCGCAGTAGCTCGCGCAGGTCATGTGACTCAGTTGGTAGGCCTATTGCTGATTGGCTCGAACACGGTATGTTTGTAAACAGCAAACAGGTCTATATGCCCAGCAAATGTTTTACAAAGGTGAAAAATAAACCATAGAAAAACTGTGTTTGACATTCCTCAGTATCTACACTATCAGACAGAAGCTACTAACCCTACTACCCTCAGTATCTACACTATCAGACAGAAGCTACTAACTCTACTACCCTCAGTATCTACACAATCAGACAGAAGCTAGTAACCCTACTACCCTCAGTACCTACACAACCAGACAGAAGCTACTAACCCTACTACCCTCAGTACCTACACAAGCAGACAGAAGCTACTAACCCTACTACCCTCAGTACCTACACAACCAGATAGAAGCTACTAACCCTACTACCCTCAGTACCTACACAACCAGATAGAAGCTACTAACCCTACTACCCTCAGTACCTACACAAGCAGACAGAAGCTACTAACCCTACTACCCTCAGTATCTACACAATCAGACAGAAGCTACTAACCCTACTACCCTCAGTACCTACACAATCAGACAGAAGCTACTAACCCTACTACCCTCAGTACCTAGTCCTACACAATCAAACAGAAGCTACTAACTCTACTACCCTCAGTATCTACACAGACAGAAGCTACTAACCCTAATACCCTCAGTACCTACACAATCAGACAGAAGCTACTAAACCTACTACCCTCAGTACCTACACAACCAGACAGAAGCTACTAACCCTACTACCCTCAGTAGCCTACCTACACAACCAGACAGAAGCTACTAACCCTACTACCGTCAGTACCTACACAACCAGACTGAAGCTACTAACCCTACTACCCTCAGTACCTACACAACCAGACTGAAGCTACTAACCCTACTACCCTCAGTACCTACACAACCAGACAGAAGCTACTAACTCTACTACCCTCAGTACCTACACAACCAGACTGAAGCTACTAACTCTACTACCCTCAGTACCTACACAAGCAGACAGAAGCTACTAACTCTACTACCCTCAGTATCTACACAACCAGACAGAAGCTACTAACCCTACTACCCTCAGTATCTACACAATCAGACAGAAGCTACTAACTCTACTACCCTCAGTATCTACACAATCAGACAGGAGCTACTAAACCTACTACCCTCAGTACCTACACAACCAGACAGAAGCTACTAACCCTACTACCCTCAGTATCTACACAACCAGACAGAAGCTACTAACCCTACTACCCTCAGTATCTACACAGACAGGAGCTACTAACCCTACTACCCTCAGTACCTACACAACCAGACAGAAGCTACTAACCCTACTACCCTCAGTATCTACACAACCAGACAGAAGCTACTAACCCTACTACCCTAAGTACCTACACAAGCAGAAAGAAGCTACTAACCCTACTACCCTCAGTACCTACACAACCAGACAGAAGCTACTAACCCTACTACCCTCAGTATCTACACAGACAGGAGCTACTAACCCTACTACCCTCAGTACCTACACAATCAGACTGAAGCTACTAACCCTACTACCCTCAGTAGCCTACCTACACAACCAGACAGGAGCTACTAACCCTACTACCCTCAGTATCTACACAACCAGACAGAAGCTACTAACCCTACTACCCTCAGTATCTACACAGACAGGAGCTACTAACCCTACTACCCTCAGTACCTACACAACCAGACAGAAGCTACTAAACCTACTACCCTCAGTACCTACACAACCAGACAGAAGCTACTAACCCTACTACCCTCAGTACCTACACAATCAGACTGAAGCTACTAACCCTACTACCATCAGTACCTACACAACCAGACTGAAGCTACTAACCCTACTACCCTCAGTACCTACACAAGCAGAAAGAAGCTACTAACCCTACTACCCTCAGTACCTACACAACCAGACAGAAGCTACTAAACCTACTACCCTCAGTACCTACAAAACCAGACAGAAGCTACTAAACCTACTACCCTCAGTACCTACACAACCAGATTGTTCACAACGGGAAATGCTGTATACGTTCAATTTGTTGGTTGGACCTCGGTGATCAATCTCGCTCTCAGTGAAGTCTCTCAGAGTTCGCTCGGGTTAGTCCACTTTTCCACATTTCATGGGGGTGTTCCATTACCGTATATGGTTAATCGGGGCGGTTCTGGTATGCAAATACTTAAAACAGTGCACGAGCTCAAACGTAGGATCAAAGTCATATTTATCAAGACAGGTGTGCGTAGGACCTGTGTACGCACGTGTGATAAGTCCCGTTTTTTTTGTGCGTGCACACATTCTAAATTCTGTGCTTACGTATGAAAATAGAATACTTTCTGAGAAAAATTGATAAATGAGGGCCCAGGTATGTAATTTCATCTTTCCTTGTGACAATATTGTCACCCACTGTAACTGACAATGGTGAACGAACTGCCTGGGTGACAAAACAATAAAGTGTAGTGGTGTTGAGGTAAGAAACAGGGATCTATTCTGTACTTCAAAGTGTGGCCTGTTGTGGGGGGGGCCCTTTTGGACGGAGATTCATAATTAAAATATCGTAATGTAATGAAGCGGCAGGGAGCAATGAACACCGGACACCTGTTGCGGCTAATGAAAGTACAGACAGACTGCGAACCTCGTCCTCACGGCGTGTCTGTACAAGAGAGACACTGTGAAATATCCCGGTGACAGAGAGATTTACATTCAGGTGTCGGATATTCTCTCATATCAATATCTGATAGTACACCATGAAACATCTCCTCCCGAGAGATCGGATCACCACGGACGGATAAAAGCTGTCGTGATTCACGTCACCCCCCCCCCCCCCCCCCCCCGCCTTGTTATTTACGCTCACAGGTTGACAAACGATGGTGTCTCTTATATTTTTGATCCGTCTCTACACCATTAAATTAATTACGCACACTGTTGGTGGATGAGTGGGGGGTGGGGGGATTTGTTCTGAAAATGTAATTGGAAATCACCATTGTAATCAACCACGGCGTGCCATACCCTGTATCAGCCGGCAGATTGGACAGAGACAGACCTGCTTTAGTTGAGATTATGTGGTCGGCGACCGTGTGTTTACAGTCAATAAAGGGTTATTATCTCCCGCCACGCCGCTTTCAGTGGCGATCCATCAGAACTGGTTATGTTAAATGAACCGCTTGATTGAGTTTGAATAGGATTGGGGGCGATTTGATATGATTTGTCTTTTACAAAGAAACGACAAGTGTTTGTAGTGAACAAATAACTTGAACATGTTCTTTTGTTCCCTGTGGGGAGCTGTGAAGAGAGAGGAGAGGAGAGGAGTGGGGGAGGACGAGGAGAGGAGTGGGGGAGGACGAGGAGAGGAGAGGAGGAGGACGAGGAGAGGAGAGGAGAGGAGTGGGGGAGGACGAGGAGAGGAGAGGAGAGGAGTGGGGGAGGACGAGGAGAGGAGAGGAGAGGAGTGGGGGAGGACGAGGAGAGGAGAGGAGAGGAGTGGGGGAGGACGAGGAGAGGAGAGGAGAGGAGTGGGGGAGGACGAGGAGAGGAGAGGAGAGGAGTGGGGGAGGACGAGGAGAGGATGAGGAGAGGAGAGGAGAGGAGTGGAGAGGGGAGGAGAGAAGAGGAGAGGACGAGGAGAGGAGAGGAGTGGGGGAGGACGAGGAGAGGAGTGGGGGAGGACGAGGAGAGGAGAGGAGAAGAGAATAGAGGAGTGGAGAGAAGAGGAGAGGAGTGGGGGAGGAAGAGGAGAGAAGAGGAGAGGAGTGTGGGAGGAAGAGGAGAGGAGGAAGAGGATAGGAGAAGAGGAAGAGGAGAGGAGAAAGAGGAGTGGAGGAGGAAGAGGAGAGGAGTGGGGTGAGAGAAGGAGAGAGGAGCATAGGCGTCGTGTTACTGTATATAGGGACGCTAGGGCCATGTCCCACAGAAAAATGACACGAAAAAATGAATTGTCCCTACCAAACAAATTGCAGAGTGAAAACTGTAGTTTTAGTATTATAATTCACAACATTGCGTCAAAACAGAGCCTTTTTATCTGTTGTGAAAGTGTAGACAGCTGCATCAAGAACCAGAATCAGCAAGCTATTCTATTATCTGCAATATCCAATCAACAGCCTGGACTTTCCTCCCTCCCTCCCTCACCTCTGTCCCAGTAAACAGTATGTATGCTCAAATTAGTGCAACACAATTCAAGTATCCCTAACCAAAGCTCAAATCAAACATATACGCCCCTGAAGAGGAGAGGATGGGAGAGGAAGGTACAAGAGGAGAGGAGAGGATGGGAGAGGCAGGTGCAAGAGAGGAGAGGATGGGAGAGGAAGGTACAAGAGGAGAGGAGAGGATGGGAGAGGCAGGTGCAAGAGAGGAGAGGATGGGAGAGGAAGGTACAAGAGGAGAGGAGAGGATGGGAGAGGATGGGAGGACATGAGGACAGAAGAGGACAGGAGGGGAGAGGAAAGGAGGGGAGAGAATACAAGATGAGAAGAGGGGGGGAGGGGATAGGAGAGAGGAGTGGAGAGAATACGAGATGAGTAGAGGGAGGAGGAGAGAGGTTGCTGGTTCTCTGCTGTACTGTATATGTACCTCTATGCTTTGCTCGCATCATAACACAGACGGGCAAATGAACATAGACTGAGATTAACTTTAGATCTCCCGGGTGTTACGATTCACACGTTTAGATGGCATGGTGGTGTGTACAACCCAGATGCAGACAAGCAGAGGATAAACAGGAGGCGGAATGCGGTGGTTGCTCTTTCACAATAACGTGCACTTTATTGTGACACACGGGAGCATAATACGAAAAGAAAACACTTTGAAATGGGGAAAATAAAAGAGAGGCCGTAGTCTCAAAAACGAGATAAGCACAATGATAAACAACTAACAAGCACAACACATGGATCTTGCAGACGGCAAGAGTACTCACGGAACAAACGCAACAGTGAAACAGGAAACAGAAGTAATGACCCAGCAAAGGACAGCTGGGTTGACAACACTTAAATACCAGGACTAATTAGAGACAAGAGGATGATTAGTGAAATAACACACAGCTGGGGTAATGACTAAACATGAAACGTAGCAGGGGAAATATACAAAAACATGACAACACCAAACAGCACATAGATACAGACACAAGGAGACAAAACTAAATTAGACAATGGGGCACAGTAAAGACAACAGAAACACACAGCAGATTGGTGATGACAGACAGGACATTAATAAATAAAAGACAACAAAGATGAATGCACTGAACTAGTCCACCTGGTGGTTGAGAGACATAGTTCAGGCGTGGGAAATGTCCATGGACAGATGAGGGTTGTGACGCAGGACCGGGGGGACCGTTACACCAGGTGACAGAATATCATGGCATTTTATTTTACTTACTCTGAAGTATTTTATATGACCTAAACATAAATTCCGGACCAGTTATTTGTCAAACACTTACCCTGAAGTATTTGAACTTAACTTCTCAAATTTCAATGGAGAGTTTAAGTGTTTTCTAGGCTCTGCTATGAAGAGAAAATAACACATGTTATGTCCTAATCAAGCGGTCAGCCAGTAAACAGACAGACTCTCCGTTGAAACGTATACAGCTGGGAACCAGCAAAGAGGAGAGGAGAGGAGAGGAGAGGAGAGGAGAGGAGAGAGTGAGGAGAGGAGAGGAGAGGAGAGGAGAGGAGAGGAGAGGACAGGACAGGAGAGGAGAGGAGAGGAGAGGAGAGGACAGGAGAGGAGAGGACAGGAGGACTGGAGGGGAGAGGAGAGGAGAGGAGAGGAGAGGAGAGGAGAGGAGAGGAGAGGAGAGGAGAGGACAGGAGGACCGGAGAGGAGAGGAGAGGAGAGGAGAGGAGAGGAGAGGAGAGGAGAGGAGAGGAGAGGAGAGGAGAGGAGAGGAGAGGAGAGGAGATGTGAGGAGAGGACAGGAGATGTGAGGAGAGGACAGGAGATGTGAGAGGACAGGACAGGAGGACCGGAGAGGACAGAAGGAGAGGACAGAAAGGAGGGAGATGTGAGGAGAGGAGAGGACAGGAGAGGACAGAAAGGAGGGAGATGTGAGGACAGAAGGAGAGGACAGAAAGGAGGGAGATGTGAGGAGAGGAGAGGACAGAAGGGAGGGAGATGTGAGGACAGAAGGAGAGGACAGAAAGGAGGGAGATGTGAGGAGAGGAGAGGACAGAAGGGAGGGAGATTTGAGGACAGAAGGAGAGGACAGAAAGGAGGGAGATGTGAGGACAGGAGAGGACAGAAGGAGAGGACAGGAGAGGACAGAATGAAGGGACAGGAGAGGACAGAATGAAGGGAGAGGAGAGGACAGAAGGAGAGGACAGAAGGAGAGGACAGAAGGAGAGGACAGAAGGAGAGGACAGGAGAGGACAGAATGAAGGGAGAGGAGAGGAGAGAAGGAGAGGACAGAAGGAGAGGACAGAAGGAGAGGACAGAAGGAGAGGACAGAAGGAGAGGACAGGAGAGGACAGAATGAAGGGAGAGGAGAGGAGAGTACAGAAGGAGAGGACAGAAGGAGAGGACAGAAGGGAGGGAGATGTGAGGAGAGGACAGAAGGGAGGGAGAGGAGAGGACAGAAGGGAGGGACAGGAGAGGAGAGGACAGAAGGGAGGGAGACGTGAGGACAGGCAGGTACACAGAGGTTAATGGTGGCACATCCTGACTAATAAAGATGGATGGGATCATGGGACAGATAGAGAGACCAATCAAAGGAAAAGTGAACCAATTTCTCCTTTTACGACCCCCCTGTCAGTCAGTAGAGACAAAGTCATCTCCTTATTTAACAGGGGTTTCAAACAGGAGGTGTGCGTCGTGGGATTTGGGAGTGGGGGGGGGGGGGGCTAAAAAAAATGTGAATTTTTCGCCACATCAGCTGTCCATAAGTGAGTTAGTGATTGTGACTGACGTCCCCATACGTCCCCTCTCCTTAAATGAGTTAGTGTGTGTCTCACGCCTGTGTCTTCCAGACAGCTCCGGTGATGGATGAGGCCTCAAGGAGACGGGGCTGTTAAAAAAAAGAAAAGTCTCATTCTGGCACGCAGGGAGGGGGGGGGGGGGGGGGGTGGGGGTGAGATCACTTCCTCAATAAAACAGCATCGTCCCAAATCATCACTGCAAGGTATGAATGCTGATCAGGACATTAGAGGAGAGATTCTCCATAAAAAAAAGAAAAGAAAATGACATGTGACACATGACGATGTGTTCAAGTTCAAGTTCAAGTTCTTTAATAGTTGTCATACAGAAGTACAGAATACTTTCATACAAAATGCTTCTTACTGTTACGCTCCAGAGACTGTGCTAGACAAGATAGTATCAATAACATAATAACATAATATAGCATGAATTTAGAAGAAGAATGAGGTCACAGTTGTTCGGTATAGACATATGTACAATGTTCTGAGTTACCATATAATATACAATACACAATACTATGCAGTGTACTAATGTACAGTACTATCTAGTGCAAAGCAGAAATGGGATGAGGTACAATTTTAGGTACAATTTACAGTAAGGTGTACGAGTTGTAGTGCAATCCTTCATCCATAAATATAAAGTGTGGGGAGTGGGTGCTACAGTGTGTTTGTTTAAAGTGGGTGTGTGCTATAAAGTGTGTGTAGTGGGTGCTACAGTGTGTTTGTTTAAAGTGAGTGTGTGCGTGTGGATGTGTGTGCTATGTGTGTTTGGTGGTTGTTGTTGTGTAGTGTTCATTCATTGTTCGTTTAGCAGCCTGATGGCCTGGGGATAGAAGCTACTTCTGAGTCTTTCTGTGCTCGCCTTGAGACTCCTGTGTCGCTTGCCTGACGGCAGCAGTTCAAAGAGGCAGTTGTTCGGGTGGCTCGAGTCCTTAATAATTCTCTTAGCCTTCCCCTTGCAACGCTTGTTGTAAATGTTCTGGAGAGTGGGGAGCCCCCCTCCAGTTGTGCGTTCGGCTGAACGTGTCACTCTTTGTAGTCTGCTTTGGTCTTTTGCAGTGCTATTCCCAAACCAGGAGGTGATGTGAGGGGGCGGCCCCTCGCTCACCGCAGACACACCGTGACCTATCAGAGGAGGACGTGGGGGCGGCCCCTCGCTCACCGCAGACACACCGTGACCTATCAGAGGAGGACGTGGGGACACCGTGACCTATCAGAGGAGGACGTGGGGACACCGTGACCTATCAGAGGAGGACGTGGGGACACCGTGACCTATCAGAGGAGGACGTGGGGGGAGAAGGAACGACTACAGCTGATTGAATACTAATATTACTATAGTTGTCATGTCCCATTGTATTATATAACATTGTAAGTGTGTTGTTGTTATTTGCATTCAGGAGTTGTTCCAAACTAGAGAGAGCCGGTATAGACTTAGGGGAACTTCAATATCACAAAGGCAAGGACACATATAAAAAGTCAATGTATATCTGTTAGAGGGGTAAAACTATGGAATAACTGTGACAAAGAAGTAAAAATGTGTAGTTCAATAGATAACATTTAAGAAATTATTCAAAATATAAGGTGCTACATAAATATAAAAAACTGATTATTATCCTAATTATATTTTATTATAACATAACTATTCAAATCATGACAGAAATATATATATATATATAAAGAACAAATAAATAAGTGTATACGTTTTGTATATAAAACTATGAAACCTTTGTAACCTTTTGTTTTTGCAAGATTATGTACTGAATTATGTTTTTTTTGTAAATAATGTAATGTGAAAAGGGGAGGCAATTATAAGCCACGGCTTCAGCCTACACCTTTTCGGTCATTTTCTTTCTTTTATAAATGTTCTACTACTGTACATTATGTACATCAACGAACGTGCATACGATGGCGGATAAACAAAAAGGGAGAAATCTCTGTCTCCAAAACACGTTGAATACGCTTCACAATACTCTCTATACAATAATACAATAATCGGGGAAAATAAAGGGGAGAAAGCGAGGTCTCCAAAACACGCTGAGTGGTAAACACGTCAAACGACGGCGCTGCTGCATATACACACGATAATATAAACTTTCAACAACGGATTCAATCAGCAGTCAAAGTGACACGGCGACTCAGACACATAGCGAACAAACTTATCCTCCGTGGCAAGGAGCGATCAGGCTTACACATGTAGGGATACTCACAGACAGTTTAGGGATCGACTGACAGGGTTTGTGTGACACAGGGGAGAATATGAAGAGACATTTAACAAGCCACACCAGGTACCAATGAGTGTAATTAGGACAGGTAGACGTGGCAGTTACCCACCAGGTAATGCAGCTAGAGGATGGCTCACTGAGCAGAGCGAAGCCCCGACCGCTACAGGAGGCGTGACTTTAACTATATCGATTTGTACAGAACCCATCACCAGAGCACCTTCTTGGGCGGCACAGTGGCATAGTTAACACTGTCGCCTCACAGCGTTTTTTATTCAGACAGGCTTTTAATTAATTTTAATTAATTCCTGGTTGTATACTTTGTTTATTTATTTATAATTGTCGTTTTGTTTTTAGGACCGACATTTATGCTGCACTCATATTTAGTTATTTAATTTACTTATGTTATGCCTATGCTTACGATGTGTCAGAATTGTTTTATGTGTAGTGCGTTCATCTCTATGTAACTGTTATGTTTTACTTCTGTGAAGCACTTTGTGATTTTATCTGTGAAAGTTTACTTACTTACTTACTTACTTACTTACTTACTTACTTACTTACTTACTTACTTACTTACTTACTTACTTACTTACTTACTTACTTACTTACTTACTTACTTACTTACTTACTTACTTACTTACTTACTTACTTACTTACTTACTTACTTACTTACTTACTTACTTACTTACTTACTTACTTACTTACTTACTTACTTACTTACTTACTTACTTACTTACTTACTTACTTACTTACTTACTTACTTACTTACTTACTTACTTACTTACTTACAGCTAGAAGGTCGTGGGTTCGATTCCCGCTTACGGACCAGGTTGCCATGTTGCCAGTTACCCTGGTGGGGTATCTCCCGGGCCTTTCTGTGTGGAGTTTGCTCCCCCTCTGTGCTCGCAAGGGTTCCCCCCGCCGATAAGATAAACCCAATGGAAAAACATGCACAGCAGATCTCTAACACTGTCGCGTCCCTGTCGAAGACGGACAGGAGCACTTGGATTGGTCCCCGGGCGCGGCGCACGCTGCAGGCCTCGTCTGCTCCCGGCTGCCCTTGGGGGCGAAGGACGACGGGATGGGAGGTGCAGAGAACATTTCATCAGCGACTCAGTGCATGTGATGTGTGTGTGTTCCTGTGGGTCGCCCATCGCATGTGAATCACTAAAAGACACTTTTTAACTGCTGCCGTGACTCACTGTGGCCCACTGTCACCTCCATTTATATTGTAAACACTGAATCGGAATGTGCAATGTTACTCACTGTGCCTTGTATATATTATGTATCTATTTTTACCTTATTTTATTTTATTATTATAATTTTTTTAAACAGATTTTTTGTATTAACATTTAGAGACAAACAACACTTACACCATACCTACAATGACATCAACAACACAACAGCACATCCACATGGGCCCTTGAATTCGGCCTCGCTCAGCCTCCCAGACCTCCATGAGAGGGGCCCCCCCCCCCCCCCCCCCTCCCGCCATCCACCCCCAGAAACAGGGCTCCTCCACATCCCAGGGCCGTCTCACGCGTGGCCGAGTATTCAGCGACACGGGTACCTTGAATTTGATTGGGCCAGGCCCAGTAGAGGGGCGAGGGGTGGTACTCCCCCCCACCGAGCCAAGCCCGCTACCTCCCATGCCACCCAGCACCAGGGGCGGATTTAGGATTGTAGGAGATCCGGGGCTTAGCCCAGATCGATTTTTTTAACTTCGACACCACAACCTTTAACTTATACCACCACCTTAAAGCGGACAAAAGGCACTAGAGAACACTTAAATTCACACCCTTTAATTAATGAAGCAAACTATAATAATTATATAATAATAATAATAATAATAATAATAATAATAATAATAATAATAATACACTGTGTTTGTATAGCACCTTTCATACAAGAATTGCAGCTCAAAGTGCTTCACAGCAGTACAAAAAGACAGGCATAAAATGAGCACAACATTGGCAGATCAAGAGCAATGCATAAAGTGCAGACATAAAACATAAAATAGATAGCAGTAAAATAGACAAAGTCAAGGTAAGACATAGAACATTAAATCACATCGTTTTTCATATTAGGATCTAAGATCTAGGGTTAACTCGATAAAATAGTTAGTAAAATAGAATAAAATAATGCAATAGTGCATTGCAATAAAATAGTTATAATCGTATTTTTTCGGGAGGCCGGTAAGGAGTGCATTACAGTAGTCGAGTCGGCTTGAGATAAAGGCATGGATCTGGTTTTCAGCGTCCTTTTGATTTATAAATGGCCGTACTTTAGCTATGTTTCTAAGGTGGAAGAATTATGTTTTTGTCAACTTGTTGATTGTGATTTAAAGCTTAGGTCTGAGTCTACCATAACACAAAGACTTAACTCACTCAAATAGAGTTAGCAGCTGGATAGACTACAGATGGAAATTAGCTTCTGCTAAATCTGGTGCAAACATATTTTCATGTAACAATGATTAATTGCCCAAAAACAAAAAAAAATTTAAAGAAAATTTGTAAATAGATTCGGGGCTTTTCAGAAAACATTCGGGGCTTGAGCCCAAGTAGCCACCCCCTAGCCCCGCCCCTGCCCAGCACCCCACCCCACGGCCGACGACCCCACAACATCCAAGACCCCACTTTCCCGGGCCAAACCGCGGAAACAATGGTCCCCCTTGTGAAGAGGGAATCACCTGGAGGTGAGGGGAACAGGAAGTTCTCTTCGGCGTTGGACTTGGCCGTGAACAGTCGCAGCCACAGCGGGCGTGTGCTTTGGAATAGCCCCGTTGAAGAAGTCAGTGAAGGGGAGCCCCGCCGGAGCGAGCGACGGGTGATGAGACATACTTGCTAGTGACGGGTTATCCTAGAAGTATCCGTGATAGTGTGTGAGTAAGAGAAACCGAACCCAAGGACTAACGTCTAAGCTAACGAGACTAATGTCTAACGTTATCGGGTTATAGTAGTTACTGTGTGCGGTATAGTAGCATGCCACTAACGGCTCCGTCTGACTTGAGTAGACTACCGGGCGCGAGGCGCTGAAGAGACCGGTGGTGTAGCCAGCCACGTTGCGTTAACAGTATAACCGAATAGCAGGAGGGTGCGCCGAGACCCAAAGCTTAGCTGTGTTTAAGGTAGCACCAAGTATTAGCTCGCGCGACGGAAGCAAGCCAGCGACAACAGCGGTGGACGTTTCCCAGACGGTACAGAGGACGCATCTTCCCACCAGCAGAGGACGCCATACAGCACGCTCTGCCCGCTAACCACTGCCTGCTGTTCGCCCATCCTGCTGGCTGTGCTCGCGGATTGCAGACGCCATCTTGTCATCCGGACTAGTGGTGACAAGAGTGGGTCCACCATCTTGGCTAAGTACTAACAGTACCACGTGTGTATCAACCGCAACGTCCATTGAAGTGAACGCTAATCACCAGTGTCTAAGGGGTACCCCAAACAATTTAAGCCGGCTTAGGTTAGGTTTTCTTTGATAACGTGGGCCCACATTTATTGGTTATTTTTGTTATTGGTTTATTTCAGTGGTTCCCAAAGTCGGGGTCGCGACCCAAAGGTGGGCCGCGAGCAGCCACGGGTGGGCCGCGAGATGATTTAAAAAAAATAAAAAAAAATAAAAAAATATTTTTATTTTTATTTTTTTTGTCAGGCCACTGAACTTAGAAGCAGGCCAGGACAGTGTTTCTAGTTGTATTCTAAAATTCTATTCTATTGTATTCTAAAATGTGACTATATGGTTTTATATTAACTTAATAAATAAACAAAAACGAAAAATCTACTTATTTCAACGAACATTTCAAACTAAATAACAGATTATGCACATAAAACGCTGAAAACAACCGAAGCAACAATAGTATTTTAATGAGGCTATTATTATTATCATTATTATTTTGCAACAAGTTAGCCCTCTCATAAATAGCACATATAAATGAATAACTAACTTGAACTAACTTAATAGGATTGAAGTGATATTTGGCTTAAAAAATCGGTCGCCTGGCAAAAAAGAAAAAAAGAAAAAGCCAGACGATGTGCATTGGGCCGCGGCTCTCTGACGCCTTATTTTCTGGGCCCCGGCCTGAAAAGTTTGGGAACCCCTGGTTTATTTGACTGTTTGATTCTGAGACTCCCAATGTGTCTACGTTCTATGCCTGGGTTCCCCTAGTACAAGCGGGGTGGTTTAATGTATTGAGCACTCAGTGCCTATGGTGGGAAGAGCTTCCCCTACATTGATTACAAGAGCACCCGGTGCCATATGAGTAAACATTAACGTTGTAATGTATAATCTGCCCAGGCTTCACTAAACGTAGATTTAATTGGGATCATTGTGTGTGTCTCTTTCTTTGAGTTCCATTTGCTATTTTATTCTCTGGGTAAATATTGTGACGGCATAATTATTTAACCCTTACACCCCATTTACAGAATAGCATTTGAAGGGTCTATACAGGTGGTCAAGGAAGGGTACTGCTTAAAGGGAAGCCCAATAATACTATTGAACTGACAGTCACTGGGTGTGGGAGGGCTGTCGGAGGTACTGAGGGAGTGAGGGTGTGTGGGGAGCTACTGCTGACTGCCTTGGAAGGCGAGGGAGACCAGAGTACCAGTCCCCAGGTTAGTAATTCCTGGGCCCCATCCACTCCTGCTGCAAGCCCTCCAGTACGACGTTCCGGGCCAAAGACGGGGGTACTTATAGGTCCAATACTATAGTATCCTACTACCCAGTGTCTGTGTACTACTACTCCCACAAGCAGGGATAATCCACACTTCTACATTAGCTTGCAGCTCCTTCTCCAGCCAGGCCTCGCTGCGGTCCAACGCCATGTTAGCTTGTATCCCTTGCTGCGTCGTATTCACCGTGTTAACTTCCATGTTAGCTTGCAGCTCCTTCTCCAGCCAGGCCTGCGTGCTAGCCATAGCCCGTGTGTTAGCTTGGATAGCTTGGTTAGCTAACTCGATAGCCCGTGTGCTAGCCCGCATGTCCTGGGCGATCTGCATTCTAGCTTGGATGTCAGCCTGTATGCTAGCTGCCCACTGCGTCATGCTAGTCTGAATCATCTCCAGCGCCACCATTTGTACTTCTTCTGGGGTCGCTTTTCTCTCGCCTTTTCTCGTGTTCATCCCTCCTCCTCTCTTATATCCTTGAATTGTCACTTTTTATTTCGCTTTGAATTGTTTTACTTCCTTTTCTTGATACTCACCGACCGGGAGCTCTTTCATGTGGCTGCTCATCAGAATGTCGCACACCGGAAGTCTATTTTTACCTTATTTTTTAGCACTCGTTTGTATTTAAATATGTTTTAGTTAAGTTTTGTGTGATTTTGTGTGAAGGGCGGACTAGCAAAGTACGATTTTCATTGTATGGCAAACTGTCTGTTTAACTGTGCACATGACAATAAACAATCTTGAATCTTGAATGTGTGTGTGTGTGTGTGTGTGTGTGCGTGCGTGCGTGCGTGCGTGCGTGCGTGCGTGCGTGCGTGCGTGTGTGTGTGTTAATCTGATGACAAATAAAGACTTATACTTATAGTTCTTCACACGCTTCCCCTGGAGAGGGAGAGCTTCTCTTCCTGACATCTGAGCTGCATGTGTGATGTCACTAATAGGTTGAAATATGGTCCAATATGTGGTAACTTGACACCTTTAGCTTCAGCTACACTGAAAGCTGAGTAGGTATTGATTGACAGGCCCTGAAAGAATATAAGCTGACTTGGAATTCCTTGTAAATATCAATGGGTGCTTGTTGCCATTTTGCATATTCATATATCCTTGTGTTCTCAATGAGGGCAAAGGAAATGCTGTTTTCAGTCGTTTATTGAAGTTGGTGAAAAAATCATATTTATAAAAATTGTAATTCAGAAGATTTTTTAACCATTTCACTGCCACACTACAGAAGGTTAACCCTTTACTATCACACTACAGACGGTTAACCTTCTGTAGTGTGCTTGTGAAAGGGTTAACCCTTTGTCATGGGGCAGTGAAAGGGTTAACCTTCTGTATTGTCACAGTGCTTTCCATTTGGTAGCGGGGTAGTGAAAGGGTTAAGGTATAAAATACATCTGGAGGGGATCTTTAAATAATTGCTTTACTGTTGCATAATGAATGTTACTGATAACTAGGGCTGTCCCTTACTGTAATGTATGGAGTAGTAGAGGGACTACTTAACGTTAGGCTACATACGCCCCTCTTGTCCTGCGTGCTTACGTTACGCACAGGTCATATTATGTACTGCCGGGTTGGGGGTACAACGTCATTAAAGCCATGGGTTCAAGCTATCAACATCTCCGTGATTATTGTATTATGTAGTTGTGTAGTGTCCCCCCCACCTCCAATGTACAGTCCCCCCCCCCACCCACCCCCACCCACCCAACCTCCTCCAATGTACAGTTTCTATGTCAAATGTATATACACTCTTTTCTGGACACTTTTTGTATCACAAATAGTACTGTATTTGCAAATCTGGTATGTCATAAATGTATAGATGTAGCAGTACTGTCTATCTGTATGTCGTGTGTGTCAACTATGATGAATTGAAAATGGGGGACCCTGATGTAAACAAGACGAAAGTCTTTCTCTGGTCTGCATCCCCTTAACAATTGTATGTATTGAGCTGTACTGTACTGTACCCATTCTGCAATCTGTTAAATAAAGTTTATCATTCATTCAAAGTACAATAAGAAGAGCAAGAAAAATGATCTCTGACCCCAGTCACCGAGAAGCATGCAGCTGCAGAGCCGCAGAGCGGCGCTCTCAGGACCGGCGCTCTGAGGACCGGCGCTCTGAGGATCTGCAATCTGTTAATAAAGTTTTCAATCAATCAATCAATCAAGTGGCGAATAGGCCGGTCACCACATACCCAAACAGCACAACCTTCTATAGCGCTGTCGCTTAGCGCCACCCTGTGGTTGTATGGTGTAAAGCACATTTATATACCGCCTGGCTTACAGAATGAGGGCACATTCTCACACACAGATATAATAATATGCCCCCTGTCGCCAAATCCTGGAGCTATTCCAGTGACAGGGTGGAGAAATGAGAGAGTTTGAGGACAATGCGTTGAGAATAGAATAGAAATACTTTATTCATCCCGAGGGAAATTTGCCACTACAAATCGCTCACAGTAAACAGTAAACATTTGGGTAGACAAAAACAAAAGTCACGAATAAGAATAAAAATAAGCCAGTAAGAATAAAATACGGTCCGGGATATACATTTCCTGTTACATTCTAATATAAAATATACAGTAAAAATATACAGAAATATACAGAAAGTGTACATTTGTAAAAGTAAAAGTCCAGCTAGTAGTGTCACCCTGTGATGCAGTGAGGCACAGTGATGCACAGTGATGCATTATAAAGTCTGATGGCTGCATGTCGTAATGAAGGACTACCTGTGCCGTTCAGTGCTACATCTTGGGAGTGTTAGTCTAGCACTGAACGTGCTCCTTCTGTCAGCCGAGTCTGTGTAATAGTGGGTGGGAGGGGTTGTCACTGGCCTTTCTGACCAGCTTATCCAGCCATATTGGTTAATTTGACAGGAATATGGACACGTATGGTTTTCATGTAAAGGCTCGACAACTTAAAGCTCTTTTCTACCAACAGAAATTGCTGCTTAAAAGTTCTTAAAAAAAAGAAAAAGTTATCTTAATAGTTATCTTAAAAGTTATTCAATCAATCAATCAATCTGATGTCTATAGCTTTGACAAAACAGTTGAAATGCACAAAGGTTTACATACATTCTTGCTGGTGACAGAAATTGTAGCTATATTACTGGTAAGAAATGTCTCTATATTCTGAATTTGCAGTCAGGCTTTTATATAGTTTAGTTTATTTATTTAGCACATTATTTAAAAACAGTGCTAGGAGGGAACGAAGCCCAAGGGGCTTGTACAAAGTTCCACTCACGTCCCATCAATGTCCATCATCAAATATGAACGAAATACATGCAAACATGGTCAAGACAAGAAACTCAAAACAAGATCAGAGACATAAGGCAAAACAAGAAAATGGAAGATAGACACGGATAGATATCATGTTCAAAACACAGCAACAAGAAAACTATTTTAAAAAAGTGCAAGAAGGCAAAGGAGAGGAGAATAACATATGAAAAATATATAATGAAGAAGAAGAACAAAAGAACCAGCCATATAGGGAACACTGTTAAACAGGACTAACTTAATAAGTTGATGATTTATGATGAAATTAAATGGCCTTTTAGTTGCTTTCTAAAGACAGATGAGGAGGTTGTTGACCTCAATGATAAACTTAGTGTTCCAGAGTTTAGGACCTCTAAAACAAATGTTGTATTGATGGCTAGATGTCCGACAGAAAGGTAATTGGAGTTGATTACTAGGCTTTGTTGGATATCAGTGAATTTCTGATGAAAAAATAAAGAAACTATGGAAAGTATCAGGGAGATCTTGTTTAGTTTCAAGTTTCAAGTTTCAAGTTTCTTTAATAGTTGTCATACAGAAGTACAGAATACTTTCATACAAAATGCTTCTTACTGTTACGCTCCAGAGACTGTGCTAGACAAGATAAGTATCAAATAACATAGTATAGCATGTAAATTAGAAGTAGAAAATGAGGTCACAGTGTTCAGTATAGACATATGTACAATGTTCGATGCAGAATAGACGTAACTGAGTTACCATATAATATACAATACTATGCAGTGTACTAATATACAATACTATATAGTGCAAAGCAGAAATGGGATGAGGTACAATTTAGGTACAATTTACAGTAAAGTGTACGAGTTGTAGTGCAATCCTTTATCAATAAATATAAAGTGTGGGGAGTGGGTGCTACAGTGTGTTTGTTTAAAGTGAGTGTGTGCTATAAAGTGTGGGGAGTGGGTGCTACAGTGTGTTTGTTTAAAGTGAGTGTGTGCGTGTGGATGTGTGTGCTATGTGCGTTTGATGGTTGTTGTGTAGTCAGGGCTGTACGCTAAGCTTTTTCACTAGGGGCACACTTGCCCCTAAATGAGAAATTTAGGGGCAAATAATATTTTTTAGGGGCAAATTTTTAAATAACTATTTTACCATTATAGTAGGGCTGGGCGATATGGCCTCTAAATGATATTGCGATATTTTTTGGCCATATCACGATACACAATATATATCGCAATATTTTGACATTTCCTAAAGCACTTAAAAATGCTTGATTTAACCCTTTGATGCATACAGTCACGCCAATATGATGATTATAATAAGTCCCTGCAACATATGTTTGCATTATTAAACCATGAAGATGCTTTAAAAAATAATTTAATGAAAATGTACTAAGAGTAGTCTACTGACACACTAATAAAAAAAATTATTTACATCTAAGACTATTTATATAAAAACTCTTGGGTGCCCTTTTTTTGCACAGTACTGTGTTTTCTATCCACTTTAGCCAAACACACACACACATATATATATATATATATATATATATATATATATATATATATATATATATATACTACTGTGAGAAAATAATAATTACACACAAAGGGATAATGGCTTATAGCAGACTTAATGATTTTAGAATATTTCAGATAATGAAATTAAATGTTTATCATCAACTATCCAGTTAGTATTTATACTGTCTGTAACGTTTGGCTACTTTAAATCATTGAATGTAGAGAGAGAGCGAGAGAGAGAGAGGGGGCGAGAACGCACAAGAGAGCCAGCCCCCCCCCCCCCCCCCGGGTTTTGTTCTAGGTTCGCGTTTTGATCGTCTAAGCTGCCGTAGGTGATGACGTCACACTCGAATGTAAACAGGAAGAGTCTAACACGGAGATGGAAAGTCACAGTGGTCGATGATATACAGAAACGAATAACTAATAAATATGAAGTTATGTTTAAACTTCTGTTGTCAAGCGTTGTCACTTGTCAATATAACCCACCCCCTTTCCTCACTTTTCCACCGTCCCTGCTTCACTCGGGACCACCAGCTAACGTTAGCCCATTGCTCGTGTCAATTAAATTGCATGTTATTAAATGTCCGCGCTGGTCTGTCTAATGAAATTACAACCGCAACATTATGTCGCCTGTACAGCCCTGGTTGTAGGCTAATGTTAGTGTAGTGAAATGCGAATGAAGGGGTGAAATCACTATTCGCAAGCTTGCGAGTAGATATAATTTTTCATTCGCACCGGCCAAATTAGGGGGCAATTTGCGACGATCTCGTCGCAGCGTACAGGCCTGGTAGTGTTCATTGTTCGTTGAGCAGCCTGATGGCCTGGGGATAGAAGCTTCTTCTGAGTCTTTCTGTGCTCGCCTTGAGACTCCGGTATCGCTTGCCTGACCGCAGCAGTTCAAAGAGGCAGTTGTTCGGGTGACTGGAGTCCTTAATGATTCTCTTAGCCTTGCCCCTGCACCGCTTGTTGTAAATGTTCTGGAGGGTGGGGAGCCCCCCTCCAATTGTGCGTTCGGCTGAACGTGTCACTCTTTGTAGTCTGCTTCGGTCTTGTGCAGTGCTATTCCCAAACCAGGAGGTGATGTTGTCAGGATGCTCTCTATTGTACATGAGTAGAAGTTCTTAAGGATCTTCTGACTGACTTGGAACTTCCTTAGGCGCCTGAGGAAGTAGAGGCGTTGTCGTGCCTTCTTCACAACACTGTCAATGTGTGTGGTCCATGTCAAGTCCTCGGATATGTAGGCTCCGAGGTACTTAAAGCTGTTCACTCTCTCAACCGGTGCCCCGTCGATGCTGAGGGGGCTGTAGTCCTTGACCCCCGACCTCCTGAAGTCCACAATCATCTCCTTTGTTTTGCTGACGTTCAGGGAGAGGCTGTTTTCCTGGCACCATCCCGCCAGGACCTTGACCTCTTCCAGGTAGGCCCTCTCGTCGTTTGCAGAGATCAGGCCCACCACCACTGTGTCGTCAGCAAATTTGATGATTGTGTTGCTACTCCGCTGAGCCACACAGTCGTGTGTGTACAGGGAGTAGAGGAGGGGACTCAGAACACAGCCCTGGGGGGCCCCTATGTTGAGGGTGATGGATGAGGAGGTGCAGTTGCCTGCTCTCACCACCTGGGGTCTGCCCGTCAGGAAGTCCAAGACCCACTGGCAGAGGTCATAGTTCAAGCCCAGGTCCCTGAGCTTGGCTATGAGTTTGGAGGGGACTATGGTATTGAATGCCGAGCTGTAGTCGATGAATAGCATTCTCACATAGTTCCCCTGCCTCTTGTCCAGGTGTGATGCTGCTGTGTGCAGCACATGGGCTATGGCGTCCTCCGTGGACCTGTTGGGGCGGTATGCAAATTGCAGGGGGTCCATGTTGATGGGGAGGGAGGAGCAGATGTAGCCCTTTACTAGCTTCTCAAAGCACTTCATGGCTATGGAGGTGAGAGCTACAGGGCGGTAGTCGTTGAGGCAAGCAGGCTTGGATTTTTTGGGTACAGGGATAATAGTGGACTTCTTCAGGCAGGTGGGGATGACAGCCTGTTCTAAGGACAGGTTAAATATGTCAGTGAATACCGGGGCCAGTTGGTCGGCACAGACTTTTAGGACGCGGCCGGGGATGCCGTCCGGTCCTGCTGCCTTCCTGATATTCACTTTTTTAAAGGTCCGCCTCACCTCATGCTCTGTTACCCTGAACACTGAGTCTCCATCAGCAGCAGACCCCCCCCCCCCATTGCCGTGGCTTGTGGGCTGGTGTTGTTATTACCAGCAGCAAACCTCGCATAGAAGGTATTGAGGTCGTTTGCTAAGGAGATGTCACTGTTCAGTTTGAGGGAGGTGCCTTTGTAGTCTGTCATCGTTTTGAGCCCCTGCCACATAGCTCTGGAGTCAGCCTGTTCAAACTGGAGTTCAATTTTATCCCTGTAGCGCCGTTTTGCCTCTGACACTGTCCTCCTTACGTTGTATCGCGCCACCTTGTGGTCATTCATGTTGCCTGCCACCAGGCCGTCGTTGTATGCTTTGGTGCGTGCTTTCAGAGCTTCACGGACGGATTTGTCTACCCAGGGTTTTTGATTTGGGTAAACTTTAATTGTGGTAGTGGGGATTGTTTCTTCCACCAAAGTACGAACAAAGTCCAGCACTGTCTCCGTGTAGACATTAATGTTATCTGTGTCGCGGAACACGCTCCAGTCTGTACATTCAAGCGCAGCTTGGAGCGTCTCCTCTGACGCCACATCCCATTTCTGCACCTCTCGCGAGACTACAGGAGTGCTCTTGATTTATGAACGTATTGCGACGAGCCTTGTGGTGTTCAGGCCTGACACCGACTAAAACAAACAATTCCAATGTCCACACAAGCACAATTTCAATAAACAGTTGATATTTATTGATCCAAAGTACAGGTCCGATAGGCAAAGGAGTATCAAAATACAGTCCAAGGTCAAAACACGTTTCAGGCTCTCGTACAAAAAATGGAATGTTCAATACTCAAGGTTTGTCTTCCGGTCCAGGGTCAGTTTCACAAGGGGGTATCTCAGCCAGTCCAGGGTCCAGTACCACAAACACCTTCTCGCTCTCACCTCTCCTTCCAACTACCTCTCACCTCACAAACTCGATATATCACACTCTCTCCACGATCTCTGCTCCTTCCTCACCTCCACTCAACCTCTCTCTGTCTCTCCTCGACCTTTATGCCAGGTGTGTCTCTGTGTGTGTGTGTGGGATGTGGGTGATCACGTGGTGCACATGTGTATTATATCAGTCCTAATCAACTCCTCCATTCTCACCTCTGCCCGTGGCAATAGTAGCGCCCTTCCTCCACGTAACCATGTGACGAGGGATGATATCTGCCACAGTATATGAATGAGCATGTTTGAAAAGCATATAACAACAGGTTTCAGAAAAAATGCCCCAGAAAATACCCCACTGTCATCGTTATTACATTTTAGAGCTGTCCCAACTAAGGATTTGGATAGTCGACTATGATTGGCCAAACTTTGCCGTTAGTCGACTATTAGTCAAAAAAATAAATAAAAAAAAGTATATATATATATTTTTTTATCATTCCATTTGGGCTGTGGGGGGTGCTTAATGTCTGAAGGAGTCAACTGAAGGCTTCTTGTCCTCTGCAAAAGCATGCAATTGGTCCACTGATGGATACATCTTGATATTTGTCTAGTCTAGTGTGTTCATTAGATGGTGAAATCCTCTTTCAGTGCCTCTGTGCCTGTTTTATTAGGCAGTTAGCCTCTGGTATGCGTGCCATTAGCGTTAGCCACGCTTCTAGGCCTCTTTTCTTTTGGAAAGAATGATTTTATTTTTTATTTATTTTTTGTATTCGACTAAGAGGTTGGCAGTCGACTACGGCTCCTTTCGACCGATTAGTCGACTAATCGACTAATAGGGGTCAGCCCTATCACATTTACATAACATTTAGTCATTTAGCTGATGCTTTTATCCAAAGCGACTTACAAGTTCTGTACGACAAGTCATCAGGAAGGAAGGGCACAGCTGAGCAACAATGTTCATCAACGTGTTGAGTGCTACAGTGTAGGTTAGTATATTAGGACAAGTGCATGACAGTAAGCTTAGTTAAGGTTATTTTTCATTTCAGATAATGGTTGAAGAAGTGCGCCTTTAGTCGATGGCAAAAGATTGGTGGGGTTTCGGCTGTCCTAACTGGGGTGGGTAGTTTGTTCCACCATTGTGGGGCAAGGACTGAGAATAGGCGGCTTCTCCTTGATGACCCTCCCGGAGCTCGGATAGGAGTAGGTCTGAGGCGGCCAGAAGATGCAGAGCGTAGGGGTCTTGAGGGTGTGTAGTTAGAGACCATTGACCGGAGGTAGGCGGGAGCAGTTCCCTTTGCCGCACGGTATGCCAGGTCGAGGGCCTTGAAGCGGATTCGTGTGGCGATGGGGAGCCAGTGCAGGTCCCTGAGAAGCGGGGTGACATGGGCCGACCTCGGTAGGTTTGAGATCAGGCGGGCCGCTGCGTTCTGAATGAGCTGAAGAGGCTTGGTGGCAGTGGCCGGGAGGCCAGCTAGCAGTGCGTTATTATTACATTCCATGACTGTAAGATGGAACCATTCTGACCAAGGAATGAGCAGAACCCCTTATACATGATATTGTAACATTACACCTGATCTGTCAGTGTTTCACAGCAGTGCCAGTCAACAACAACTCTCAAGGTCAACAACTCTCAAGGTCAACAACTCTTAACCGAGTCCAAGGTCTGAGCAAGTGAAGTGATCTCGCAAAATGACATCATTGACAGTAAATATATTGTACATTATGTGGGCCTGTACAGAGAATCTATTAACCCTTTCACTACCACACTACCAAAGGGTTAACCCTTTACCTGCGAAACCACAGAAGGATAACCCTTTCACTACCACACTACAGACGGTTAACCCTTTCACTACCACACTACAGACGGTTAACCCTTTCACTACCACATTACAGACGGTTAACCCTTTCACTACCACACTACAGAAGGTTAACCCTTTCACTACCACACTACAACATACGGTTAACCCTTTCACTACCACACTACAACAGACGGTTAACCCTTTCACCACCACACTAGTGTGAATTCCCAGCTGACTCCTAATGACGTGTGATGATGCTAAGGTCATTGCACTCAATCTTATCTTAGCGTGTTATTAAAACACAGCTTATATAAAGGCATGTTGTATAGTATTGATATTCTACCTGAAGGATTGCCTATAATCTCATGGCATGTACTGAAATGTATATTGCCGATGACTCAGGTAACATACACCTATGTGCATGGTCGTAAACACACACGCACGCACGCACGCACGCACACACACACACACCGCACGCACGCGCACACACACACACGCACACGCGCACACACACACACACACACACACACACACACACACACACACACACACACACACACACACAGTAGCTTGGTATCAGAGTAGTGATATGGCTGCATCTCCAGGTAAACCGAAACTCGACACCTGGCTGTTGCCATGACGCCCACAGGAGGGGAGATTGTAGGGGTTAGAAGGACACCACCACATGCAGTTCAATCCAGGCTCTCTCTCTCTCTCTCTCTCTCTCTCTCTCTCTCTCTCTCTCTCTCTCTCTCTCTCTCTCTCTCTCCAGAAAACAGTGACTCAACCCCGGGGGGCCTCAGGGACAACAAGGAGCCAGGAGTGCTACAGCAGGAATACGATATTCCACTCTCCGGGTCCGAAACAGTGTCTGAAAGCGTCCGTCCGCCTCGTCTCTGTGGTGCTGCAGCGAGAGGAGCGTCGGCTCACAGCGTCAGTGACGGCAGCTCTGAAGACAGGTGTGATCTCCCAGAGACCCCAGAAAGGTACTTGGACCCCTGATCGATGCGTCGCACGACGGGGGGGTGTCAGCTCTGCAGCGCCCCCCGCCACGGACCTCACCACGGACCCCCGCGCTGGTGAGTCTCTGGTGGGAGCACACATCTCATATTGCATGAGTCTAACCTCTAGGACGCTGTGTGTGCGTGTGCGTGTGTGTGTGCGTGTGCGTGTGTGTGTGCGTGTGTGTGCGTGTGCGTGTGTGTGTGTCATGCCTTCAGATGGCCTCTAACACCCAAAGAGCCAAACAGATATTGCTCAGCGTCGGCCATTATTGGCAGCCGTGCAATTTGGAGAAGACGCTGTTATCTGTATCCATGAGCTGTGTGTTGATGGTCAGGTTCATCATCCTATGTGTGTGTTGTGTAACTTTGGTTGCCATTGCAAATTTGGGCACGAATGTAACAGAATAACCCACAATTGCACTGATAATATTTGTGTCCTTTAAACATTGTATTTATGTGGACATAAATAAAAGTTCTAAATGTGTGTGTGTGTGCAAACAGAAAAGCTTTGGGGAGGATCCAAGAGCCTACTGTATCTCGGCCACTAATGGGTTTACTAGGTTAGTAGTAGCACCAAAGAGTTTCTCCACATTTACCCAGGACTTGTGCTGCATGTCTGGGTAGTATTTTATATTCAGTACACTTGGGAGCCTTTCAACCAACATGATGCCAACAGAGACTCCTTATGTAGACAGGCCAAAGAAGAGAGATGATAGATAGATAGATAGATAGAGAGATAGAGAGATAGATAGATAGATAGATAGATAGATAGATAGATAGATAGATAGATAGATAGATAGATAGATAGAGAGATAGAGAGATAGATAGATCAGAGGTCAAGGTCCCCCGCACTATATTGCGCTGTTGTACAGTCTGATGGCAGTGGATGGATGGATGGATAATAGAGGCTGCTTAAGGAGTACAGTGCCATCAGAGAGCGAACACTAGGCCGGGCGAGAGAGCGTGTGTCCGGTTACACCTGTCCTGTTATCTCCTCCACATGTGTGATCGGCTTTCTTCCCATTGAGTGCGACGACTTGGCCCCATTACTGCCGACCCTAAGCCCTATAGAACTCTGAATGTCTACGGGACGGAGGGCTTTGACGGGGTAAAGACATCATTAGTGGCCAGACAGAGATGGTTAGATGAGAGGGATGAGTGTCTTTCAGGGCGAGGTGTCAAACACTCATCCAGACTCATCTCGCCGCGTGGCGGTGAGTGAAGCTAGAATAGAACTTTTGCTCAAGCAACTTGCAGGTTCAGGGGACATCGATCAAGCGGAGGGTCGTCGAAGATCAGGATCATACTTTTGTTTGAGTGTGTCTTTTCTCAGGCCTGCGTTTGTTGAATATTATTATCTTAAGTTTAGATTCTCACATACATCAAGCTTAGCTAAGTCAGGACTGTAGAGAGATGCTGGATGCTAGGGTGGCCTGTGGTGGCATGTTGGAGCAGTGGTCCTGTGGTGGCATGTTGGAGCAGTGGTCCTGTGGTGGCATGTTGGAGCAGTGGTCCTGTGGTGGCATGTTGGAGCAGTGGTCCTGTGGTGGCCTGTTGGAGCAGTGGTCCTGTGGTGGCCTGTTGGAGCAGTGGTCCTGTGGTGGCATGTTGGAGCAGTGGTCCTGTGGTGGCATGTTGGAGCAGTGGTCCTGTGGTGGCATGTTGGAGCAGTGGTCCTGTGGTGGCATGTTGGAGCAGTGGTCCTGTGGTGGCATGTTGGAGCAGTGGTCCTGTGGTGGCATGTTGGAGCAGTGGTCCTGTGGTGGCATGTTGAAGCAGTGGTCCTGTGGTGGCATGTTGGAGCAGTGGTCCTGTGGTGGCATGTTGGAGCAGTGGTCCTGTGGTGGCATGTTGGAGCAGTGGTCCTGTGGTGGCATGTTGGAGCAGTGGTCCTGTGGTGGCATGTTGGAGCAGTGGTCCTGTGGTGGCCTGTTGGAGCAGTGGTCCTGTGGTGGCATGTTGGAGCAGTGGTCCTGTGGTGGCATGTTGGAGCAGTGGTCCTGTGGTGGCATGTTGGAGCAGTGGTCCTGTGGTGGCGTGTTGGAGCAGTGGTCCTGTGGTGGCATGTTGGAGCAGTGGTCCTGTGGTGGCCTGTTGGAGCAGTGGTCCGCGGTGTTGCCTCACAGTAAGAATGTCCCGGGTTTGAATGTGTGGAGTTTGCATATTCCTTCCGTATTTGCATGGGTGTCCCTTTTCTCCCCACACCTAAGACATGCATGCGATAGGGATTCCCCACACCTAAGACATGCATGCAATAGGGATTCCCCACACCTAAGACATGCATGCAATAGGGATTCCCCACACCTAAGACATGCATGCGATAGGGATTCCCCACACCTAAGACATGCATGCGATAGGGATTCCCCACACGTAAAACATGCATGCGATAGGGATACTCCTGCCATTTGCCCTCGACTAAGGTACAAATGGAGTCGGTCCCGGGGCAGCTGCCTCCGCTGCCAAATGCTCCTAAATAATTAGAGTGGGTCAAATGCAAATGAGGACAGATTTCCCAACAGGGATTAATAAAGTATAGCTTAACCTCTTAACATGTGGGCAGAAAAGTGGCCATTTTTGTCTTAGTTTTTGAGGGCTGCATACTTTTTTTGCAAACCAAAATACTATACTTTAGTATAGTACCTAGCGGAAAAAAAATCGAATCTACGAATTCCAATCTGGCTTCAGAACATCCCACTCCACTGACACATGCCTTCTCTATTTGAACGACCAGATCAAACAAGAGGTGGACGCGGGCAAATACTGCGGCATGGTCATGCTGGACCTACAAAAGGCCTTCGACACCGTCAATCACTCCATTCTGATTGACAAGCTAAAAGCAATTGGTTTTGATAGTCTATCAGTGAGCTGGATGCAATCCTACCTTGAGGGGAGGGAACAGATGGTGGAGGTAAACGGTACCCTATCCCCCCCCCCCCTCCCAGTGAGCTGTGGTGTTCCACAAGGAAGCATACTAGGACCGCTACTGTTCCTAATTTATGCAAATGACATGTCGTCAGCTTGTGACTGCAACTTGTTCCTGTTTGCGGACGACTCAGCCCTGCTGGTCTGACAAGAACAAGTTACAGGTTGAAAAAACCCTCAGCTCGGAACTAGGCAGAATATGCATATGGCTCGCTGATAACAAACTATCATTACACATGGGCAAAACAGAGTCCATTCTCTTCGGTTCAAATAACAAACTCAGCAAGGCCGACGGCTTCTCAGTTACAGTGGGTGACAATATTGTCACAAGGAAAGATGAAATTACCTACCTGGGTTCCATCCTAAAGGCTAATCTCTCCTGTGACAAAATGGCATCCAATGT
Source organism: Notolepis coatsorum (assembly GCF_963971535.1). NCBI lineage: Eukaryota > Metazoa > Chordata > Actinopteri > Aulopiformes > Paralepididae > Notolepis > Notolepis coatsorum. Next base: position 147,289,124 of record NC_140169.1, on the reverse strand, counting down.
AATAAAAAAAAGTCAATCAACGAACTCGATTCTTGTACCGGATCTCCTCTCTGGTAAACAGGAATACCCTGAAGACTCTGGCAGGAGCACTCATTCAAGGGTACTACGACTATGCTTGCACCTCATGGTACCAAAGCACCTCAAAGGCGTTAAAAACAAAATTACAAACATCTCAAAACAAACTGGTCAGACTACTGCTTGACCTTACTCCTAGAACCCACCTCACCCCTGCCCACTTTGACAACCTAGGATGGCTTAGAGTAGACGACAGAGTACAGCAACTTGCAATGGGCCTGGTCTACAAGATACACTACACGACCAAGGTACCCATGTACATGTCAAAATACTTCCCAAAGGTCAGTGAATACCACGATCACAACACCAGAGGGAGCTCCACAAATCATGTTAAACCCAGATTCGGCTCAAACAAGGGACTAAACACGTTTCGCAATTATGCCACATCAATGTGGAACGCCCTACCCAAAGCTGTAAAGGAATGTGAATCACTACCCACTTTCAAAACCACTCTCAAGGAACACCTACGGGAGACTGCAATTCGAAACTGGCCCCTGTAAATGTCCTAACCCAACCCCCTCCAATGTACAGTAATTTACCTAGTATGGTTGTCAATATACCAATGTACAGTTTTGCTTGTACAGTTGTACAGTGTCCCCCCCCCCAACCCACCCAACCCCTCCCTACTCAACCCCCCCCCCCCCCCCCCCCCAACCCCACCCAACAATTACTTAAACACTTTCTTCACAAACATAGCCACAACACTGGTAAACAAACTACCCTCCCACTCAGGGCAGTATGGGGTAGAACACATAGTAGCATACTACAAGAACCTAGGGGTCCACAAAGACGACTTCAAACTGGAAATGGTAACTACAGATGAGGTACTCAAAAAACTGAGTGCCCTCCAACCGAACAAGGCCACTGGCCATGACAACATCCCCTCCAAATTCCTCAGAGACTCAGCAGCCGCCATCACCCCAGTCATCACACACATAATAAACCTCTCCATAAAACAGGGACACGTCCCCAAGGACTTCAAAATTGCGAGAGTAACACCCCTGCACAAAAAGGTCAGCAAATTAGACCCAGGCAACTACCGTCCTGTTTCTATCCTTACATCCATCTCGAAAGTCATGGAAAAAATAGTATACGAACAGATCGAGAAGTACCTTGCGGAAAAAAATCTAATCTACGAATTCCAATCTGGCTTCAGAACATCCCACTCCACTGACACATGCCTTCTCTATTTGAACGACCACATCAAACAAGAGGTGGACGCGGGCAAATACTGCGGCATGGTCATGCTGGACCTACAAAAGACCTTCGACACTGTCAATCACACCATTCTGATTGACAAGCTAAAAGCAATTGGTTTTGATAGTCTATCAGTGAGCTGGATACAATCCTACCTGGAGGGGAGAGAACAGATGGTGGAGGTAAACGGTACCCTATCCCCCCCCCTCACAGTGAACTGTGGTGTTCCACAAGGAAGCATACTAGGACCGCTACTATTCCTAATTTATGCAAATGACATCAAATAACAAACTCAGCAAGACCGAAGGCTTCTCGGTTACAGTGGGTGACAATATTGTCACAAGGAAAGATGAAATTACCTACCTGGGTTCCATCCTAGAGGCTAATCTTTCCTGTGACAAAATGGCATCCAATGTAATAAAAAAAAGTCAACCAACGAACTCGATTCTTGTACCGGATCTCCTCTCTGGTAAACAAGAATACCCTGAAGACTCTGGCAGGAGCACTCATTCAAGGGTACTACGCGTGCACCTCATGGTACCAAAGCACCTCAAAGGCGCTAAAAACTAAATTACAAACATCTCAAAACAAACTGGTCAGACTACTGCTTGACCTTACTCCTAGAACCCACCTCACCCCTGCTCACTTTGCCAACCTAGGATAGCTTAGAGTAGACAACAGAGTACAGCAACTTGCAATGGGCCTGGTCTACAAGATACACTACGCGACCAAGGTACCCATGTACATGTCAAAATACTTCCCAAAGGTCAGTGAATACCACGATCACAACACCAGGCAGAGGGAGCTCCACAAATCATGTTAAACCCAGATTCGGCTAAAACAAGGGACTAAACACGTTTCGCAACTATGCCACCTCAATGTGGAACGCCCTACCCACAGCCGTAAAGGAATGTGAATCACTACCCACTTTCAAAAACACTCTCAAAGAACACCTACGTGAGACTGCAATTCGAAACTGGCCCCTATAAATGTCCTAACCCAGTTGTACAGTAAATGACCAAGTATGGCTTTGTCAGTATTCCTATGTACAGTGTACAGTGTCCGCCCCCCCCCCCCCCCCACCTCCAATGTACAGTCCCCACCCCACCCACCCAACCTCCCCCAATGTACATTTTCTACGTCAAATGTATATACACTCTTTTTCTGGACACTTTTTGTATCACAAACAGTACTGTATTTGCAAATCTGGTACGTCATAAATGTATAGATGTAGCAGTACTGTCTATCTGTATGTCATGTGTGTCATATATGTCCTGATTAATTGAAAATGGGGGACCCTGATGTAAACAAGACGAAAGTCTTTCTCTGGTCTGCATCCCCTTAACAATTGTGTGTATTGAGCTGTACTGTATTGTACCCATTCTGCAATCTGTTAATAACGTTTTCAATCAATCAATCAATCAATCAATCAATCAATCAATCAATTCAATCAATAGCACATGCATACGCCTGGTCTCCTTTGAAAGATAACATTCGGAAGTTCCTGATACAATAAGGAAAGATCACTTTTAGTGTTAATGAAATAGAGTAACATTGTTACTCACGTTTTTCTGTAGTAGTTGCAATATCCAAATATAGTATTTCCAAAAAAAATTTTATGAGCTGGAAAACACCCTGGGTCCATAGCCTGAAGTCTTATGTAGTACATGTCCAAATTTAATAAAAATCGCCAAATGATTGACGGAGCTAGAGCCCCGGGAGTCGGGTGTGGTAATCGAAAAAAGAAAAGCTCTGCCATGTACTTGGCGCACGCCTCACATATCGGCATGCAGATCGTCCTCAGGAGGGCCCACATGTGGGCATGCAGATCGTCCTCAGGAGGGCCCACATGTGGGCATGCAGATCGTCCTCAGGAGGGCCCACATGTGGGCATGCAGATCGTCCTCAGGAGGGCCCACATGTGGGCATGCAGATCGTCCTCAGGAGGGCCCACATGTGGGCATGCAGATCGTCCTCAGGAGGGCCCACATGTGGGCATGCAGATCGTCCTCAAGAGGGCCCACATGTGGGCATGCAGATCGTCCTCAGGAGGGCCCACATGTGGGCATGCAGATCGTCCTCAGGAGGGCCCACATGTGGGCATGCAGATCGTCCTCAGGAGGGCCCACATGTGGGCATGCAGATCGTCCTCAGGAGGGCCCACATGTGGGCATGCAGATCGTCCTCAAGAGGGCCCACATGTGGGCACATGTGGGCACATGTGGGCCGCTGCGTGCTAAGAGTTATCTTAATTCAGGGGCTCAAACAACAAGAGGGCAATCCATCCAACATTTACAATTTTTAGCGGGGAGCACTTTTTTCCGATGGACATCCCATCAGTTAATTTAATTTTATATTGGATGCTGCTACGGTCGAGGAGCCACAACAAAGCTCATTTCAATATCTTTTTGCTGTAAAAGCAAAAGCAAATGATGTGACAATAAAAGGAATCTGAAACTGGATATGATGGTAAACTTAAATGTATAAGCAACAAATACATCAATAAACAACAACAACAACCATAGTCACATGGCGGCCATTTTGCTCTTAAGTCATGCTCAGGTTGGGATTAAAATGGCCGCCGTGTGACTATGGCCAATGGCAGGGGCTCGGCCCTCTGGACCGTATCCGTGCACGCGCCCTCCATTTCCCCGCACGCCTCTCTTCATGAAGTAGCAGTAGAAGTAGAAAGCTTTATTGTCATTAAGCACAATACAGTACAACGAAATTAGTTTGTGCAGCACCTAAAAGATACCTACACACACACTCCACCACATGACACATCCATGATGTACCCATAGACACTCTCCCCTCTCTCTCTCTCTCTCTCTCCACAGATCCGGCGAGGCCCACTCCTCCGGGCAGGGGAGGGGGAGGGGGAGGGGAGCGGGCAGGGGAGGGAGGACCAGGGGACAGGCCTCTCTTCTACCGGGAGCTGTGGTTCATCGCACTGATGGCCGGCGTGGCGCTCCTGCTCCTGGCCATCGTTCTGGGCATCGTGCTGCACAAGGTAGAGACAGGGCCTCTCTCCAGGGGTCACAAGGTAGAGACAGGGCCTCTCTCCAGGGGTCACAAGGTAGAGACAGGGCCTCTCTCCAGGGGTCACAAGGTAGAGACAGGGCCTCTCTCCAGGGGTCACAAGGTAGAGACAGGGCCTCTCTCCAGGGGTCACAAGGTAGAGACAGGGCCTCTCTCCAGGGGTCACAAGGTAGAGACAGGGCCTCTCTCCAGGGGTCACAAGGTAGAGACAGGGCCTCTCTCCAGGGGTCACAAGGTAGAGACGGGGCCTCTCTCCAGGGGTCACAAGGTAGAGACAGGGCCTCTCTCCAGGGGTCACAAGGTAGAGACGGGGCCTCTCTCCAGGGGTCACAAGGTAGAGACAGGGCCTCTCTCCAGGGGTCACAAGGTAGAGACAGGGCCTCTCTCCAGGGGTCACTCCAGAGAGGAGAAGTGGGGCATTTCCAGAGAGGAATCCTGGTGTTTCCATCTACAGCGATGGTTGTGACCAGACCCCCGCTTAAAGTGTGTGTCCCCCCCCCCCCCGCCTAATATTGAAACCAAACCTGAAATTAAAATGCAACTAAAGGAGAATAATGTTTGCACATTCTATTGTTAAAGGAACACGCCAACCTTTTGGGAAATTAGCTTATTTGCCATCCACCCTGGAGTTAGACGAGCAGATACATACCCTCTTCTTCTCTGTGCGTGCATTAGGCTTAGGGAACAGCCGCGCCGTTAGCCTAGCTTAGCATCATTCACTGGAAGTAGGTGTGCCAGTGTAGCCTAGTTCCCAACAGTCACGAAATACACTCAAAATACAACTCCAAAACATTCCTGTAAACATGTTGTGACCTGTGTATTTACCACGTGGAGAAATTTGACATATTTGAACTATTTTTTTGCCAAACCACTGCTGCCTGGGCGCAGTGATTTCATCACCTCAAAAAGCCCCGTTTTTCAAAAAGCAACAGGGCTTTTGAGGTGATGAAATCACTGCGCTCTGCTTGTCTAATGAGCAAATGAGCTAATTTCCCAAAAAGTTGGCGTGTTCCTTTATGTCTCTTGTAAAGAAACTGACGAGCTCTCCCCGTCATCATCCTGCCCCCCCCCCCCCCACCAGGCTCTGAACAGGCTGCCCTTCACCAGGGAGAGACCCCCGCTGGCGGCCCTGCCGTTGCAGAAGAGGAACGTCATAGGCGTCTACCCGACCAGTAACTCCTATCTGGTGCGTAGAGCCTCACCCAGGTGGTGCTCCTTATAGGAGGCCCCCACTCTCCAAATATAGGTTAACCCTTTCACTACCACACTACCAAAGGGTTAACCCTTTCACAACCACACTACCACAGGGTTAACCCTTTCACTGCGACGATACAGGCGGTTAACTGTGGTAGTGAAAGGGTTAACCTTCTGTAGTGTGGTAGTGAAAGGTTACTTCTGTAGTGTGGTAGTGAAAGGGTTAACCTTCTGTAGTGTGGTAGTGAAAGGGTTAACCTTATGTAGTGTGGTAGTGAAAGGTTAACCTTCTGTAGTGTGGTAGTGAAAGGTTAACCTTCTGTAGTGTGGTAGTGAAAGGGTTAACAGTCTGTAGTGTGGTAGTGAAAGGTTACTTCTGTAGTGTGGTAGTGAAAGGTTAACCTTCTGTAGTGTGGTAGTGAAAGGTTAACCTTCTGTAGTGTGGTAGTGAAAGGTTACTTCTGTAGTGTGGTAGTGAAAGGTTAACCTTCTGTAGTGTGGTAGTGAAAGGGTTAACAGTCTGTAGTGTGGTAGTGAAAGGTTACTTCTGTAGTGTGGTAGTGAAAGGTTAACCTTCTGTAGTGTGGTAGTGAAAGGTTAACCTTCTGTAGTGTGGTAGTGAAAGGTTACTTCTGTAGTGTGGTAGTGAAAGGTTAACCTTCTGTAGTGTGGTAGTGAAAGGTTAACCGTCTGTAGTGTGGTAGTGAAAGGTTAGCCTTCTGTAGTGTGGTAGTGAAAGGTTAACCGTCTGTAGTGTGGTAGTGAAAGGTTAACCTTCTGTAGTGTGGTAGTGAAAGGTTAACCATCTGTAGTGTGGTAGTGAAAAGTTAGAATAGAATAGAATCTTTATTGTCATTGTTGGTACAACAAAATTGAGTTTAGAGCATCACCACTGGCATACAAACATACTGAATATAGCATGTGCAAAATAATAATATCAATAATAATATAATATCAATGTCCCAATGCCTTCAATAATAATAATATAACATCAATGTCCCAAGTGCAATAGTGCTAGTGCAAATAAATAGTACAGTCCAGTTGAGTTAATGGATGGAGGGGGGGGCGGGCGTTGGCTTGCAATGGATGGAATAGTGCAGCAATGCAAGTCCGGTTCACAGTTATTGCTGTAATGTAGAAGTGGGAGTTATGTCACCGGGGGTTGGGGACAGGGGGTGCGAGGGGGGGGGTGCAAGTTGATGTTGATAGTTGAGCAGCCTGACAGCCCGTGGATAGAGGCTGTTGGTCAGTCTGCTAGTTCCGGACTGGATGGATCTGTACCTTCGACCAGAGGGCAGCAGTTGGAAAAGATGGTGTGCTCTGGGTGGTACTGGTCTTGTAAGATGTTATTCACACGACGTAGGCAGCGGGAGGTGAAGACTATGGAGATATCTGGGAGGCGAGCTCCAGTGATCCTCCTCGCAGTAGTAACCTTCTGTAGTGTGGTAGTGAAAGGGTTAAGCTTCTGTAGTGTGGTAGTGAAGTGTTAACCTTCTGTAGTGTGGTAGTGAAAGGGTTAACCTTCTTAAAATAATGGCATAATGTGTAACCTTTTGAGGAAAAATTATGTTTATACCTAAATCATCTCTTCATGACGCCGGCCACCTCTGGTAAAATTGCCTACATCCTTAATTGAGAAGATGTTGTGGACAAATTATTTGACCAAATCCAGTGAGTTTACAGAAATTGAGATTGAGACAATGCATAGGAAAAAGAAGATAGTTTATTCTGTGCACAGAGTCTCAGTTCGATACAGAGAGCGGGAGACAGTCTGCGAAGTTGAGCCCCGAGGCCACAGGGAGGTGTAGTGGTTACTTCCTGGTCTATAGGGAGGTGTAGTGGTTACTTCCTGGTCTATAGGGAGGTGTAGTGGTTACTTCCTGGTCTATAGGGAGGTGTAGTGGTTACTTCCTGGTCTACAGGGAGGTGTAGTGGTTACTTCCTGGTCTATAGGGAGGTGTAGTGGTTACTTCCTGGTCTATAGGGAGGTGTAGTGGTTACTTCCTGGTCTATAGGGAGGTGTAGTGGTTACTTCCTGGTCTATAGGGAGGTGTAGTGGTTACTTCCTGGTCTACAGGGAGGTGTAGTGGTTACTTCCTGGTCTATAGGGAGGTGTAGTGGTTACTTCCTGGTCTATAGGGAGGTGTAGTGGTTACTTCCTGGTCTACAGGGAGGTGTAGTGGTTACTTCCTGGTCTACAGGGAGGTGTAGTGGTTACTTCCTGGTCTATAGGGAGGTGTAGTGGTTACTTCCTGGTCTATAGGGAGGTGTAGTGGTTACTTCCTGGTCTATATGGAGGTGTAGTGGTTACTTCCTGGTCTATAGGGAGGTGTAGTGGTTACTTCCTTGTCTATAGGGAGGTGTAGTGGTTACTTTCTGGTCTATAGGGAGGTGTAGTGGTTACTTCCTGGTCTATAGGGAGGTGTAGTGGTTACTTCCTGGTCTACAGGGAGGTGTAGTGGTTACTTCCTGGTCTATAGGGAGGTGTAGTGGTTACTTCCTGGTCTATAGGGAGGTGTAGTGGTTACTTCCTGGTCTATAGGGAGGTGTAGTGGTTACTTCCTGGTCTATAGGGAGGTGTAGTGGTTACTTCCTGGTCTATAGGGAGGTGTAGTGGTTACTTCCTGGTCTATAGGGAGGTGTAGTGGTTACTTCCTGGTCTACAGGGAGGTGTAGTGGTTACTTCCTGGTCTACAGGGAGGTGTAGTGGTTACTTCCTGGTCTATAGGGAGGTGTAGTGGTTACTTCCTGGTCTATAGGGAGGTGTAGTGGTTACTTCCTGGTCTATAGGGAGGTGTAGTGGTTACTTCCTGGTCTATAGGGAGATGTAGTGGTTACTTCCTGGTCTATAGGGAGGTGTAGTGGTTACTTCCTGGTCTATAGGGAGGTGTAGTGGTTACTTCCTGGTCTATAGGGAGGTGTAGTGGTTACTTCCTGGTCTATAGGGAGGTGTAGTGGTTACTTCCTGGTCTATAGGGAGGTGTAGTGGTTACTTCCTGGTCTATAGGGAGGTGTAGTGGTTACTTCCTGGTCTATAGGGAGGTGTAGTGGTTACTTCCTGGTCTATAGGGAGGTGTAGTGGTTACTTCCTGGTCTATAGGGAGGTGTAGTGGTTACTTCCTGGTCTATAGGGAGGTGTAGTGGTTACTTCCTGGTCTATATGGAGGTGTAGTGGTTATGTCATTGTTGTTTCTGGCCGGTCCACCTCGCTTGAAATTGCAATGTATTCTCAATGGACACATTTTTTAATCGTCTCGTTTAAAACAAATAATGCATGAACATTGGCATGGTGTACCTTTCTGTGTGTATTCATCCACAATCTATAGCTCAACATGAAATAATTCACAATTAATGGTAAAATAATTACATATAATTTTATTTCAACCAAAAATGCCAATAATGTTAGTGATAGAAGGGAACTTATTTTGTGCAAAAATGGAAAGCTTGCCAATGTTCATGAGGCAGTATTATTACAATAGCCGATAATACATTTTCCCAATGATGAATCCCTATATGGGTGGACCGCGCGGGAAACTAAAGTGACGTCAGACTACACCTCCCTATAGGAAACTAAAGTGACGTCAGACTACACCTCCCTATAGGAAACTAAAGTGACGTCAGACTACACCTCCCTATAGGAAACTAAAGTGACGTCAGACTACACCTCCTTATAGGAAACTAAAGTGACGTCAGACTACACCTCCCTATAGGAAACTAAAGTGACGTCAGACTACACCTCCCTATAGGAAACTAAAGTGACGTCAGACTAGACCTCCCTATAGGAAACTAAAGTGACGTCAGACTACACCTCCCTATAGGAAACTAAAGTGACGTCAGACTACACCTCCCTATAGGAAACTAAAGTGACGTCAGACTACACCTCCCTATAGGAAACTAAAGTGACGTCAGACTACACCTCCCTATAGGAAACTAAAGTGACGTCAGACTACACCTCCCTATAGGAAACTAAAGTGACGTCAGACTACACCTCCCTATAGGAAACTAAAGTGACGTCAGACTACACCTCCCTATAGGAAACTAAAGTGACGTCAGACTACACCTCCCTATAGGAAACTAAAGTGACGTCAGACTACACCTCGCTATAGGAAACTAAAGTGACGTCAGACTACACCTCCCTATAGGAAACTAAAGTGACGTCAGACTACACCTCCCTATAGGAAACTAAAGTGACGTCAGACTACACCTCCCTATAGGAAACTAAAGTGACGTCAGACTACACCTCCCTATAGGAAACTAAAGTGACGTCAGACTACACCTCCCTATAGGAAACTAAAGTGACGTCAGACTACACCTCCCTATAGGAAACTAAAGTGACGTCAGACTACACCTCCCTATAGGAAACTAAAGTGACGTCAGACTACACCTCCCTAGGGCCTATAGTAAAAGAGATCAAGGTTTTGCAAACAGGAAGAAAAGTCAAGCAGTTTTCACAACAGCGTGGGATGAACACCGATAAGCAGAACCTACGATATTTAGTTATGAGAGAATTGGTTGTTAAAGTGGTTTCCACACTAAACAAAAGTTTATTCAGTTTTTCCTCAATTTGAAAATATGACTTAAACCATTATTTTAAGGTGACTATATAGAATGTATATGTTGTCTATATAATAATACAATGAAACAAAGTAGAACGTACAGGATTATAAAGGTTTTTACCATCAAGTGTATAGGAACACTGACCACGTTGCTTTCTCTAGTGGGGTCTTGTGAATTGTCCCATTACAGCCTCTCATCACACTTGTCTCACACTCCTCTCGTTTCAGTTCGACACGGTGCCCGATACAACAAGCTTCTCCAACAGTGTCACACTCAAAGGATTCACCATGCATCTAGAGGTACGAGACAGAGAGGGTCACCATGCATCTAGAGCAGACCTGGGCATTGTACGGCCCGCGGGATGATTCTGACCGGCCCGCTAAAGATTACATGATAATAAAAATAAATAAAAAATAAAGTTAAAAAAAAACATTTTTTTTAATTTTTTTTTTTTAATTTTTTTTGTCATGTCAACGTTCACACGCACAATATATGCTTACCTAGGATTTGACTTGATTCAACAACAAAGCAGTCGGGGCAAGCCGAAAACGGTCGAAAGTGTGGTTATTTGAAGTTTCGATTTCTTTTTTCACAACTGAGGTAGGTAGATTAAATTTTTTGAGACTAAAGTACAGAAAAAAGGTACCGTTGGGTACCAGTATCGATTCACAGGTACCGGTACCGTATCGGTTCAAATGTGAACGGTACCCATCCCTACTGAACACACAACTGCAGGGCAAGGGCATTTTTGCTCATGAAATGCATAGCCATGTGAAAGCCTTCATGACAAAGTTGCAATTAATTTCCAGGCAACTAGGCAGCAACAATCTCAAACACATGAAAACCCTGAAAGAAGTCAAACCATCAGCTGATCACCGGCACAGGTACTCATCCATGTTGGGAGCACTGCATGATGAATTTTCAAGGCGTTTTCAAGATTTCAAAAAGGTTGAGGATGAAATGCAGCTGGTTTCCTCTCCCTTTACCTGCAGTGTTGATAGTGCACCCACTGATGTTCAGCTTGAACTCATTGACCTGCAGTCTGATTCACTACTGAAAGAGCACTTTAAGTCAGCATCACTGCTAGAGTTCTACTCTGCTCTCAAGGAGGAGAACTTTCCAAACATGAGGAGACATGCTCAGAAGATGTTGGTTCTCTTTGGATCCACCTATATGTGAACAGACATTCTCAGTCATGACGTTTACCAAGTCCAGGTACAGATCCTCTCTCACTCATGAACATCTGGCAGCTGTGCTTCGCATCTCCACCTCAGACATGCAACCTGACTTTGATGGACTTGTTAAAGCTCAACAGAGACTGGATTTATCACACTGAATGAAAAAAAAAAATAGCTGAAGAACACTAAAATGTGGAAATATAACAAGTGAAATGGGACACTTGTTATTTATTTTTTTTGCACAGTTCTGAAAACATTAAATGTTTAATATAGGCATGTAAAGTAAAAAAGGCTACTGGGACACTTTTCTTTACACAGTTCAGTGACATGTCTTGTTTATTTTGGCTATACGATGATGTGATGTCTTTAGAAAGCTTAAGAAAATCCTTGTTTCAATAGTATATGAAACTCAAAATAATAACTTTATTTGTATAGCACTTTTTCATACATGCCCTTTGTTATTAATGTTTCACATTTTGTTTATCATTTTGGAAATAAATTCTATTTGAATAAATGATATTTTTGAAAGCTAACCTCACCTTTTAATTGCCAAATAATAACATACACTCTTACCAGGGGTCAAAACAATGCCATTTACTGCTTTTTATATAGAAATAAAATGTATATTATGCATAATTGAGTTTGGAATTTTGGCCCGGCCCTCCAACATATTTTCAGTTCCTCATTCGGCCTCCCGGGAAAAATAATTGCCCACCCCTGGTCTAGAGGTACGAGACAGAGAGGGTCACCCTGCATCTAGAGGTACGAGACAGAGAGGGTCACCCTGCATCTAGAGGTACGAGACAGAGAGGTTCAATCTGCCGCTCTCCATAGGGCATAGTATATAGATTTTTTTAATGGGTGGCCTGTGCCTTTAAAGCAAACAATTTCAAAAAAAATCCCCAGATTCGGCTCAAACAAGGGACTAAACACGTTTCGCAATTATGCCACATCAATGTGGAACGCCCTACCCAAAGCTGCAAAGGAATATTAATCATTATACAACGGCATGCAAATTTCTCGATTCTGATTGGCTGAAACAATTTATTTGTCATAACCCCACGCTCTTGGTCCCAGGACCCGCCCACAACCGCATTACTATCACTCCGCCGTGCGGGTTTTTAAGAAGTGAAAGCAAGATGGCGGACAGTAAACGTTACGAAAGGATATGGTGATAGGGTCATAAAGACTCAATGAAAAACGATTCTGTCACGGCGCATGTGTTAGTTTCTTAAACAATGTTGGATGATGTAATTGATGGGTCATGAGTCATTGTGAAACAAAATAAAAATCACGCGAATTGATTGATTAATTGCCAATTTTTTTTTTATTTGACCTACTTTCTATAGCAGTTGGGAGGTGCGCTGTTTTAAGTGAGCGTGGATTATTGAATTGATTGCTAATTTTATTACTGTCCGCCTTGTTTCCAACTGGTTAAGTTTAGGCCCTCTTTCGAAGTCGCTCTCTTTCGAAGTTGGTTAAGGTTAGAGTTTGTCTTTAGAGCAGGGCGATAGACCACCAGCCCTGATTCCAAACTCTAACCTTAACCAACTTCGAAAGAGAGCGACTTCGAAAGAGGGCCTAAACTTAACCAGTTGGAAACAAGGCGGACAGTAATAAAATTAGCAATCAATCAATCAATCAATTCAATAGTCCACGCTCACTTAAAACAGCGCACCTCCCAGCTGCTTCTATAGAAAGTAGGTTTAAAAAAATATATATCCCCTCTTATAGGGCAAAGAACCCCCCCCCCCCCCTAAAGAAAACTTTTTTTAATTTGTTTTACCTACTTTCTATAGAAGCATCTAAGAATGAAGTTCTATAGAAAGTAGGTTCAAAACAAAAGAAAAGTTGGATGTGTTAGTTTGTTGGATGTCTAGTTGAAAGACAGTTGGATGTGTTAGTTTGTTGGATGTCTTAGTTGAAAGACAGTTGGATGTGTTAGTTTGTTGGATGCCTAGTTGAAAGACAGTTGGATGTCTTAGTTTGTTGGATGTCTAGTTGAAAGACAGTTGGATGTGTTAGTTTGTTGGATGTCCTACTGAGAACAGTTGGATGCACTTCCGAGCTGCTTCCACATGGAGGCAACTTCTCTTTTTTTTTTTTGGGGAACTACTTTTTCTGCAGATGGTTTTTTCAATAAATCTTCAATTAATGTGTGTTTATTGTATAGCAATAAGGTTGGATGAATGTGCCAGTTGTATAATTAAGCATTACATCATGCGCAGGAGTGGGTTGTGAAAATTAGACCATGCCTAGGGGTGGTCGTTAGAAGTGCATCCAACTGTTCTCAGTAGGACATCCAACAAACTAACACATCCAACTGTCTCTCAACTAAGACATCCAACAAACTAACATCCAACTGTCTTTCAACTAGGCATCCAACAAACTAACACATCCAACTGTCTCTCAACTAAGACATCCAACAAACTAACACATCCAACTGTCTCTCAACTAAGACATCCAACAAACTAACACATCCAACTGTCTTTCAACTAGGCATCCAACAAACTAACACATCCAACTGTCTCTCAACTAAGACATCCAACAAACTAACACATCCAACTGTCTCTCAACTAGGCATCCAACGAACTAACACATCCAACTTTTCTTTAGTTTTTAACCTACTTTCTATAGAACTTCATTCTTAGATGCTTCTATAGAAAGTAGGTAAAACAAATAATTTTTTTTTGCCCTATATATGGGGGGGGGGGGGGGGGGGGGGGTTCTTTGGCCTATAACATTTTTTTTTGTAAACCTACTTTCTATAGAAGCAGCTGCAGGGAGGTGCGCTGTTTTAAGTGAGCGTGAGTTATTGAATTGATTGATTGCTAATTTTATTACTGTCCGCCTTGTTTCCAACTGGTTAAGTTTAGGCCCTCTTTCGAAGTTGGTTAAGGTTAGAGTTTGGAATCAGGGCTGGTGGTCTATCGCCCTGCTCTAAGACAAACTCTAACCTTAACCAACTTCGAAAGAGCGCCTAAACTTAACCAGTTGGAAACAAGGCGGACAGTAATAAAATTAGCAATCAATCAATCAATCAATTCAATAGTCCACGCTCACTTAAAACAGCGCACCTCCCAGCTGCTTCTATAGAATTAAAAAAAATAAAAAATTGCAATTAATCAATCAATTCACATGATTTTTATTTTGTTCCACAATGACTCATGACCCATCAATTACATCATCCAACATTGTTTAAGCAACTAAGACATTCGCCGTGACAGAATCGTTTTCTATTTAGTCGTTATGACGCTATCAACATATCCATTCGTAAAGATTATTGTCCGCCATCTTGTTTTTTTCTAAAAAGTTGCACGGCGGAGTGATAGTAATTCGGTTGTGGGCTGGTCCTGGGACCAAGAGCGTGGGATTATGAAAAATAACTACGTGTAAATTGACTGTTTCAGCCAATCAGAATCGAGAAATGTGCATGCTGTTGTATAAAAGCCATTACACCACGTGCAGTCGTGGGTTGTGAGAATTAGACCATGCCTAGGGGGGTCTAATGACCACCCCTAGGCATGGTCTAAATCTCACAACCGACTCCTGCGCGTGATGTAATGCTTTACTACACACTTTCAAAACCACTCTCAAAGAGCACCTACGGGAGACTGCAATTCAAAACTGGCCCCTGTAAATGTCCTAACCCAATAATACACGAGACCCTCTTCTTGGGACCAAGTAAGGTTTCGTCGATAATCCAACGAAACCCCCCCTCATACCCACCTCCAATGTACAGTTACCCCCCACCTCCTCCAATGTACAGTCCCCCCCCCCCACCCAACCTCCTCCAACCCACCT
This sequence comes from Notolepis coatsorum, assembly GCF_963971535.1. Taxonomy (NCBI): domain Eukaryota; kingdom Metazoa; phylum Chordata; class Actinopteri; order Aulopiformes; family Paralepididae; genus Notolepis; species Notolepis coatsorum. The sequence goes on along the minus strand of NC_140169.1, from coordinate 147,274,080 downwards.
CCAATGTACAGTTACCCCCCACCTCCTCCAATGTACAGTCCCCCCCCCCCCCCCCAACAATGTAGTTTCTTCGTCAAATGTATATACTCTTTTTTAGACTCTTTTTGTATCACAAACAGTACTGTATTGTCAGGTCTGGTATGTCATAAATGTATAGATGTAGCAGTACTGTCTAACTGTATGTCATGTATGTTATGATTAATTGAAAATGGGGGACCCTGATGTAAACAAGACAAAAGTCTTTCTCTGGTCTGCATCCCCTTAACAATTGTGTGTATTGAGCCGTACTGTATTGTACCCATTCTGCAATCTGTTAATACAATTTTCAATCAATCAATCAAACGATTTTGAAAAATGTTTCCCCCTTTTGGCCAGCAGGGGGTGCTAGACGGTAAGTGTGAAGCCCTGGGCGACGCCCCTCCAGAGGGAGAACTGGGGATCCTCAACGTGTCCGCGCTCCACCTGTTGAGTCATCACGAGCACGCGCAGAGCTCCCTGAGACGCAGCGTCAGCCAGGTGATGGAGGGGAAGTCCTCGCCGCTGCCGCCAGGGGGAGACGATGACTCGGTGTGGGACCCCCACGTGCACGGCCACGACAGCGGCATGGTAAGAAAGTAAACAAAACGTATAGCCTGCACTATTATATCCCACAAAAAACTACTACACCCTTTTAGAGCAATGAGAAAAATAAACAAAGGTGCAGATACACCTTACTGTAAATTGTACCTAAATTGTACCGCATCCCATTTCTGCTCTGCACTATATAGTATTGTACATTGCGATTTTTTTGGACCTTTATTTTATTATTTTAGCGTTTTTACAATGCCCTAACCCCTAATTTTTTATTTTATTTAGGTAGTACAGCAGCACACACAAACACTCACACACACAGCACTACGGGGATCATTTTTAACTGACTTAGGCTCTAATTATTATTATTCATAGAGACTCGAGCAATAATAATTATTACAGCCTCCATTTTTCGTGGACGAAAAATATACCAGGCTATAGATATCAATTTTCCCGAAATAACGCTACCTGCCTCGACAAAATTCGTGCATTGGTTATCCAGATACATTAATTATCATCTCAGAATAAGTGGCTTTGTATCGCGCTGCTGCTGCTGCTGCTGGCCCGCGTTGCCGTTAACCCTTTCACTGCCACACTACAGAAGGTTCGCCTTATAATGTGACATGATTACTACTATAAAATTTATGTATTGTAAAACAAAACATAATAGAATTCAGATTTGTTTCTCACAATTATTATAATTTTATTAAAATAAAAATAATCTTGATTAAAAAAAAAAAAAAAAAAAAAAAGGCAATTTCACCCCCGGCCACCAGGGGGTGCAATGCACCCCCTGAACCCCCATAAACTCCGCCCATGGTATTGTATATTAGTACACTGCATAGTATATTGTATATTATATGGTAACTCAGTTACGTCTATTCTGCATCGAACATTGTACATATGTCTATACTGAACACTGTGACCTCATTTTCTACTTCTAATTTACATGCTATACTATGTTATTTGATACTTATCTTGTCTTGCACAGTCTCTGGAGCGTAACAGTAAGAAGCATTTTGTATGAAAGTATTCTGTACTTCTGTATGACAACTATTAAAGAAACTTGAAACTTGATGAAACTAAAGGTGAAAGTATGGGTACAGTCTCAAAATTGTACTCAAGTAAAAGCCAGAGTATCTGGCTAAAAACACACTTCAGTAAAAGTCCAAAAGTTTCTACTTTTAAATGTACTTAACACTTTGGGTGCCGGGAAACGCCTAAACACGTCATTCCCGGCCATGCTCAAGTTGCCGAAGACGCCTTACAGCGTCTTTAATATCAATATTTCAAAAATCTGGGATCGGATTCATATTCCCCCTCCGCTGGCCTGAGATCCACCAGGAGGACCCACTGAGCTCTCTGGCGGTTCAGGAGCGCCATCTGGTGGCCGATCGGCGCAATCGCTTAACAGGAAGTGCCGTAGAGGTTGTGCTGGTCGCCCGTATTACTTCCGGGCACTCGGTACATGTCCCGAGGCTCGATCTCGACACACTACATAGCGATCGATTGCCAATAACTCGATAAACAACATGATTTGGACGTATATACCATTATACAAGCTGGAGATGGACCGGGTAAATCTACATCCCATAATGATACAATTTCTACTCTACGATGATCGCCCAACGGCGCGCGGAGACTGGGGTGAGTTTTAGCGTGTAACGTTACCGTCTTCGATACTAACTGCTATTATCAACATTTGACCCACATTAGATGATTGGTATAACGCTGCCCACGGAATTATAAACGCCCCCTAGCCCATCCGGTCAACATCAGATGACGTGTAGTAACTTCTAGAAGTACGTCTAGTTGGAATTTTTTATATCGCGCTGATTGCCATCAAACTGTATTGCATCATCAATATAATGTATTTGGGGCTATAGATCACGTTCTGGAGAAAGCTGCAGAAAGAGATGAAAACATACTTATACATTAGACCATACTTTACTATGAATATGTGAATGAAAAAGTTTAACGTTGCTACACAATGAACAATACATATAGGACTTTGAATGGGCCCTAATAATGGCAATGTAGCAATAGAATTTAAAAAGTTATAGCCCTGCAAAGAAGGGGACTTTCTCTATAGACAAATAGAGCCGGCAACCTACGGTTGATAATGAATTTAACCCATGGCAGCCAAAGTGTTAAGTAATAAAAAATAAAAACTTTTTTTCTGACTGTCTATTCTTCTGATGGCAGGTGTTTAATCAAAGATCCCAGCCTCCTAGTCTTGCACAGGGACCAATCAGCACGGGTATGGGCGGGTTAATTTTCCATTGATGGGGATTTGATTGGCTGTTTTTAAATAAATTGCGGCCGCAGGATTAATAACGTTAACGTTAGTTCGGTCAGAGAAACAAATATACTAATTAAAATGGTTAGACCTGCGAGATTTGTACTTTGTAGGTCTGCATTTTAAATGTAAGGAGTAAAAAGTATGTTTTTTTTCTCTGAAATGTAATTGAGTAAAAGTACAAGTATACAAATTTGTTTTTGTATTATTCTCTTTTTCCTCCTTCTTTTTCCGTTTTTTCTCCCCTCCCAATGTTAGTCGTTATGCCAATTCCCACTCCCCTTCCTGGTCGTTGCGCACTCTACCCCCTACCGTCGGTCTGGGAGGGCAGAGACTATCACATGCTTCCTCCGACACATGTGTACCCAGCCCACCACTTCTTTTCACCTGGCAGCGCGGACTCTCACTGAGAGGGTGTAACGTGTGGAAGGTCACACTACCTCTCCTAGATCCTTCCCTTGCTGTGCAGGCGCCCCGACCGAACTGTAGGAGTCGCTGTTTTACAACGACCAGGACCCACCCCGCTGGCTTCCCACCCTCTAACACCGCCAATTGTGTTAGTATGGACGGTCGGCCAAGCCGGAGGCACCACAGCTGGATTCGATCCCACTGTCTCTGCTGTGGTAGACAGATGCTTAGTCCGCTGCGCTACCCGGCCGCCCAAGTATACAAACCTAATAATACTTGAGTAAAGTACAAATCCCCAAAAACAGTACTTAAGTATTGTAACGAAGTACAATTACTCAAGTACTTTACACCCCTGGGAAAGCAAACCCGTTACTGTACATTACAGATACGCAATAACCCTCATCCTAAGTTAAATATAAATAAATGCTGCACATAACTCTTTTACCTCCTGAATACGAGATGGGTGGTCAAATTATGGTCACAATAAGTCTCCTACTATTCTTTGATCAAAGCATAATTCTAGGTAGGCTATATCCTAGTAATGTACCCTAAAATATCAGGTTTATTGTACAGTCCTAGTATAGATTAAGGCCCCGTTTAGACGGAAACGCTAGCAGGTGAATCCGCAAAAATATTTTTTCGGATGTGCCTTTCGTTTATACGGAAACGGCGTTTTTACGGGGTGAAACCGCAAAAAAGTGAGACTACCTTCCAGGGTGGAATTCCTAGAAACGATAAACCTTTGCGCTCTCATCTAAACTGTCAAACCGCATAAAACGATGACGAAAGGGTTGTCAAGGCTCTCGTCGCGTGTACTGCTTACATCACAGGCATGCGTCAGTAGCCTAGAAGCGTAAACAAAGCATGTCTGATTCTATCCATGGCGATCACCTGAAGGCTACATTGGCAGTACTTTTAAATACACAAGAATCTGTCCCGCGGCGTGACTGGACCCACTGTCTGTGAGTGACTCTGCTTTGGTCCAATCACATTCCCCACCCACAGTCTGCGAATCAGAGGCAGAGTAGGGCGGGTCTTCACAGCACGTCATGTGACATGCGCCAATCGTGCGACAGCGGGGCTCAGTCGTCTGGAGTCGTTACAGCCTCGTCTGCACGGAGAATTCCATCCCAAAACGATAGTCTAAACGCAAAATTAAAAGTGAAACCGTAAGACGACTTTTGCGGTTTCTGTTCAGACTCTCCGTCTAAACGTAGCCTAAGTGTAACAAGTAACAACTAACAAGGGACCCATTTTCAATGTTTACTAAAAGAGAAATGATACAATTACATTTATTTTAACCACTCACACAGAACACATAAGTACACACTGTCTCCCCATACACATTTATATTACATGTGGATTTTTACATTATGTTGATTATAATAGATTTTTTATTTTTCACATTTTATCCCCAAAAAACTAATAGCACTTTTATTGATAAATGTGATCTAGCAGAGGTAAATGGCTAATATTAACTATATACTGCATGCTGCTGTCTAGATTTCTTGTAATCTCTTAATTATTTTTACATTAATTGTTACAGCTTTGTTTTTAAATCCCAACAATGTTGGGTCTACCAGACCTGCTTTGATTGGGTCAGTAACAATGTGAACGCCACTCGAGGGTTAAACAAAGCGAGCATCAGACCCTCCTCCATGTCATCCTCTCTCCTTTCACAGTTCATGGAGGACGAGGAGTTCGTCGACACCATCAAAGGCTTCAGCACTGTGAGGAAGGAACACACCATGTTCACCGATACCAACCTGTGACCCCCCCCCCCCCACACCGTGACCTGTGACCCCCCCCACCGTGACCTCTGACCCCAGGCTGGCCGTCACCACCGACCCAGTCACCCACTCGACATCTTTTTAATGTGAACTCAAAACGGTGTCCGGGGAGAAACACGTTTGGTTTCGATGACTGTCGTCTTGAGAGTGTGGCCAGAACTGTTGGTGGACTTGCCGAGGGTTCAGCCGCACCTTCTCTGAAAGCTCCGTCAGGCCTTCCTCCTCGCACCAAGACGGAGAAGGTTCAGCTCCGTCAGGCCTTCCTCCTCGCACCAAGACGGAGAAGGTTCAGCCCTGTCAGGCCTTCCTCCTCGCACCAAGACGGAGAAGGTTCAGCCCTGTCAGGCCTTCCTCCTCGCACCAAGACGGAGAAGGTTCAGCCCTATCAGGCCTTCCTCCTCGCACCAAGACGGAGAAGGTTCAGCTCTGTCAGGCCTTCCTCCTCGCACCAAGACGGAGAAGGTTCAGCTCTATCAGGCCTTCCTCCTCGCACCAAGACGGAGAAGGTTCAGCTCTATCAGGCCTTCCTCCTCGCACCAAGACGGAGAAGGTTCAGCCCTGTCAGGCCTTCCTCCTCGCACCAAGACGGAGAAGGTTCAGCCCTATCAGGCCTTCCTCCTCGCACCAAGACGGAGAAGGTTCAGCTCTGTCAGGCCTTCCTCCTCGCACCAAGACGGAGAAGGTTCAGCCCTGTCAGGCCTTCCTCCTCGCACCAAGACGGAGAAGGTTCAGCCCTGTCAGGCCTTCCTCCTCGCACCAAGACGGAGAAGGTTCAGCTCTATCAGGCCTTCCTCCTCGCACCAAGACGGAGAAGGTTCAGCTCTATCAGGCCTTCCTCCTCGCACCAAGACGGAGAAGGTTCAGCCCCTTCAGGCCTTCCTCCTCGCACCAAGACAGAGAAGGTTCAGCTCTATCAGGCCTTCCTCCTCGCACCAAGACGGAGAAGGTTCAGCCCTGTCAGGCCTTCCTCCTCGCACCAAGACGGAGAAGGTTCAGCTCTATCAGGCCTTCCTCCTCGCACCAAGACGGAGAAGGTTCAGCCCTGTCAGGCCTTCCTCCTCGCACCAAGACGGAGAAGGTTCAGCCCCGTCAGGCCTTCCTCCTCGCACCAAGACGGAGAAGGTTCAGCCCCGTCAGGCCTTCCTCCTCGCACCAAGACGGAGAAGGTTCAGCCCTGTCAGGCCTTCCTCCTCGCACCAAGACGGAGAAGGTTCAGCTCTATCAGGCCTTCCTCCTCGCACCAAGACGGAGAAGGTTCAGCTCTATCAGGCCTTCCTCCTCGCACCAAGACGGAGAAGGTTCAGCTCTATCAGGCCTTCCTCCTCGCACCAAGACGGAGAAGGTTCAGCCCTGTCAGGCCTTCCTCCTCGCACCAAGACAGAGAAGGTTCAGCTCTATCAGGCCTTCCTCCTCGCACCAAGACGGAGAAGGTTCAGCCCTATCAGGCCTTCCTCCTCGCACCAAGACAGAGAAGGTTCAGCCCTATCAGGCCTTCCTCCTCGCACCAAGACGGAGAAGGTTCAGCCCTGTCAGGCCTTCCTCCTGGCACCAAGACGGAGAAGGTTCAGCTCTATCAGGCCTTCCTCCTCGCACCAAGACGGAGAAGGTTCAGCTCTATCAGGCCTTCCTCCTCGCACCAAGACGGAGAAGGTTCAGCCCTGTCAGGCCTTCCTCCTCGCACCAAGACGGAGAAGGTTCAGCTCTATCAGGCCTTCCTCCTCGCACCAAGACAGAGAAGGTTCAGCTCTATCAGGCCTTCCTCCTGGCACCAAGACGGAGAAGGTTCAGCTCTATCAGGCCTTCCTCCTCGCACCAAGACAGAGAAGGTTCAGCTCTATCAGGCCTTCCTCCTGGCACCAAGACGGAGAAGGTTCAGCTCTATCAGGCCTTCCTCCTGGCACCAAGACGGAGAAGGATCAGCTCTATCAGGCCTTCCTCCTGGCACCAAGACAGAGAAGGTTCAGCTCTATCAGGCCTTCCTCCTGGCACCAAGACAGAGAAGGTTCAGCCCTGTCAGGCCTTCCTCCTCGCACCAAGACAGAGAAGGTTCAGCTCTATCAGGCCTTCCTCCTCGCACCAAGACGGAGAAGGTTCAGCCCCGTCAGGCCTTCCTCCTCGCACCAAGACGGAGAAGGTTCAGCCCCGTCAGGCCTTCCTCCTCGCACCAAGACGGAGAAGGTTCAGCTCTATCAGGCCTTCCTCCTCGCACCAAGACAGAGAAGGTTCAGCCCTGTCAGGCCTTCCTCCTCGCACCAAGACGGAGAAGGTTCAGCCCCGTCAGGCCTTCCTCCTCGCACCAAGACGGAGAAGGTTCAGCTCTATCAGGCCTTCCTCCTCGCACCAAGACGGAGAAGGTTCAGCCCTGTCAGGCCTTCCTCCTCGCACCAAGACGGAGAAGGTTCAGCCCCATCAGGCCTTCCTCCTCGCACCAAGACGGAGAAGGTTCAGCCCTGTCAGGCCTTCCTCCTCGCACCAAGACGGAGAAGGTTCAGCTCTATCAGGCCTTCCTCCTCGCACCAAGACGGAGAAGGTTCAGCTCTATCAGGCCTTCCTCCTCGCACCAAGACGGAGAAGGTTCAGCTCTATCAGGCCTTCCTCCTCGCACCAAGACGGAGAAGGTTCAGCTCTATCAGGCCTTCCTCCTCGCACCAAGACGGAGAAGGTTCAGCCCCATCAGGCCTAACTCCTCGCACCAAGACAGAGAAGGTTCAGCTCTATCAGGCCTTCCTCCTCGCACCAAGACGGAGAAGGTTCAGCTCTATCAGGCCTTCCTCCTCGCACCAAGACGGAGAAGGTTCAGCTCTATCAGGCCTTCCTCCTCGCACCAAGACAGAGAAGGATCAGCTCCTAGCACCAAGACAGAGAAGGTTCAGCTCCTAGCACCAAGACAGAGAAGGATCAGCTCCTAGCACCAAGACAGAGAAGGTTCAGCTCCTAGCACCAAGACAGAGAAGGTTCAGCTCCTGGCACCAAGACAGAGAAGGTTCAGCTCCTCGCACCAAGACAGAGAAGGTTCAGCTCCTGGCACCAAGACAGAGAAGGTTCAGCTCCTAGCACCAAGACGGAGAAGGTTCAGCTCCTAGCACCAAGACGGAGAAGGATCAGCTCCTAGCACCAAGACAGAGCCCAGGATGGAGGCCAGGAGGTGAATGATAACAGTCACGAGACACGAGAGAACGAAGAACCTCTGATGTGATGATCTCTGCTTCTCCAACACAAACGGACGCTGCCGGCAATTTAAGATAATATACACAATATAATAGTACAAATAGTACAAAATAATAAGGTAGTTGCTAAATATATACGAATATACTGTATTTTTTTTGATCCACTTTTTCTCCCATTTTCTATATTTTCTCCCATCCCAATTTCGTATCATCCAATTCAACCCTCCCCTGTCACGGACGCTGTTTCTTGCCTCCCACAAGCCGGCTGCAATGTGGACTAAGTCATACATAGCACAAGTCCCCTCCGGTACTTGAGGTAACAGCAGTCGCATCTTTTCACCTGCGCAGCTCGATCTCTCAGTGGCGAGGAGTAACGCGTGGGAGGCTCACGCTGCCCCCGACACTTCCTGATTCTACTGCGCAGGCGCACCAACCGACCTGTAGGAGTCGCTGTCCACAACGCCCGATCCCCACCCTTCAGTTTCCCTCCCCGTAATACGGCCAATGTGTATTAGTATGAACGACCAGCTAAACTGAAAGCAATGTGGAGCGCTGGGTTCGAACAGGCGAACCCAGCGTCTCCACATTGGTGGCGAGTGTCTTGCCCACTACACCACCTAGCCGCCCACTCAAATATACTGTATTTTATGACCATGGCTCATATTAAAAGTTAAAAGTTCAGGGGACCATTATTTGCTAATGTTTTCTTTTATTAACAGATCTGTAACCTTGTTATTTTGTTGTTATCTTTCAGATCCACATGACAGATTTTCTAATTTCCCAAATATTCTCCACGACATGCGTTCCCCAAATATGTGACACAGGGAGTCTATGTGCCGTTAGTTACAGAAAAGTTAACAATTCAACAATTAAAACTCTTGATATAATTTTCTTCCGTTTTTTATAGACAAATTAATTGCTACTTTGAATAAATATACTCTCATCTTATCAAAGTCAGTTGTGAATTGTACATATGTACACAATTGTATTGCACTGAATTTTTCACTGTGGCTATTAATATTGTGGCTTTTTGATATGTATGGCACATAATTTATCTAATAAAAGCGTGGTATAATAATGTTTGAATGAAATTTGTTATACACAAACACTGTTGCGTGCGTGCACACACACACACACACATACACACACACACGCGCGCGCGCGCACACACACAAGACTGAGCCAGAACACATGAAATAGTCCCAATATTAATTTATTTGAAATGAGCTGCAATGTAATTCTGGCACAAAAACACATGTACCACTACAGTTGATAATAATGGTTACAAAACATTTACATAATAAATTAATGTACTGCAATACGTACCACATTAGACGGTAAACATAAAATCCCCCAAAACATGGGGAGAAGACATTGCATTAAAAACAAAAAGTTTATTCAATATACAAAATGTCAGGCATTTTACAAAGGCAGCCTCCTTTCAGTCGCTTGTGTTGATATATATAAATATAAATCTCTAGATAAAGCGTAGCTACGCCGATATGTTTACAGAGAAATCACCCAATGTGGGAGGGGCCGTGGCTTCAGCCTGAGACAGGAAGCATGACCACGCTTCACCACAAACTTGTTCAAGGTAGACTCAAATGAGTCGCGTGGAATTCATTGAGACTTGGAGATGTGTTGTAATAAATCGAGGATATAGGGAGGTGTAGGGGTTACGTCATTGCTGTTTCCCGCGCGGTCCACCCCACTTGAAATTGCAATGTATTCTCAATGGACACATTTCTAAATCGTCTCGTTTAAAACAAAGCATGAACATTGACATGGTGTACCTTTCTGTGTGTATTCATCCACAATCTATAGCTCAACATCGTAAAAGTAGCAAAATAACTACGTTTATGTTTTCGTTCACTGAGGAACTACACTCACTCTGGCGCTGCTGACTGACGTCACCACAGCGTAGACTCCTGGCTGTATCAGGCGACAGCACTGGTAAGTACTTCTTTTTTAACGACAAATTTAAAATGTTATAACTAACTTTATTTCAACCAAAAATGCTCAAACAATAATGTTAGTGATAGAAGGGAACTCATTTTGTGCAAAAATGGAAAGCTTTCCAATGTTCATGAGGCAGAATTGTTACAATAGCCGATAATACATTTTCCCAATGATGAATCCCTATACGGGTGGACCGTGCGGGAAACTAAAGTGACGTCAGACTACACCTCGCTATAGGAAACTAAAGTGACGTCAGACTACACCTCCCTATAGGAAACTAAAGTGACGTCAGACTACACCTCGCTATAGGAAACTAAAGTGACGTCAGACTACACCTCGCTATAGGAAACTAAAGTGACGTCAGACTACACCTCCCTATAGGAAACTAAAGTGACGTCAGACTACACCTCGCTATAGGAAACTAAAGTGACGTCAGACTACACCTCCCTATAGGAAACTAAAGTGACGTCAGACTACACCTCCCTATAGGAAACTAAAGTGACGTCAGACTACACCTCCCTATAGGAAACTAAAGTGACGTCAGACTACACCTCCCTATAGGAAACTAAAGTGACGTCAGACTACACCTCCCTATAGGAAACTAAAGTGACGTCAGACTACACCTCCCTATAGGAAACTAAAGTGACGTCAGACTACACCTCCCTATAGGAAACTAAAGTGACGTCAGACTACACCTCGCTATAGGAAACTAAAGTGACGTCAGACTACACCTCCCTATAGGAAACTAAAGTGACGTCAGACTACACCTCCCTATAGGAAACTAAAGTGACGTCAGACTACACCTCCCTATAGGAAACTAAAGTGACGTCAGACTACACCTCGCTATAGGAAACTAAAGTGACGTCAGACTACACCTCCCTACAGGAAACTAAAGTGACGTCAGACTACACCTCCCTATAGGAAACTAAAGTGACGTCAGACTACACCTCCCTATAGGAAACTAAAGTGACGTCAGACTACACCTCGCTATAGGAAACTAAAGTGACGTCAGACTACACCTCGCTATAGGAAACTAAAGTGACGTCAGACTACACCTCGCTATAGGAAACTAAAGTGACGTCAGACTACACCTCGCTATAGGAAACTAAAGTGACGTCAGACTACACCTCCCTACAGGAAACTAAAGTGACGTCAGACTACACCTCCCTATAGGAAACTAAAGTGACGTCAGACTACACCTCGCTATAGGAAACTAAAGTGACGTCAGACTACACCTCGCTATATCAGCAGTGAGTACAGAGTTCTGCATGACCCGGAGTTTCTCTACGGCTGTAGCCTCTGTTAAAAATTAAGATTAGCCTTGATCATTTAAAATAGCAGTTTCCTGGTTTCAGTACAGCACAAAAGACATCTATCCAGCCGTTTTAAGATCTCTGAGACCTGTTGCTTTCAAGATTGTCTTGTAAAATTATCGTGGCTTACCTTAGTTTATTTTCTAGAGGTTGAGAGAAAATTGTCCTGGAATCAGTGTGGTGCCGAATCTGTTCCGCATGCTATATTTATTCGGACCCAACTTCCCAAGTTGACACTAACGTGATAAACAAACACTATATAACAGTAACGTCAATCTGTTGTATGCGTAATCAGTTTCCACTGTATTTAGAAATGCAAATGGGACTGCTTTGATGACAGAAGTTAACTAGCTAACCGTTTGCTCCCAAACGCAGTCCGTCTTGGCTAGCGTGAACTTCATATAGTGTTGGTTTATAAACAACACTGAAGTAGGCAGGAAGAAAGTTTGCTTGCGGAACAGATTAAATACCACACCAGTGAGGGCGCTGTAGAGCTCTATTCGTTTAGTTTTTTCTTACCCAATATCTCTGTTAAAAGAGTTTACATCACACCACTGAGGCCTACCAGGGAGCGCACACACCTCCATAACTTAAAAACAAATACAAAACATTTAAATTTGCTTTAGGATATCAAAATGCTAGTCCCTTTTAGTGTGATGTTATTACACCCGTCTGTCACGCACTGTGTGTAGCTGTAAAGTGCAGCTCATGCTAGGTTGGTTCACGATGCTTTTGAAGCTGGTTTTAAACACATAAATATGTACATTACATCAGAGTTCTACTGGATTTTCTCCCTTTACAAAAGAAATATGAACTACTGTACTCAAATACTGGCGACCATCTGCGTCATCTTCCCCTACATCCTTTCATCTCATCTTCATCGCTCTCTTCTCTCCTCATACCTTCTCCTCTTGTCCTCCAGGGGGCACAAGAGCCCCAAAGTGTAAACGTTTAGCTTCAAACCATCCAGGTGAAACCAGTGACTGAACACAGACAGGGCGGCGTCTGAATCCCATCACCTGAAGAAAACGTTTTAAAATCCTATTTAAAGTTCTGAAGGTAGTCGTAACGGTTGAAGTTAAGGGTTCAGGTAAGGGATATTTAAAGTTTGAAAGTAGTCGGCACAGTTAAAGGGGCACTTCAAACAAACAAAAAACTATACCGTTGAACAGTTTTGCACAGATTAATTTAGTTGGACAGTTATTGAGAGTAAATTAGTTTGAATATGGCCACCAGTGATGTCATTGGGGATGGTGAGTGTTGTTTTAAACCCTTTAGACATACAATGCCTGATAATAATGCATTATATAGCCTGTATATACACGCAAATGTGTTTCCCGGTTTCAATGGGTTAATTACAACTCAATGAAATGATAAGGTAGCAGCCCCAACTATCAATTGTTTTTAAGCTCAATAAACTCTGACCGGAATTTCTCTCATTTGACCGGTAGATTGAAATCTACCGGACACTGAGGCCGGCAACAATCTTTTCTAACGGAAACCCTGACAGGGAGGCTTGCTAACACACCGGGGACAGAAACAACCCCTGACAGTGTACTGGATACATCTCTTAATTGAACTTTTTTTTTTTTTTTTTACATGCTCATCTACAAACTATCCATCTATTTCCAATGTGCAATCTAATGGGTTAGGATGCCACTAAGTTCTAAGTCCAGCCACCACAACTGCAGCTACGCTACCTTTGCTATCTTAGCTACAACAAGCTGATGATACTACTCCTCCTAACCATCTCTCTCTCTCTCTCTCTCTCTCTCTCTCTCTCTCTCTCTCTCTCTCTCTCTCTCTCTCTCTCTCTCTCTCTCTCTCTCTCACATAGCGTCTGTCCCAAGTAGCTACACACACATTATGTTTACAACAAAGCTAGTCCAATATTAAGACCACAGGCTAGTTGCTACAACAGTATCATCAGATGACTAACACCTAGAACACTACCACGATGACTGAGGCAAAGTATTACAGCGCCACATCAATCTTCCCACTAGTTATTCAGATACATCTTCTACAGGTGCCTGAAAGCAGAGGAAAAGACACAGGTGTGACACACAAGAAGTCTAGCCGCTACAATGTCGCTAGAAGCTCAGAAACACCTCGAAATGCTGGTACCAAAACACAGGCTCTGACGGGATCTTAAAACAACTAACACTGATAGAACCTGAGAGCTAGAGTGTACCTGATCAGAGAGTGGTTGTTTTTAACCTGTTGCCGTTTTATTAGTTATAGCTGGTGATTTGAAAGGTTAGCGTAGCAACTCTTGTCACTATGAGTGGGTAGTGGGTACGCCACCTCAGGGCAGTGCGTCATGGTCTTGTCACTATGAGTGGGTACGCCACCTCAGGGCAGCGCGTCATGGTCTTGTTACTATGAGTGGGTAGTGGGTACGCCACCTCAGGGCAGCGCGTCATGGTCTTGTTACTATGAGTGGGTAGTGGGTACGCCACCTCAGGGCAGTGCGTCATGGTCTTGTCACTATGAGTGGGTAGTGGGTACGCCACCTCAGGGCAGTGCGTCATGGTCTTGTTACTATGAGTGGGTAGTGGGTACAGCACCTCAGGGCAGCGCGTCATGGTCTTGTTACTATGAGTGGGTAGTGGGTACGCCACCTCAGGGCAGTGCGTCATGGTCTTGTTACTATGAGTGGGTAGTGGGTACGCCACCTCAGGGCAGCGCGTCATGGTCTTGTTACTATGAGTGGGTAGTGGGTACGCCACCTCAGGGCAGTGCGTCATGGTCTTGTTACTATGAGTGGGTAGTGGGTATGCCACCTCAGGGCAGTGTGTCATGGTCTTGTTACTATGAGTGGGTAGTGGGTATGCCACCTCAGGGCAGTGTGTCATGGGGCTGTAAGGTCTTCCCCACATTGAGATGTATGGTTTGAAAAGTTAGTGTAATGTATTATATAATCTGTGTTGATCGATAAGAGGTATATTGTGGGTAGAAGCTATGATTCGTGTGATAAATTCTTAACCATAACGAGGGAGCCAAGTCTACATCGCTATAAGTCCCCCAACATTCAGATGTACTACTAATACCGACCTAATAACATGGATTACTAGAACACTTTCACCATATACTACTGGGCATGACCAGACCACTAGGGATTCATCCTCACAGATCACTTCACAGACGTCGACGCCCACCACTAAAATCCTTAATATCTATGGCAAAGGGATGGACAGCTATACGAAACCCACAAGAAATCAGACAGCAACACAACACAAATCTAGTACCAAGTCATGATAAGAATGCCTGTTTCTTTCTCTATTAATGCAATGTGTGAGGTATTTTGTGGACAGATGTAATGAGAACTCCTAGGGCCATCGGCAGAAGAGGGGAGGGGGGGGGGGGGGCTACTCCAGGGTCAGGAGGTCACAAGGTCGGAGCAGACGTGGCTACTGGCAGTACCGAGTCCCTAATCTCGCTAAAAACAACTCTTTATTCAAAAAATATTTTGACTGTACAGGTTTTGTTCTTTCAAAATGTATTTTTCTTTCCCTTTTTCAAGAAGTCACTTAAAAAAAGTTTCCAAATGGTGCAATTTCACATCATAGTATATAAAATAGTAAATTTTAACATTTTACTTAATGTAGCTCTACTGAGCATAAAAGCAGCATGCAAAAAAAACAGGTGCAACTATAATTCTAAGATGTGAGATGAATGGTGCGTTCAGGTGGACTTGGTATCCTGGTCAGTTTTCCATGTGAACCTGCTGGTAAATAGAAGTGGTATCTGGGGCTACTTTCATG
The DNA here is from genome assembly GCF_963971535.1 of Notolepis coatsorum. Lineage (NCBI taxonomy): Eukaryota > Metazoa > Chordata > Actinopteri > Aulopiformes > Paralepididae > Notolepis > Notolepis coatsorum. Next base: position 147,258,810 of record NC_140169.1, on the reverse strand, counting down.
ATTACCCGAGTTTACCAGTTTTCCTTCTGGACACATGGAATTAAACTCAACTAAAACCCAGAGTCTCCTCTTTGTGGTGCTTATATTTTCTAAAAAAGGAACTTTTCGGTTGAACACAAACTTTTAACTTGTGACACGTTACTCCCAAGTGTGCGGCGCACAGAAGGCGACCTCATCGGTATATTAGGAGTATATTACAACGGTATATTAGGAGTTGGTCATGTGACCGGTTCGCCAGAACCACCTGAATGCACCATAGAGGTTGTTCTCTTTGATCCTGTGTGTCCATACAGCGCTTTTACCGGCGCTGGCGGTGAGAGAAACAAAAACGCTGCGTGTGAGTTTTGTATCTATGGCAACAATGTAGCCGTCACTAACCACCTGACCCCCGCTGTATGACAAGACTAGCATTGTTGCTTTTGATTAACGTTATTGTCTAGAACAATACTGTATTCGTCGTGAAGACCGCCAACTAGAGGATGCTTGCCCTCACGCTTTGTTTGGATGAGTTTGGTGCCACACTACAGAAGGTTAACCCTTTACTATCACACTACAGACGGTTACCGTACTGCTGTTGTGTGGCAGTGAAAGGGTTAACCTTCTGTGTATTGTCGCAGTGAAAGGGTTAACTGCCGTCACCGCACAATCTGACGGCCGTAGCGCGAGGGGGATGCGTGGGTGCGTGACACCATTTGTCACGATACGATTGGTTGTCTGAAAAGGAGCGACAGTGACGACACCAGCCTATCAGAAGAAGTGCTCGGAGCGGTCACAGAAAAAAGGCGGAGTGCACTGAAAAAAGAAATGAAAACAAAAATGGAAGCAGCGCTTTTCCTCTAGGAGGCCGCATAGTTACTGCCAGATACTCTCACTCCTCACTGGGAACAACTGAAGAAAGACGCCGGCGCCCAGAGAAAAATGCTATATGGACACGAGCAGACCTCAGATTCTCACGGACATCATCTACTGTCAATCAACTAATGCCATTATCAAATCAAAGCGCTCCAAAAAGGAATACAAAAAAAATTAAAATTAAATTAAAAAGAGGATTCCCATTGGATGAAATGCATTCAATTGACAAAACTGACTCCTGATTAGACAAAGAAACTATTTCGCCACCTCTTCTGGGCTCCGCTCACGTTGAATGTAAAAAGGAACACGCCCAGTGGCTTTCATGTCCTTTCACTGTTTCAACAGCCACTGACTAATCAGCGAGTGACTTGTTGTCCTTATGAGTAATACTGCTTATTGGCTAACATTGAGAAATTAACATGCAGACTCAGGTTACGTTCACACTGCAGCCCAAAAGTGGCCCACGTCTTGATTTCTTTGCTCATGTGTGACTCAGATGTTCTTTATTGTTAATCCAATTAACAATAAAGATTCCAGTGTGAACTGGTCACATTCCTGATCTGACCCGCATGCACAAATCTAGTCAGTTCAGGAATGTGACCAGTTCACACTGGAATCAGATTTAGAAAAAAAAATAAAAAATCTGATATATTCTATTGTGCTATATTTAATTTAGTTTATATCCCATTTAATATTATTCAGCCTCTTTATTTACAGTTGTACAGCCCTGGACTATATTTTATTATTTCATAATTCTATTCTATTGTGCTCAACTTAGTTCATATTTCATTTTATCTTACTCCACCTCTTTATTGTATTATCTGTCTGAGTCTGTCCGCTAATGTTGCACCGAAAACGATCAAAGCTAATTCCTTGTATGTGAAAACTACTTCACAAATAAAGACCTTTCTGATTCTGATAGTGAACATACTAATTAATGAATCAGAATTGAGCACTAAGGCTTGCAGTGTGAACGTAGCCTTACAAAAGAATATATATATATATATAATCATAGCACTCGAGCATTAAAACACGCAAGATTACGAATGAAAAGGACTAAAGATAAATAGATTAAGAGAGAGGGGGTAAAATATCTGTTAAAATGTGAATAATCTCAAGGGAGAACAATGTGACGTGAAAATATGCCACAAGGAGGAAAGTTACTGAAAGGATGAGGGAGAGAAAGAAGGAAGGAAAGGAAGGAAGGAGGTAACTTTTCCATCCATTGAAATGTTCCAGAACCTCATTCCCATGGAGACACACCGGACTGGAGACAACGGACTGGAGACAACGGACTCGTCCTCTGGGGTTTATGTGGGACAGAGAACTGTGAAGACAAAAGAGGAAAGCAAAATGAGCCGTCAGTAACAATACTTCCAGTTGAACCACAGTGGGGCGTGAGAGAGGCAGGGGAGGAGTGAAGCAGGAGACAGCAACTGACAGGGAATAAGGAGGGCATGCGCGCAGAGAACAGAGAGCGCTGGTGAACAGCGCTCACGTGAACTGCTGGCACTAACCACGCTCGCCGATGCAGGGGAAAATATATGCACTTGTAAGTGTTCTGTTTAGTGACAGAGTTACTGTATAAAGTTTAGTGACAGAGTTACTGTATAAAGTTTAGTGACAGTGTTACTGTATAAAGTTTAGTGACAGAGTTACTGTATAAAGTTTAGTGACAGAGTTACTGTATAAAGTTTAGTGACTGAGTGTTACTGTATAAAGTTTAGTGACAGAGTGTTACTGTATAAAGTTTAGTAACAGAGTTACTGTATAAAGTTTAGTGACAGAGTTACTGTATAAAGTTTAGTGACAGAGTTACTGTATACAGTTTAGTAACAGAGTTACTGTATAAAGTTTAGTGACAGAGTTACTGTATAAAGTTTAGTGACAGAGTTACTGTATACAGTTTAGTAACAGAGTTACTGTATAAAGTTTAGTGACAGAGTTACTATATAAAGTTTAGTGACAGAGTTACTGTATAAAGTTTAGTGACAGAGTTACTGTAGAAAGTTTAGTGACAGTTACTGTAGAAAGTTTAGTGACAGAGTTACTGTATAAAGTTTAGTGACAGAGTTACTGTAGACAGTTTAGTGACAGAGTTACTGTAGAAAGTTTAGTGACAGAGTTACTGTATAATGTTTAGTAACAGAGTTACTGTATAAAGTTTAGTGACAGAGTTACTGTATAAAGTTTAGTGACAGAGTTACTGTATAAAGTTTAGTGACAGAGTGTTACTGTAGACATTTTGTGAGAGAAACAAAGGGTGAAAGAACAACACAGTGTTTAGCTGGGCTCACAGACGAATGTTACCCGACCTGGATCAAAATTGGATTTGAAGAATAATTCTTAGTGTGTGTTTTTAACCTGCTAAGAATATCACATGGGTTGAGGTTCAGGTAACCTCTTTCGTGACTGTGATGCCAACAAGGTTTGGCCGAGTGAATCCACACCCTTGCTCCTCATTATGCAACGGCATGCAAATTTCTCAATTCTGATTGGCTGAAACAGTAAATTTACACGTGGGTATTTGTCATAACCCAACGCTCTTGGTCCCAGGACCCACCCACAACCGCATTACTATCACTCCGCCGTGCGAGTTTTTAAGAAATGAAAGCATGATGGCGGACAAGCCGGACAGTAAACGTTACGAAAGGATATGGTGATAGGGTCATAAAGACTAAATGAAAAACGATTCTGTCACGGCGAATGTCTTAGTTTCTTAAACAATGTTGGATGATGTAATTGATGGGTCATGAGTAGGGATGCTCGATATTGGCTTTTTTACCGATACCGATATACCGATATTGTCCAACTCTTAATTTCCGATACCGATATCAACCGATACCGATATATGCAGGGTTTCCCCCGCCAAAAAATTGAATAATTTCAGGTAATTAACATTACATATCTCTTGTTGTGGAATTAACACAACATTATGCATACTTTTGACAATAAATAAAATCAGAATTTGTTCTTACTTGCTTGCCTGGGTAAATAAAGGTTATAGAAATGTAAAAAAATAAATAAATTAAAAAATTGAAAACCGATACCGATATTTTCCGATATCACATTTTAATGCCGATAATATCGGACATCCCTAGTCATGAGTCATTGTGAAACAAAATAAAAATCATGCGAATTGATTGATTGATTGCAATTTTTTTGTTATTTTACCTACTTTCTATAGAAGCAGCTGGGAGGTGCGCTGTTTTAAGTGAGCGTGGACTATTTAATTGATTGATTGATTGATTGATTGCTAATTTTATTACTGTCGGCCTTGTTTCCAACTGGTTAAGTTTAGGCCCTCTTTCGAAGTCGCTCTCTTTCGAAGTTGGTTAAGGTTAGAGTTTGTCTTTAGAGCAGGGCGATAGACCACCAGCCCTGATTCCAAACTCTAACCTTAACCAACTTCGAAAGAGAGCGACTTCGAAAGAGGGCCTAAACTTAACCAGTTGGAAACAAGGCGGACAGTAATAAAATTAGCATTCAATCAATCAATTCAATAATCCACGCTCACTTAAAACAGCGCACCTCCCAGCTGCTTCTATAGAAAGTAGGTAAAAATAAATAAATAAAAACTATTATAGGGAAAAGAACCCCCCCCCCCCCCTATAGGGCAAATACAACTTTTTTTGTTGTTGTTTTACCTACTTTCTATAGAAGCATCTAAGAATGAAGTTCTATAGAAAGTAGGTTAAAAAAAAAAAGTTGGATGTGTTAGTTTGTTGGATGTCTAGTTGAAAGACAGTTGGATGTCTTAGTTTGTTGGATGCCTAGTTGAGACAGTTGGATGTCTTAGTTTGTTGGATGTCTTACTGAGAACAGTTGGATGCACTTCCGAGCTGCTTCCACATGGAGGCAACTTCTCTTATTTTATTTTTTTGGAAACTACTTTTTCTGGCGGATGGTTTTTTCAATAAATCTTCAATTAATGTGTGTTTATTGTATAGCAATAAGGTTGGATGAATGCGCCAGTTGTATAAAAGCCATTACACCACGTGCAGTCGTGGATTGTGAGAATTAGACCATGCCTAGGGGTGGTCGTTAGGCCCGAAGCGTGATGTAATGCTTTAATAGGAAACCAACCTAGATTTACCCTGAAGAACTGGTCCGACGCGAACCGTTTGTTATACAAGTATCTCAGAGAAATTTCAAAGGTACTCACAGTTGCACAAGGGTTTTGGACAGAGAACGGCAATGGTTTGAAAGCTCGGCGTTGCTAATAAACATTCTAAATCATTTTTATAAACTGGTCAACACTGCTCAAAACGGCTTTAGCTGCCTGATGCGCCTGCGCTGTGATCACATGGTTCAGGCATCCAAAGCCGGAAATAAAGCTGTGTTGACCAGTTTACAGTTTTTTAAATGTTTATTAGCAACGCAGAGCTTTCAAACCATTGCGATTCTCTGTCCAAAACCCTCGTGCAACTGTGAGTACCTTTGAAATTTCTCTGAGATACTTGTATAACAAACGGTTCGCGTCGGACCAGTTCTTCAGGGTAAATCTAGGTTGGTTTCCTATTGAGGAGCAAGGGACTGTGGATTCACTCGGCCAAACCCTGTTGCTAAGGTTCAGGGTGATATATCAGCCACTGGCTAAATACTGGTACATTTGGGTTGAGGTTTGTTAAAGGTCTTTTTCATTTTAACTTTCTGTTTGGCTGGTAGAACTATTAAATAACTACTAAGGTGCATTCATGAGACTTACCATCCACTGAGGCTGATGAATGAAAAGGTTATATCATTCTATGGGATTTACAGCATCATGATCATTCAGATTCAGTGCAAGGCAAGTTGTCAAACACCTAATAGTGAGACTACATTTACTAAGCCTCCCAAGATGCAGCACTGAACGACACAGGAAGTCCTTCATTCCGACAGCCATCAGACTTTATAATGCATCACTGAGCACAGGGTGACAGTGACCATCCTCCTGGACTTTTACTTTTAAAACAACATTGTTCAATATTACACTTACTCTACACTTACTGTAAATTTTTACTGTATATTTTATATTAGAATATATATACATAACATAGGAAATGTAAATCCCAGACCGTATCTTATTCTTAGGCTTATTTTTATTCTTATTCGTGACTTTGTTTTGTCTACCTAAATGTTTACCGTTTACTGTGAGTGATTTGTAGTGCCAAATTTCCCTCGGATGAATAAAGTATTTCTATTTCTATTCTATTCTACTTTCAAATACTCTAAAATAGTACACTAAATTCACTTTCAAATACTTGCTGTATAGCCCCCAGTAGCAAATCCCACCCATCTGGCGCTCTTAAGCATGTTAAAACTAAAGCTGAGAACGATTTACAAACACTATTTGATGCAGGTCGGGACTAGAGGAGACTGTGTGTGTGTGTGTGTGTGTGTGTGTGTGTGTGTGTCCGTGATGCAGGTCGGGACTAGAGGAGACTGTGTGTGTGTGTGTGTGTCCGTGCTACAAACCTCCACCTCCAGCGCTCTCATACCAGAGCTAGCAAGAGAACAACGCAGCAGAAACCAAAGACAAGGAGGGCACAAGTCAAGATGAAAAAAAGAAAGTCTCCTGTTCGTAGTGTTCTAATTGACGTGTGATTCAATTCATACCAAAATGGCGCAATGGCCATAAAAAGGAAGCTCATTGGCTATATAGTTGTCATTTGATTTACATTTCACCCGTTGTTGTGCCTACCAAGATGTCTGTGGTGAGAATGTAATGGAATACCATCTCTATGGATTGACATTTTTATGACGGGGTGTGATGGTATGACATTTTTCAAACACCAGGGGGCAGAGTGTGCCTAAAAGTTCCCCTGGTGTGCTCAAAGTAACCTGCTGGTGCCAGACTGCACACTTAACCCTTTCACTACCACACTACCAAATGGTTAACCCTTTCACTGCGACAATACAGAAGGTTAACCCTTTCACTGCCACACGACAAAGGGGTAACCCTTTCACAACTTTAACCTTCTGTAGTGTGGTAGTGAAAGGTTAACCTTCTGTAGTGTGGTAGTGAAAGGTTAACCTTCTGTAGTGTGGTAGTGAAAGGTTAACCTTCTGTAGTGTGGTAGTGAAAGGTTAACCGTCTGTAGTGTGGTAGTGAAAGACTAACCTTCTGTAGTGTGGTAGTGAAAGGGTTAACCTTCTGTAGTGTGGTAGTGAAAGGTTAACCTTCTGTAGTGTGGTAGTGAAAGGTTAACCTTCTGTAGTGTGGTAGTGAAAGGTTAACCTTCTGTAGTGTGGTAGTGAAAGGTTAACCTTCTGTGTGGTAGTGAAAGGTTAACCTTCTGTAGTGTGGTAGTGAAAGGTTAACCTTCTGTAGTGTGGTAGTGAAAGGTTAACCTTCTGTGTGGTAGTGAAAGGTTAACCTTCTGTAGTGTGGTAGTGAAAGGGTTAACATTATCTAGTGGTAGTGAAAGGTTAACCTTCTGTAGTGTGGTAGTGAAAGGTTAACCGTCTGTAGTGTGGCAGTGAAAGGGTTAACCTTCTGTAGTGTGGTAGTGAAAGGTTAACCTTCTGTAGTGTGGTAGTGAAAGGTTAACCTTCTGTAGTGTGGTAGTGAAAGGTTAACCTTCTGTAGTGTGGTAGTGAAAGGTTAACCTTCTGTAGTGTGGTAGTGAAAGGTTAACCGTCTGTAGTGTGGTAGTGAAAGGTTAACCTTCTGTAGTGTGGTTGTGAAAGGTTAACCTTCTGTGTGGTAGTGAAAGGTTAACCTTCTGTAGTGTGGTAGTGAAAGGGTTAACATTATCTAGTGGTAGTGAAAGGTTAACCTTCTGTAGTGTGGTAGTGAAAGGTTAACCGTCTGTAGTGTGGCAGTGAAAGGGTTAACCTTCTGTAGTGTGGTAGTGAAAGGTTAACCTTCTGTAGTGTGGTAGTGAAAGGTTAACCTTCTGTAGTGTGGTAGTGAAAGGTTAACCTTCTGTAGTGTGGTAGTGAAAGGTTAACCTTCTGTAGTGTGGTAGTGAAAGGTTAACCGTCTGTAGTGTGGTAGTGAAAGGTTAACCTTCTGTAGTGTGGTAGTGAAAGGTTAACCTTCTGTAGTGTGGTAGTGAAAGGGTTAAAGTAACCAAACAAAAAATCTGCCACAGATTCTGTCGTTTGATGGAGAAAAGAAAGTTTCAACAGGGTTTCAAGAGCGTGACCATTTCCATTCTTTCTATATTTTAACATTATAATTCATTAGACATGATAACTGTCAGTCTTTAACCCTTTCACTACAGGTTAACCTTTCACTACCACACTACAGACAGTTAACCATCTGTAGTGTGGCAGTGAAAGGGCTAACCCTTTGTCATGTGGCAGTGAAAGGGCTAACCTTCTCTATCGTCGCAGTGAAAGGGTTGAAAGTAGGGATGTCCGATATTATCGGCCTACCGATATTGGCATTAAAATGTGATATCGGAAATGATCGGTATCGGTTTTAAATCTTTTTTTTTTATTAAATTTGTTTTTTTTACATTTATTTAACATTTATTTACCCAGGCAAGCAAGTAAGAACAAATTCTGATTTTATTTATTGTCAAAAGTATGCATAATGTGTTAATTCCACGACAAGACATATGTAATGTTAATTACCTGAGATTATTCCGTTTTGGGGGGGGGGGGGGGGGGGGGAACCCTGCATATATCGATATCGGTTGATATCGGTTTCGGAAATTAAGAGTTGGACAATATCGGTATAGGTAAAAAAGCCAATATCGAACATCACTAGTTGAAAGTGATGAACTACTTCTCTTTTAGGCCAATGGATGAGTGGAGGTGAAGGTGATGTAGTTGAGGATGAGTGGAGGTGAAGGTGATGATGTAGTTGAGGATGAGTGGAGGTGAAGGTGATGATGTAGTTGAGGATGAGTGGAGGTGAAGGTGATGTAGTTGAGGATGAGTGGAGGTGAAGGTGATGATGTAGTTGAGGATGAGTGGAGGTGAAGGTGATGATGTAGTTGAGGATGAGTGGAGGTGAAGGTGATGATGTAGTTGAGGATGAGTGGAGGTGAAGGTGATGATGTAGTTGAGGATGAGTGGAGGTGAAGGGTGATGTAGTTGAGGATGAGTGGAGGTAAAGGTGATGATGTAGTTGAGGATGAGTGGAGGTGAAGGTGATGATGTAGTTGAGGATGAGTGGAGGTGAAGGTGATGATGTAGTTGAGGATGAGTGGAGGTGAAGGTGATGATGTAGTTGAGGATGAGTGGAGGTGAAGGTGATGTAGTGTTAGTGTTAGTGTTACTAGTGGAGGTGACAGTGAGTAGGGTTAGTTAGATAGGGTTAGGGTTACTAGTGGAGGTGACAGTGAGTAGGGTTAGTTAGATAGGGTTAGGGTTACTAGTGGAGGTGACGGTGAGTAGGGTTAGTTAGATAGGGTTAGGGTTACTAGTGGAGGTGACGGTGAGTCTCACCCCTGAGGATGTAGTCTGTCAGCAGGCTGGGGACCTTCTCACTGTCGTCCCTCATGGCCTGGAGGACTGGAGGGGGGAGGAAAACAGAACATTAATGGCTGACACTTAGGGCACCGATCAGAGTTTTTCAGTCCCGATACCGATCCGATACCCATTGTTCAAAACTTTTTCTCAAAAAAGTAAAAAAAAAATATATATATTCCAATTTTTTTTAACACATCCTGTGCCAAAAACGTTGTACACCGTGTTTCAAGGTCATCCTAATTCTGCCATTCCACGGCGTACAACGTTATTGAGGTCATATTTCATTTTTTCGCCATGGTATTCAGAATGCCCTCACCCAGCCTCGGCTGATACAGTGGGAGCCTGCACAACTCTGCAACGCTTCAATACTGCCGCCTGGTGGTGATCGGGTGAGTTACAACCGGAAATGGATCTCTGGTGATCTCTGTGTACCGGGGAAATGCGTCCGGCACTCACATATTGTTGCGGGACTCTAGACACACGTCCGTACATATGGATCGCTGCCATAACTCAAGAATCGATATGATTTGGACGTTTATTATTATTATACTAACCGGAAATGGATCTAGGCGATCCACGTCAAATAAGTGGGATCTTTTTCCTCCAGTCTCATCGGCGAACGGTAAGAGGACGCTGATGGCATTTTCAGCGTGATTGTTTATTATTATTAATGCAAACTGCTCTGATCAATATATCACCCATACTACATAAAGCATTTACTGACGCTCACGGAATTATAAACGACCCCCCCCCCCCGTTCATCTGCGCATGATCAGTCATAACGTTTAGGTTCATGTACAGTTGACATTTTTAATATAGCGTGTATTGGCAACAAACTGCAGTTGATAATCTATATATGCGTTTATGCCTATAACTCACGTTCTAGGAATTACTGCAGAAAACGATAAAAACATATTTATATTCTAGACGTATTTTCGTATGAATCTATGAATGAAAAAGTATAACGTTCCTACATCCTGAACGATAGATAATCGATGTTGAATGGGCCATAGTAATGTCAATTTAGCAATACAATTTTAAAAGTTATAGCCCTGCAAAGAAGGTAAACATCTCCATAGGCTTAGAGTGGTGGCAGAGAGTGGTATGAGACGGGCAAACTCTGTGGCAGTTAATGTGTTAAATGTATATTAAAATATATTTTGTTTTTAAGAATTGTAAAGGATCACAAGTGTGTTTTTGATTTGTTGTAAACAAAGACAGAAAATAAACTTCATTCATTCAATTAATAAACTGTATGCCTCACTGTGTTTTAGTGTTTAGATTTTAGTGATATCGACGGCCGATACCAATATCGGATCATCCCTACTGACACTTATGATTATGGGTTCAAGGTTCAGAGGTAAACAGTGCCACTGTAAGTCATGCAGTGGCGAAAAGGAAAGTTAAATGTTAAAAGTACAAAACTAACATCGTATGAAAAAAGTCAAGAGTAGGAAAATATTTGTGGCGTCAAAGTTCAGAGGCACGGGAGGTGAATGATTCATTCTAACAAAAGATTTGATCCTGAATATTTAGGCAAAGTTTTCATGCTTCATAGAATGTTACCTTTTGACCAAATTTGATGAATCTCGATACGTAAAGCAAATGTTAGGACCGATTCATCCAGCGGTTACTGAATATATGCACAAATAATATTACACCAGGGTATTAGCTATGTGTTTACAAGACGGATAAACAAACATCACGCCATTGTGGTCTTGGTGCTCAAAGTATGGCACTATCACTGCCAGGGTTGGGGGTTTGATTTCTACTGGGGCCACCTGTACTGAATCATGTATGCAGTCATTTAATTGTTAAGTGCCTTGAGTGCAGGGTTCCCACAGAAAATTAAATTCAAGTACTTTTCTAAGCACTATTTTTCACTTTAAAAGGGCATTTAAAAGGATACAATTCACTTTTAAATGCAGTTTTTTTTATAGAAAATAAATCTGATCCAATAGTTATGGCTTAAAACCAATTTCCGACAATTAGTTACACTTCAAATAAAAATATTACATTTCTTGATTCAGAAATGTTTTATCATGGATGAACAAAACTTTCAATGCGAAAGGTTGGTTTGAATTTCAAGGACTTTTTAAGCACCTTGTTAAAAAATGTGCTGTTTTCAAGGAATTCCAGGCCTTGACTTTTTTTGGTCAAAAAAATCAAGCACTTTAAGCACTTCAAGGACCTTGTGCGAACCCTGTGAGTGGTACCAGTACTCGAAAAGCACTACAGAAATGCAATAAATGAATAGTGATTAAGCAATAGCTCCCTTCAGGCCCTATGGTTATTATATCACAGCACAGGGGTGTAGTGTGGCCGTCCCTCAGCTGTGATATAATAACCATAAGCCACGGCCTGAAGGGAGCTATTGCTTTTATAAAACGGTTAACAAGTGGGCTATGGCAATATGAAAGTAAGACACACTTCAATTTAAATAGTTTGTGTTATTATTAGTAAATCTTTATTATTAATAATGTTCCAAATAAAATGGACCCTCCTGGCTGCAACATACACACTAACAACTAGCTGGCGTTCTTTTTGCCACAGTCGGCTCGGCAGATATGCCGACCGTTTACCAAGGCGGAGCGCCGTTTTAACCCTTTCACTGCCACACGACAGCCGGTTAACCCTTTCACTGTGACAATACAGAAGGGTAGCCCTTTACTATCACACAACCGACGGCGATGCTCCATCATTAGCATCATTAGCTCCGTGGATGCTATTTTTTCAGTCGAGAATGTATCCATTTAGATTCCAAATATGTAGTCAGTTTGTCCAAATAAGGTCAGTTTGGAAATTTGCTCCAACGTTTTGGGAGATTGAGCAGCTGCGACAGGACTGGGGTTGACGCCCAGTTAACCAGCGTGAGGTCAACCATCATGACCGATCGTCCGGCTATATTGCTTTGTCTGTAATGTATCAGTCTCCCCAGTTAGTAGCTAGATTAATACATTTTGTGGAAGTGTCAATAATCAAATAATCTGGATAAAATCATTGCTTTGGCTTCATGGGATACTCACTCTTTGTGAGAATCTGCAGGTCTTCCACTGAGGGGGAGCCTGCCTTCTTCTCATAGGGGATTACTGTGGTCAGATACTGAGAGGGGGAGAGGGGGGGGAGAGAGAGAGAGAGAGAGAGAGAGAGAGTCATTCATCACCACCAATGAGAGGGGAGAGGGAAGAGAGGGAGGAGGATGGAGGTTGTTGGGTAGGGAGGACAAAATGATAAGAATCAGGGATTCTCCAACACTAGGCTGATAGCAGGTTAGACATGTTTCTCCCAATACTGACATCTGACAAGACGACATGTCTCCCAATACTAACATCTGACAAGACATGTCTCCCAATACTAACATCTGACAAGACATGTCTCTCAATACTAACATCTGACAAGACATGTCTCCCAATACTAACATCTGACAAGACATGTCTCAATACTAACATCTGACAAGACATGTCTCAATACTAACATCTGACAAGACATGTCTCTCAATACTAACATCTGACAAGACATGTCTCTCAATACTAACATCTGACAAGACATGTCTCTCAATACTAACATCTGACAAGACATGTCTCTCAATACTAACATCTGACAAGACATGTCTCAATACTAACATCTGACAAGACATGTCTCAATACTAACATCTGACAAGACGACATGTCTCTCAATACTAACATCTGACAAGACATGTCTCTCAATACTGACATCTGACAAGACATGTCTCTCAATAATGACATCTGACAAGACATGTCTCAATACTGACATCTGACAAGAGACATTATGTGCTTTTCTGGATTTATGGAAAAGCACAATCGTTGTCCATTATGACCCCAAACTAATGGTCTACATACTGTTGATCGCAAAAGTTAAGGGAAATGGATTACATCAGTACTGTGTATCTATAGTAGAAGTAATGGATTACATCAGTACTGTGTATCTATAGTAGAAGTAATGGATTACACCAGTACTGTGTATCTATAGTAGAAGTAATGGATTACATCAGTACTGTGTATCTATAGTAGAAGTAATGGATTACATCAGTACTGTGTATCTATAGTAGAAGTAATGGATTACATCAGTACTGTGTATCTATAGTAGAAGTAATGGATTACATCAGTACTGTGTATCTATAGTAAAAGTAATGGATTACACCAGTACTGTGTATCTATAGTAGAAGTAATGGATTACATCAGTACTGTGTATCTATAGTAGAAGTAATGGATTACATCAGTATTGTGTATCTATAGTAGAAGTAATGGATTACATCAGTACTGTGTATCTATAGTAGAAGTAATGGATTACATCAGTACTGTGTATCCATCAATAGTAGAAGTAATGGATTACATCAGTACTGTGTATCTATCAATACATCGATAATTGGTAGCGGCTGGGTGGCGCAGCGGAGATTGCACTCGTCACCAATGCAAGAGACTCCGGTATCGAATCCGGGTGTCAGCATTGTCTCCGGCTTGGGCCGGCCGTCATACTGGCAGAGTCAGCGGGTGGAAGTCGATGGGTGGACGTTGTGGACAGCGACTCCTACAGGTCGGTTGGGGGACGCCTGCACAGCAGAGACAGGAAGTGGCGGGGGTAGTGTGAGCCTCCCACACGTTACTCCTCACCAATGAGAGCGCTGGCAGGTGAAAAGATGTGACAGGCTGCCTCCTCGTGTACCGGAGGGGACACGTGATGCAAGGCTTCTATCCTCCCTACAACCGACCAGTGGGGGGCATATGCGAGCAACGTTCAAGACAGGGGAGGGGAGAATTGGAAACACGAAATTGGGATGGGAGAAAAACTGGATAAAAAAAAAGATATCGATAATTGATTATCTTTAGGACAGCAGTGAGTGGTATCGGTGCACCACACCTAATAACTGATATTTGAATATGTGGACAAATAAAACTTGCATGGTATGTAATGTATGTAATGTAATACAGGTCAGTGTGAGTACAGTAGCCTAATAACACAACGATCATCACTGTACAAAACTACTGTTTATCAGAACTAACACATAGTTCAATGTGCTGATGAAGGAGTAGTTTATCAGAACTAACACATAGTTCAATATGAAGGAGTAGTTTATCAGAACTAACACATAGTTCAATGTGCTGATGAAGGAGTAGTTTATCAGAACCAACACATAGTTCAATAAGCTGATGAAGGAGTAGTTTATCAGAACTAACACATAGTTCAATAAGCTGATGAAGGAGTAGTTTATCAGAACTAACACATAGTTCAATGTGCTGATGAAGGAGTAGTTTATCAGAACTAACACATGAAGGAGTAGTTGTTGTAGTCAGTGTCACTGGTGGCTTCCTGAACCAATGGTGAGTGAAGCTGATTGGTCAGTGCTGGCCTGCATACATCCTTTTAAGGCATGCGATTGGTTATAATTTGGGGAGGGGCAGTGAGAGATACAAGATTATTGGTTAGAAATAAAGAGAACCCATTTGAATGACTCTGGTTCTAGTAACCGGCAGTCCACAAATACGGCAAAAAAAAGAAGAAAAAATTATGACAATAAATAAAACCAGGGAAGATGGATGAAACGTTTTGTCTTAATGGCAGAATTCATTAATAAAACCAGGGAAGGTGGATGAAACGCTTTGTCTTAATGGCAGAATTCATTAATAAAACCAGGGAAGGTGGATGAAACGCTTCGTCTTAATGGCAGAATTAATTAATAAAACCAGGGAAGGTGGATGAAACGCTTTGTCTTAATGGCAGAATTTATTAATAAAACCAGGGAAGGTGGATGAAACGCTTTGTCTTAATGGCAGAATTCATTAATAAAACCAGGGAAGGTGGATATGAAACGCTTTGTCTTAATGGCAGAATTTATTAATAAAACCAGGGAAGGTGGATATGAAACGCTTTGTTTTAATGGCAGAATCTATTAATGGAATAGACAGAATGACCGAAGACGAAATGTAAAGACAGGGATTTGTTTAAATCAATCAGCAAGACAAGAAATTAAAGAGGAAAGCCATAAAGCAAAATGACAAATGTGACTTGACTGCAAAATGCCAGCTGTAGCTGTGGAAAAAGGAAATAAACAATCATGCAGAAATAAAAGAAAACAAAAGAGGAAGAAAGACATAAAAGTGTGAAAGAAGCAAAGCCAGAGAGAGAGAGAGAGAGAGAGAGAGAGAGAGAGAGAGAGAGAGAGAGAGAGAGAGAGAGAGACAGAGAGAGAGAGAGAGAGAGAAAGAGGGGGGGGGCACCTGCTTGTCCCCTCCTGTACTGCCGAAAGTTTGCCGGAGGCCATTTTGAATGACAGCTGAGAGTCCCTCCAGGGTGAGCAGCTACAGGGAGGAGGAGGGAGGAGGGAGGAGGAAGAAGAAGAAGTGAGAGGAAAGGGGAGGTAGGAAGGAGAGTAACTGTACAGTCAGCCGTGGGAATTTTATTATCATCGTTTTTTTAGATGTGAAGGAACCTCTCACGTTCCTTCAGACGTCCAGAACTCAGCTGCCAGGGTTCTCACTCACACCAAGCCCTGGCAGCACATCACCCCCACCCTCATCCATCTCCACTGGCTTCCAGTCAGGTTCCGCATCACCTTCAAACTCCTGCTCCTCACCTACAAGTCCCTCCATGCCCTCGCCCCCCGGTACCTGTCTGATCTCCTCCACCAGTACACTCCATCCCGGAACCTACCATCCTCTGATCTAGGTCTCCTCTCCATCCCTCGCACCAGGTTACGGACTTTTGGGGACAGAGCCTTCAGCGTGGCGTCCCCTACCCTCTGGAACTCTCTCACAGAGCCTTCAGCGTGGCGTCCCCTACCCTCTGGAACTCTCTCCCCCCCGAAATCCGCAACGCCCCAACCCTGGACACCTTCAAATCCGCTCTAAAAACACACCTCTTCACCAAGGCTTTCCCCATCAGTTAGTTTTAGATTAAATTAGGTCCATTATCCCCTACTTTCCCTCTTCCCCCCCCCCTACTTTCCTTGCCCTATTTTTTGTCCTGATTGTAAAGCGACCTTGGGTTCTATGAAAGGCGCTATATAAATTTGATTTATTATTATATTATTATTATTATTTCTGGCTGCTCGCGTCTCTGTAATGACGCAGAAATCGTGTTTATTGCCATAAAATACAACGTATATTGTTTCTTTACCTTTCTGTGAACGCCTAGAAAAAAACCGCATTGCAATCCGGTAAAGAATGGCGGAGATATGGACATATATACAAAAGTAACTGTACTTACAGTAGATTTCATTCACGGTTTTTGCTGCCCTGTCAGGGGCGCCTGGTGGTACTAAATCCAGATTGAACTCTGCCATTGGAAAAAGGAGATTTGGCCCAATCCATAGATGTGTAAGTTGGCCATAATAAGGTCATTTATAGGCCTGATATTCTATATTCATATTTCAAATTGCATGTGTCCGGATGGCAAAATTCAGTACTTTATCTGGTGCTGAATGAGCTCAGTGGCAATTTTCACGTCTGGTCAATGTTAGCATGGTGTTATTCACCGTCAAAGATGAAAAAAGAAAAGAAAATGTATATTCTTTCCTTGGTTCATTACAATTTACTCAAGCCTAGTCACAGACACAATATTTCTGACACTGGAAATACATTCATAGGTCCATAGATGTCCCTGGATACCAAGAACATGCAAATGGACCTTGTAGAAGTGGAGCAATCTTCCAGTAACGGTATGTAATGTAATTTTAGGCCGATTTTCAGAAAATATGGCTAGGGCTTAAGAGGTTAAAAACATGATTACTGTCAACATGCATTAGTATGCGTGTGTGTGTGTGTGCATGCCGTGACTCACCGTGCCTGGTACGTGGGTGCTGGCCACCCTCTGACTCACCGTGCCTGGTATGTGGGTGCTGGCCACCCTCTGACTCACCGTGCCTGGTACGTGGGTGCTGGCCACCCTCGCCTGGTACGTGGGTGCTGGCCACCCTCTGACTCACCGTGCCTGGTATGTGGGTGCTGGCCACCCTCTGACTCACCGTGCCTGGTACGTGGGTGCTGGCCACCCTCGCCTGGTACGTGGGTGCTGGCCACCCTCTGACTCACTGTGCCTGGTACGTGGGTGCTGGCCACCCTCTGACTCACCGTGCCTGGTACGTGGGTGCTGGCCACCCTCTGACTCACCGTGCCTGGTACGTGGGTGCTGGCCACCCTCTGACTCACCGTGCCTGGTACGTGGGTGCTGGCCACCCTCTGACCGTTGGGTCCCGTCGTCATGGTGCTCTTGATCTTCCTCTTCTTCCTCAGCAGCTCACGGTGCTCCTTCTGTCGGTTCTGGACGTCGATGAGCAGAGAGATGAAGCTGTTCTTCACCTGCAGTCACAGAGGGAGTGGGTTAGTTAGTATCTACTATGGTTGGTTAGTATCTACTAGGGTTAGTTAGTATCTACTATGGTTAGTTAGTATCTACTAGGGTTGGTTAGTTAGTATCTACTAGGGTTGGTTAGTTAGTATCTACTAGGGTTGGTTAGTTAGTATCTACTAGGGTTGGTTAGTATCTACTAGGGTTAGTTAGTATCTACTAGGGTTGGTTAGTTAGTATCTACTAGGGTTGGTTAGTTAGTATTTACTAGGGTTAGTTAGTATCTACTATGGTTAGTTAGTATCTACTATGGTTAGTTAGTTAGTATCTATTATGGTTAGTTAGTATTTACGAGGGTTAGTTAGTATTTACTAGGGTTAGTTAGTATCTACTATGGTTAGTTAGTATCTACTATGGTTAGTTAGCATTTACTAGGGTTAGTTAGTTAGTATCTACTATGGTTAGTTAGTATCTACTAGGGTTAGTTAGTATCTACTAGGGTTAGTTAGTATTTACTAGGGTTAGTTAGTATCTACTATGGTTAGTTAGTATTTACTAGGGTTAGTTAGTATCTACTAGGGTTAGTTAGTATCTATTATGGTTAGTTAGTATCTACTATGGTTAGTTAGTATCTACTAGGGTTAGTTAGTATCTACTAGGGTTAGTTAGTATTTACTAGGGTTAGTTAGTATCTACTAGGGTTAGTTAGTATCTATTATGGTTAGTTAGTATCTACTAGGGTTGGTTAGTATCTACTATGGTTAGTTAGTATCTACTAGGGTTAGTTAGTATCTACTAGGGTTAGTTAGTATCTACTATGGTTAGTTAGTATCTACTATGGTTAGTTAGTATCTACTATGGTTAGTTAGTATTTACTAGGGTTAGTTAGTTAGTATCTACTATGGTTAATTTAAGGCAGTTTACTGCTCATTGTGAATTGCCAGTAGAAAATCAAGGTCAGATAAACACAACATAAGTTTGGACACCAATGTTGATCCAAAACACCTTCCAGTACCACCAAGGAGGAGAAGGAAATGCATTACAAATAATATATTATTTTTATTTGTGTCGCTCAATTCCAATACGTAAATGGAATAGTTCCTGTTCGCAGAGAAGATTTCGCACCACTGTCTCCTGGGGGCCACGCATCACCACCAGAAGGTCTCCTGGGGGCCACGCATCACCACCAGAAGGTCTCCTGGGGGCCACGCATCACCACCAGAAGGTCTCCCAGGGGCCACGCATCACCACCAGCAGGTCTCCTGGGGGCCACGCATCACCACCAGCAGGTCTCCTGGGGGCCACGCATCACCACCAGCAGGTCTCCTGGGGGCCACGCATCACCACCAGCAGGTCTCCTGGGGGCCACGCATCACCACCAGAAGGTCTCCTGGGGGCCACGCATCACGACCAGAAGGTCTCCTAGGGGCCACGCATCACCACCAGCAGGTCTCCTGGGGGCCACGCATCACCACCAGCAGGTCTCCTGGGGGCCACGCATCACCACCAGAAGGTCTCCTGGGGGCCACGCATCACCACCAGAAGGTCTCCTGGGGGCCACGCATCACTGATGGGGGGGGTTTCTCTCTCCTCCAGCCCAACTCCAGTGACTCGAGGACTTGGACCAGATGTGAGAGAGTGACATAAGGCTTAACCATTTCACTGCCACACTACAGAAGGTTAACCCTTTACTATCACACTACAGATAACCTTCTGTAGTGTGGCAGTGAAAGGGTTAACCATCTGTAGTGTGGTAGTGAAAGGGTTAACCTTCTGTATTGTCGCAGTGAAAGGGTTAACCTTCTGTGTTGTCACAGTGAAAGGGTTAACCGTTTGGTTGTGTGGCAGTGAAAGGGTTAACCTTCTGTGTTGTCACAGTGAAAGGGTTAACCTTCTGTGTTGTCACAGTGAAAGGGTTAACCGTTTGGTAGTGTGGCAGTGAAAGGGTTAAGCATCTGTAGTGTGGCAGTGAAAGGGACTGTCTGTAGTGTGGCAGTGAAAGGGTTAAGCATCTGTAGTGTGGCAGTGAAAGGGTTAACCCTCTGTAGTGTGGCAGTGAAAGGGTTAACCCTCTGTAGTGTGGCAGTGAAAGGGTTAACCCTCTGTAGTGCGGCAGTGAAAGGTTAACCCTCTGTAGTGCGGCAGTGAAAGGGTTAACCGTGTAGTGTGGCAGTGAAAGGGTTAACCCTCTGCAGTGCGGCAGTGAAAGGGTGCAGCACCTCCTTCTCGTAGTCCAGCTCGTCCCGCAGCGCCAGCGCCTGGATCAGCTCCTCGCTGTAGCGCCGGATGGCCGCCTCCACGTCCTCCAGGGCCTCCGTCAGCTCACACACAGACAGCCGGCGCAGGCCTGGGGGCGGAGGGGTCACACCAAACTATCTTCATACTCCATTCATCCGTCAATTATTATTTAATTACTCAATGAATCTAGATAAAAGCTAGATTTTATGCAAATTCCTCATCTTATACAATGTTTTTTAGTTTAGGAATAAGGGGCAGGTAATTATAAGATTTATTCTTCTTCCTGCTCCTTTTGTCCATGGGATGTTATTTATGATTGTGTAATGAAGAAACTCTGAGTGTATGATTCCATGCGGCAAATAAAACTCTGAATCTGAATCTAAAAAAAAAAAAAAAAAAAAAATGCTCTTTCAAACAACTTGCAAAATGACGCTTATAAAACAAAAAGCAAACGTAAATATATACTATACATCAAGAAAAGAGCTAACCGGTTGAAATAATAATAAATAAAAAACACAAACGAGGCCAGCAAGGCAGAGAAGAAGCAGAAACAGACCGAGAAACAATAGTCATATGAGATGTTCTGCAAGGGCCGACTTTGTTAATGTATGTGAAGTTGCATATGGTTGAAATCTCATGTGTATTATAAGGCATAGGGGCTCAGGCTGGTCAATAAGGGGTGGGGACTAGTATCGTGATATTCAGAAGGATCATAATAACCATAATGTCACAATATCTGAAATCACATGTTGAGTAACCCATTCGATGTTCATCATATTGTACTGCACGGTAATGAGACGTGTGATACAGTAAACTCAAACCGAAGGCTTCAATTAATGCTCTTAAATATTTCAGAAATAATTGTGTGTAAATGTCACTTTTTTGTGTCGACAGGCTTTGCCTTACATCTCTATTCGATAAACTATTCTACCGGTATTTGAATATTCAAAAAATCAATACCCATCCCTAAGGGTCAATATGTAGATATCTGAGGGAAGAATCTAGTATAAGCCTAAAGGGTACTGTAGGAATGTACATTCCGGTATCATTCAGTAACTGTATCAGAGGCAGATATTATGCAAGACGTGGGGACCATGATGCAGCAGTAATCGCTGTCTGCTCGTGTCTCACTCTGCATTACGTAAGAGTACAGATGTGAGTGTGAGTGCAGCCGCTGTCCTGTGGAGCTGGCACCAAGTGATGGATGAGTTTACACCGTGTGATGGATGAGTTTACACTGTGTGATGGATGAGTTTACACTGTGTGGTTGATGAGTTTACACTGTGTGGTTGATGAGTTTACACTGTGTGGTGGATGAGTTTACACTGTGTGGTGGATGAGTTTACACCAAGGGATGGATGAGTTTACACTGTGTGGTGGATGAGTTTACACCAAGGGATGGATGAGTTTACACTGTGTGGTGGATGAGTTTACACCAAGGGATGGATGAGTTTACACCAAGTGATGGATGAGTTTACACTGTGTGATGGATGAGTTTACACCGTGTGGTGGATGAGTTTACACCGTGTGGTGGATGAGTTTACACTGTGTGGTGGATGAGTTTACACTGTGTGATGGATGAGTTTACACCAAGTGATGGATGAGTTTACACCAAGTGGTGGATGAGTTTACACTGTGTGATGGATGAGTTTACACCAAGTGATGGATGAGTTTACACTGTGTGGTGGATGAGTTTACACTGTGTGGTGGATGAGTTTACACTGTGTGATGGATGAGTTTACACCAAGTGATGGATGAGTTTACACTGTGTGGTGGATGAGTTTACACTGTGTGGTGGATGAGTTTACACCAAGTGATGGATGAGTTTACACCCAGTGATGGATGAGTTTACACCGTGTGATGGATGAGTTTACACCAAGTGATGGATGAGTTTACACCCAGTGATGGATGAGTTTACACTGTGTGATGGATGAGTTTACACTGTGTGGTGGATGAGTTTACACCAAGTGATGGATGAGTTTACACTGTGTGGTGGATGAGTTTACACTGTGTGGTGGATGAGTTTACACCAAGTGATGGATGAGTTTACACTGTGTGATGGATGAGTTTACACTGTGTGGTGGATGAGTTTACACTGTGTGGTGGATGAGTTTACACTGTGTGATGGATGGGTTTACACTGTGTGGTGGATGAGTTTACACTGTGTGATGGATGAGTTTACACTGTGTGATGGATGGGTTTACACTGTGTGGTGGATGAGTTTACACTGTGTGGTGGATGAGTTTACACTGTGTGATGGATGAGTTTACACTCTGTTTTTACCATCCGTTTCTGATGCATTGACAGGAATATATCAAAGGAGGCTTATTCAATTAATTAACGTAGCTGTGGATGATAATGCATTTTGCTTATCTATTACCTAAGGAAGGAACTGTTGCCAAGGAATGTTCAGTTTAACCTGTTAAGCCCAAGCCATATTTTCAGAGAATTAGCCTAAAATACATATCTAAATAAATGGAAGATTGCTCCACTTCTACAAGGTCTAGGGACATCTATGGATCTCAGGGAATGTATTCCCAGTATCAGAACTATTGTGTCTGTTACTAGGCTTGAGTAAATTGTTATTATTATTTATCTTTTTTTCTTTTCCATCTTTGACAGTGAATAACACCATGGTAACATTGGTCCTCATTCTCGAACGGACATACGTAAAAGTGACTAAGGAATTCCTTCGTAACTCGATTTGCGTACTTATTCGGCATTCTCAAACGGCTTTGTATTGTAAATTCTTTGTAGGATTTACTCGAAAAGGCAGTTGTAAGTCGGACAGACCGGTGTGCGCCCGTGATTTCAACAGCGTTCTCTGGGACAAGTCATTGGGGATTGCGGATACTACAGACATCCGTGGAATTGAATAATGATAATTAAGACAATATTTGTATCATTAATAATTACGTTTTGTATTTATAGTCCTGACTCAATGACGTATTCCATCTTTTTTGTGAAGTTCGAATCAATCGTTGGAGCATTTGCTGCCGTTAGCCGTGTTCCAGGAGACTCTGCTCAGGTGGACGTGACCAATGACCACGTTAGGCGCAAATGAAACCGTGGCACCGTCGAGCCTCGCGTCGTGTGACGACGACGGAATTAGTTTGACCTTTTCGTGGCCAAAGGCTGCATTTCTGTCATCTTCAACAAGTTACCAAAGATGTTTATTACCTGGAGAAACACACCATAGCTCCGTCCTCCCTCCCAACACAAACTGAACCTACCTGGGCCTGAGAGGGAGGGGCAGAGAGGGAGGGTGGGCCTGAGAGGGAGGGGCAGAGCGCACAGCTGTGGAGGGAGGGTGGGCCTGAGAGAGAGGGGCAGAGAGGGAGGGGCAGAGAGGGAGGGTGGGCCTGAGAGGGAGGGGCAGAGCGCACAGCTGTGGAGGGAGGGTGGGCCTGAGAGGGAGGGGCAGAGCGCACAGCTGTGGAGGGAGGGTGGGCCTGAGAGGGAGGGGCAGAGAGGGAGGGTGGGCCTGAGAGGGAGGGGCAGAGCGCACAGCTGTGGAGGGAGGGTGCGTTAGATTCACAACACGGGACTAAATGAGAGCAACGTGGCATTTTATGACGATTATCTTAACAGATTACAGAAATTCAAGAAGCCCATTGGAACGTGAGGTTCCGATATGATTTGATTAATATATCTGCATTATTTTATCCCACTTTCTGCTCGTTTTACACAGATTTTATGTCTTATTTCTTACTGATGTAATTACTGCAATCCCCTGTATGAAAGGTGCTATACAAATAAAGTTATTATTATTATTATTATTATTATTATTATCTTATTTTCATGATGAAATAGAAATGTGATTAATGGAGCGTGGACAGACAGACGGACAGAACAGTACTGACGGTCCTCGTAGCTGGTGTTGGAGCTGGAGCGGGTGACTGTGTGGAGGTCCTGAGACAGCAGGGACAGGTCCGACTGCGAGGGGCTCTCATCGTCCTCAGGGTCCGGAGACTCCTGCATCATCTCCTCGATCTCCTCGATCACCTGCCCCCCACACACACACACACACACACACACACACACACACACACACACACACACACACACACACACACACACACACACACACACACACACACACACACACACACACACACACACACACACACACACACACACACACACACACACACACACACACACACACACACACACACACACACACACACACACACACACACACACACACGTCAGTGTGTTTCTAACAACAAATGCATTCATTAGTGTAAACGGGCCAATGAATGTGTTTGAATGAATATTATTATACACGCTTACCTAGGATTTGACTTGATTCAACAACAAAGCAGTCGGGGCGATGGCACGTGTGGTTACACTTTACAAAGCTAGATGCAGACAACGCTTAACAAATTGTTCTAAATAAATAATAATGATAATAAATCATTTGAAGTTTGGAAGAAAAAAAAAATTACAACCGAGGTAGGTAGATTGCATTTTTTGAGACTAAAGTACGGGAAAAAGGTACTGCTGGGTACCGG
>NC_140169.1:147114490-147226990 GCF_963971535.1 Notolepis coatsorum | reverse complement strand
TTGGAGGAGCAGGTCACAGCTCTGGTCTGCATCCCCTTAACAATTGTATGTATTGAGATGTACTGTACTGTACCCATTCTGCAATCTGTTAATAAACTTTTCAATCAATTTCAAACGTTAATGCAAGACTCTGGACACGAGTGTCGGGAGTCCGTTAACTCTGGAGAGAGATTCAATGTACAGTTTCTTCCACTCTCTTTTTGGACTATTTTTGTACTCATAAACAGTACTGTATATTTGTAGATCTGGTATGTCATAAATGTATATAGATGTAGCAGTACTGTCTATCTGTATGTCATATGTTATGAATTGAAAATGGGGGACCCTGATGTAAACAAGACGAAAGTCTTTCTCTGGTCTGCATCCCCTTAACAATTGTGTGTATTGAGCCGTACTGTATTGCTGTATTGTACCCATTCTGCAATCTGTTAATAAAGTTTTCAATCAATCAATCAATCCAAAGACAGCTACCTATTTGCACAACACTGATTGAGCTAGGCTAGGCTAAGCTAGCTATGTAGCAGCTAGCTGCACCGGTTAACATGGGTTGTGGGTTCGTTAGCCCGCAGGCTGTAACAGCTCCTAGCACCACTACAGGGGGAATACAACAACAACAACAACAACAACAACAACAACAACAACAACAATAATAATAATAATAATAATAATAATAATAATAACAACAACAATAATCATCCACACGACTCACTCGTCCTCCTTCAGGATGTTCTCCTCCGAGAGGGGCCTGACGGGCGCGATGTCCTCGGTCGCCGCGCGGTAGTTCCTGAAGCAGACGGTGAGCTGCTCGTCGAAGTGGTGGACGAGGTCCTCCATGGACCTGAAGCTGAGCACCATCTCCCCCAGAGAGGCGCTGCTGTGCTCCAGCTCCTCCACCGCCTCCAGGCCCGGCTCGGGCTGGTTCCGCTGCTCCAGGCGGGAGGAGGAGGAGGAGGACGGCGGCTGGAACTCGTTAAAGTCCTGCCAGTCCTCGTCAAAGTGGGCTAACGGAGCCGCCATGGTGACCGCCGTTGCTTTGCCCCGGGAGATGCTGCTCCTGTCCTCGGCTTGGAAGCAGAGCGGAGCCGCGGTGAGAACCAGAGAGAGCGCGCGCTGATTGGCGGAGAGGGAACCGTGCGCTGATGGAGAGGGGAGGGACTTCACTACACTATTGGGCGTAGCCCCTCCCCCTTGACCAAGCTCGGTTGAGACGTGCGGTTGGAGCACAATAGGGTATATCTGCAGAGCCACAGAGCCCAACGTCTGGGCGGGGCTTCGTGGCGTGGACAAGTATTGTGGCCTGGACGCGTGTACCTTAATGACAAGCAAGCAGTGCAAAAATGCGGAAGCATTCGTCACCGCACGCCACTACGGTAAAGCGCCTTTCTTTTCAGGCCCGCTTTGGGAACTGTCGCGCGGAAATAGGCTGTCTATTGCCATTCTCTTTGACAAACTCTAACCTTAACCAGCTCCTTAACAGCGCCTAAACTTAACCGTTCTAACCTTAACCAACTCCGAAACAATGCCTAACCTTAACCTTAACCTTAACCATGCCTAACCTTAACCATAGAAAGAATATTGCCATTCTCTTTGACAAACTCTAACCTTAACCAGCTCCTTAACAGCGCCTAAACTTAACCGTTCTAACCTTAACCAACTCCGAAACAATGCCTAACCTTAACCTTAACCTTAACCATGCCTAACCTTAACCGGCGAAAGAATACACGTTAAAAAAAAATCACGTTTAAAAAAAAATATTTGATGGGATTCGAACTCGCCAGCAAACAAGCCATAGGATCCACAGCCATGCAGTCTTGCCAATTGAGCTATTTCTGGATACTGAATAAGGGGCGGTGACTTATATATATTGTCGAACCAAGGCGGGATCTCATGCGCATGCGCGGGCACCTCGCGCGAGCACGCCGGCGCACGCACGCACCTGAGCGAGCACGCCGCCGCCGGTGCACGCACCTGGGCGCTGGGCAGTGGTGCGTTATTGAAATCATCTGGGGTGACACGCACCACGTGCACGCTCGCTCCCGCGAATGCGCATTTAATGTCCCCTCGCTTGGGCACAGACTAAAGACAGTGCCTAATTGCCTCTACGAATGGAATGTAACACGTCTTCACAACAAGGTTAGGTGTGAATGTGTCTGAGAACGTATTTAACACACCTGACGACCGGAGCTATTGATATGCAAATAGCGAGTGAGGTCCCACACTGTGCTACCCCGTTTGATTGATTGATTGAAAAGTTTATTAACAGATTGCAGAATGGGTACAGTACAGTACATCTCAATACATACAATTGTTAAGGGGATGCAGACCAGAGAAAGACTTTCGTCTTGTTTCCACCAGGGTCCCCCATTTTCAATTCATCATAACATATATGACATACATGACATACAGATAGACAGTACTGCTACATCTATACATTTATGACATATCAGATTTGCAAATACAGTACTGTTTGTGATACAAAAGTGTCCAGAAAAGGAGTGTATATACATTTGGCGTAGAAACTGTACATTGGAGGAGGTTGGTGGGGTGGGGTTGGGTGAGGGCTGTACATTGGAGGTGGGGGGGGTTGGGTAGGGGACACACACACATTTTACACTGTACATTGGAATATTGACAAAGCCTTACTTGGTCATTTACTGTACAACTAGGTTAGGACATTTGTAGGGGCCAGTTTCGAATTGCAGTCTCACGTAGGTGTTTTTTGAGAGTGTTTTTGAAGGTGGGTAGTGATTCACATTCCTTTACAGCTTTAGGCAGGGCGTTCCACATTGATGTGGCATAATTGCGAAACGTGTTTAGTCCCTTGTTTGAGCCGAATCTGGGTTTTACATGATTTGTGGAGCTCCCTCTGGTGTTGTGATCGTGGTATTCACTGACCTTTGGGAAGTATTTTGACATGTACATGGGTACCTTGGTCGCGTAGTGTATCTTGTAGACCAGGCCCATTGCAAGTTGCTGTACTCTGTCGTCTACTCTAAGCCATCCTAGGTTGTCAAAGTGGGCAGGGGTGAGGTGGGTTCTAGGAGTCAGGTCAAGTAGTAGTCTGACTAGCTTGTTTTGAGATGTTTGTAATTTGTTTTTTAGTGCCTTTGAACAACGCATGCCTGGCGCTGGGCGAAGGAAAATGAAAGGCGCATTACCGCACGCCACTACGGTAGAATGCTTCCGCATTCTTGCACTGCTTGCTTGTCATTAAGGAACAGGCGGCCTGCGTAAGTCTTTGCACTACTGCGCATGCGGATGAGGGGGGGGGGGGCCCGGGGGGCTCTCTCGCTCGCTCTCTCTCTCTCGTTTACGACATAGGCCACAATACTTGTCCACGCTGCGTCTATATTTATCACAGCCGAAGAGTGCAAGATCGCTTCCGCATTCTTCGCCATACGGTCGCCGCTTGGTTCGACGTGGTTCAGACCCCCATTAATCACAGATGCCAGAACGTGCCATATGCCATATTAAAGCCAAAGCCTTTGGTTCATATTAACGATGGTCAATCACATATTAACACGCCAAAGCCTTTGGTTCATATTAACGCTGGTCAATCACATATTAACACGCCATATTAGCACACGTTATGGCGTTGCGAGTGAATCGCGTCGCGATAATATACATGTATTCCATAATATGTAAAGTACAGTTGACAGCTGCGTTGTGTTAACTTTGCAATGTACAGGGAAATAACATTATGGCGTGTTATGGCGTTATGTGGTCCTCGTATGGCGTTATGTGGTCCTCGTTTGGATAATATGTAAAGTACAGTTGACAGCTGCGTTGTGTTCAGGGGCGTATCTCCCGCGGGGGACATTGGAATGTGTCCCCCGCATTTTTTCAGAATGCAGTTATGTCCCCCCCCCTTCTGACTACCTGTCCTATTATTATGCAAAGAGGAGTAGATGGGGGTCGCATTCTTGCCCTTGCCTAGAGCTAAACCAGCAGCAGTGACGACACCAGCAGTGTGTGTGTGTGCAGTGGTGTGTTCCTGAAATCAACTGGGAGTGCACTCGCTATTTGCATATCAATAGCACCGGTCGTCAGGTGTGTTAAATACGACCGGCGCTATTGATATGCAAATAGCGAGTACTTATCTGGGCTTGCACTTAGTAGTTAGGAGCACTTAGGAGTTCAAAAGTGCGTTCATTCTCAGCACTCTGTTATAACGGCGTTCAAAGATGTGCCAGATTTCATATGTATTTCAGCCAAAAACCCAGTTAAAATACACCGTAAACAGGCTTTAAAATTATGTGGAAAACCAACCGATCTGGCAACGCGCCTGTCACCCCCTGCTACGTCATCAGACTCATCACAACAACAGCTGAATCTGCGTCTGCGAGCAGAAGCTGAGCAGCACTCGCTCAGAGAACTCTACCTCTTGACGTCGGTGCTTGGGGATTTAAAATAGTTTAACGTTAAAGTCAGTACTGACTCAGACGGAAACAATCTAACGTTTGTCTGTAAACTTTGTCCACCCGGTTTGAAGAAGCAAGTCCCCACATCGACGCGACCGCGACGACGTCGACAGCAACATTGAGAATATGCAAACGTCCTGTTTTAGTTTTCATAATAAAGACAATTCAAGCAAAGTTGTTCCTCATGTTTTTGAAAATACACTGTAGAGATGAAAGCTGCAGTGTGGACTGAATGCGCGGTGGCAAAGCGTTATGGAAATGCCAGTATTCTGATTGCTGTCTGTGTGGTTCAATATTTAAAAAAAATAATAGTTTGCAGCAACGTATTGAAAAAAGAACTAACAAAATGGGCCATTCAATATCTCCTTTAAATATGTTCGAAATGTCAAACAGACCTGGGTACCTACAGGCTACAGTCTATCACTACTTTTGGGAATCTAAGTGTTTATCCAGGTTCTGGGGCCAAGTGATTGATTGATTGAACACTTTATTAACATATTGCAGAATGGGTACAGTATAGTACAGCTCAGTCATGAATTGAAAATGGGGGACCCTGATGTAAACAAGACGAAAGTCTTTCTCTGGTCTGCATCCCCTTAACAATTGTATGTATTGAGCCGTACTGTATCAGGGTCCCCCATTTTCAATTAATCAGGACATACATGACATACAGATAGACAGTACTGCTACATCTATACATTTATGACATACCAGATTTGCAAATACAGTACTGTTTGTGATACAAAAAAGATACAAAAAATGCGGTATTGCACCCCTGGTATTTAAAAAAAAATCTAGGTAGAGAGGGACCCCCCCAGCGACGTCACTCGCCACACCCACAAATCTGTCCCCCGCACACCTGGAGAGAGAGTTACGCCACTGGTTATGTTAACGTTGCAATGTACAGGGAAATAACGTTATCGCATCGCGATAATATACATGTATTCCATTTGGGCGTCTGAGCGGGCGAAAAGAAAATGGGCATTTGGAGGGCGTTACCGGGGCCAATCAGGGCAAAATGCGGAAGCGCTCTTGCACTCTTCGGCTGTGATAAATATAGACGCGTCCACGCTACGAAGCCCCGCCTCAAACCCGTCCACGCCACGAAGCCCCGCCCAGACGTTGGGCTCTGTGGCTCTGCAGATATACCCTACTCGGCTGACGGGACCATAGATATGTGTTCTATATATATCTATGGACGGGACGAGCACATTGAACGCGCACGAATTTCACGCACGGGTTCTGCGCGGGATCGCGCCTGGCCAGACACACCTCCGACGATTTGAGCGCGCGGAAGCGCACCGAGGAAGGCACATTTACATTGGGACAGCTGTAAATGCCTAGTCTATAGTTCCAGTGTTCTATTGTCCATTTTGCATGTATAACCCGTTATTATATAATTAATTAGTATGTTAGAATTCATTTTAGAATGATGATCAGTGTGACTGTCTGTACTCCTGAAAGAGCAGCGTGGAGCCCCAGCAGCAGCAAGAGCAAGAGCTCTCTCTCTCTCTCTCTCTCTCTCTCTCTCTCTCTCTCTCTCTCTCTCTCTCTCTCTCTCTCTCTCTCTCTCTCTCTCTCTCTCTCTCTCTCTCTCTCTCTCTCTCTCTCTCTCTCTCTCTCTCTCTCTCTCTCTCTCTCTCTCTCTCTCTCTCTCTCTCTCTCTCTCTCTCTCTCTCTCTCGCTCTCTCTCTATCCCGGGACAGACAGAGACAGGCAACCAGATATGACAGATAGACAAACAAACAGACAGACAGACAGGGGTACTACTAATACTAACTATAGTAATATGGTTTATTTGCATTGGGAAAGATACAGACACATTAGCTGGTTGAACAACATCTATTGAAAGATAGAGAGAAAACGAGAGAGAAAGAGAGAAAGAAAGAAAGAAAGGCAGGGAGAATAAAGAGAGAGAGAAAAAGAGAGCTGGGCCCTATTCCCCGTACCTGGTTCAACTAAGTCGATCAAAAGTCCCATTATCCAGATTCAATTAACCCGATGTTTGAATCCGGGATTTCCCTGTTCCTCGAACGCTGATTCAGTCTAGTTCATTCGAACCAGACTTGATACTCATGCAGGATAAGTGCGCGCGGCCGCTTCAGTTGAAAAGACAGCAGGTGTCGATCGCAGAAATCCTGATTTTCTAACGTCATTGATTGATTGATTGATTTAAAACTTTATTAACAAGATTGCAGAATGGGTACAATACAGTACGGCTCAATAGCCTCGCCGACAAGTTAAATGCATAATCTATAGGCACATTTTAAGTCCCTCATTACCCCAATCAATCAGATTATATTTATTTAAATGTAACTGCTGGCAATAGGCTTAATGGAATGAATAATCGAATGAGATCTTGCTAGCGAAAATAATTATTTCAACTCTTTCAGAATAAGTATACAAAAACAAGCCCAAAGATAAAGAGTAATATCTAATTGATACGAATTAATAGATACGCTTAGGTATCATGTAATATAATAAATACATCGTTCCTAAAGTTTTCAGGCCGCGACCCCCGAAATAACGGTGTCAGAGAGCCGCGACCCCCATTATTATATAGAGGTGGTTGAAACATGCAAACGTTCACACGCACACATATGCATTGGAGGCTTTTAACACGCACAATAACTACACAAAATAACACAATAATCAAACAACCATAAAATGAATACATATAGCGTGTTTCATTTAGAAGGCTATAATGTTCAACTCACCTAATGAGATGGATGGGCAATAGTCTGGGTTTAATTTTGGAGACAGCGACTCGGAGATCATACTCCACATTCATTCAGACGTGATCTGTACTTATTTTTTATATAAGTCAGTGCAGATAATGTTTTTTTCGAATAGGTAGGTATAGCTGTGCGTATTCCCCCTCAATTGATATCCAGTCGGCATCGGAGGTGGGCAGCGATCTGGGACACATTCTCCATCAGAAACAAGTGCGCCTCATCCCGCAGCTCAAACAGGTGTCGTGCAGTATGTAGGAAATCCATAGGCTGAATATTATTTATTATCAGAATTTTAGGTCTATTATTTTACATTTCAAAAGCATTTATTTTACCAGTTTAATGTATTTTAATTGTTTTTAATTATAGGCCTATTTCACACATTCTATGAAATCAATACATTCTGGAAATCATCTCGTGAAAACATTATTCAGAATGGTATAATGGGATCAAAGAGCACCTACGGGAGGCTGCAATTCGAAACTGGCCCCCGTAAATGTCCAAACACCCCCCTCCCACCCACTCCCAATGTACAGTTTCCTCCCCCTCGTATATATATTTTCTGTTAGGATCTCTGTTTTAACAGTACTGTATATTTGCATATCTTGTATGTCACAAATGTAACAGTACTGTATATCTGTATGTCATGTATGTCATAAATGTCATGATATATCTGTATATCTGTATGTCATGTATGTCATAAATGTCATTATGAATTGAAGATGGGGGACCCTGATGTAAACAAGACGAAAGTCTTTCTCTGGGTCTGGTCACTTTGAGTGCCAGCAACGCATTTTGTTGTTAGTTCATGCCGCCAGTTGAGTGCCGGCAACGCTATATAGCGTTTGTTTGTCGTATTTGTTTTTATAGGCGATTTGATTTCATATTTCATCAATCGAGCCTCACGCTAGTGTTGCAGAGTCTCTCTGAGCTCAATTGTGAAGATACCGCCCCCCTATCATCTCTCCCTGTGGTACTGCCACCCCATTAGTTTAGACTGACGATGGGGGGGGGGGGCGGTGGCCAGTTTCCTCATTTTACTTTTCCGTCAAGCCAACTGAAGAATCCATTGTGATCGCCGACCATCAGAACAGCGTGGATTATGTATTTCCAGCACCCAACGCTGAATCAATAAACACGATCGATATTTGGAATGGCGATCAGGAATTGGAATAATCTTTTTGGATAACATCTGATCTGAGGTAAGGAATCTATTTTACCAGTCTTGGGATAATCAGAGCTTTTTTCACAGAGATATCAGCCCATATGTGTGTGTGGCTGTGATCGCTGATCAGGAAATGAGAGAATCGATATTTCAGCCCGCTTCTATAGCGTGCATTAGTACACATATACTATGGATAATCTAGCGTTTATTTGAAAACGATTCATAAATAGGCCGAAAAAATTACAACGTTTTTGTGTATGCCAGAATATTCCAGTAAATGCAGATTATCACGGAATCTTTATATTTCCCTTGAAAACGAGGGCTTTTCTAAATGCTATAAAATGGAAATGAAGCGATTAAAAAACAATCCGTTTCGACAATGTTGACTGCAAACAAGTCATTGATAAACGACGGGCAGATTAGACACATAGCCATAATTTAAGACAGAGATTATGCGTTCACAACGCTATCATTGAAGTGGGTGCCGGCATTCAACCACGTTTTACCATGTTAAGTAACCCATTCTCCGCCAATCACGTGTTAAGCGGGTTTCTCCGCCATAAGATAAGATATTTCCTTTATTGATCCCCTTGGGGAAATTCAGGCATCATAGCAGCATGGGGGGAGGGGGGGGGGGGGGGTACATGTAGTAAAACAACAACACAGTGTACAGGTAGTAAAAATGCGCTGTCTGCCAATAACTCCATAAGGCGTTTTTGAGATCAATATTTCATATTTTCCGTCATGGTATTCATATTTCACCCACGGAGTCTTGGGTGATGCTGTCTGGGCCATCACAACTCTGCAACGCTTCAATACTGCCACCTGGTGTCCGATCGGCGAGTTGCCAAACCGGAAGTGCCCATTGTAGCTGGGTCCGTCCCCTATTTTCGTCCGGCCACTCGCTTATCGTCCCGGGGCTCAATACAGACTAGAGCTGGGCCGTTAACGGCGTTAACGCGATACTATTATCGCGCGATAATATAATTAACGCATTAATCTAAAAAAAAAAAAAAAAAGAAAAAAAAAAATGTACCTTTATTTACCCAGGGTAGGTTCGCTGAGCACATATGCTCTTTTTCAGGAACGCCCTGCTTCACATTCACACAGTTCCATTCACACCTGGGAGTACAACCACAGTTGACACCATTGGCCACTGAGCAACTCCACTGGAGCAGTTGATTTGCATTGGCAGGGTTTGGCCCTGTCTGGCACCCAACAGGAAAAATATTATAGGCACTATAAGTAGACACCGCTACATAAAACAAGCTGGTCTGCCTGAGTGACTGGTGGAAGAAGGAGAAATAGAGATTGGACTGATTGAGTCAAGCCATGTCACATAGTTCAAGTTTGAAATGCTTCTCTTCTGTTTTGCTCCCGAGAGTGTGCTAGATACTGTACTGGTAATATTATTTATTTGTGTTAACTTCTGAATAAAAACAACTTATTAAACACAAGTACATCTTATTGAACATTATTTTGATATTTCATTACCAATTATCATAGCAAAACAGCTTTTTCAAACATTCCTGTAATGCATTTTGGAAACGGGAGATGGGCTCATGGTGTAATGGGCCACCTGGGCCTGAGAAACATAAGGAGGAAAGAAAAAGTAAGGACTTACTTCTGGTCATTATTTGGGTAGAACACACATATTTTGAATGCCTTCGGCAGGGTTTTTTTTTAGCCATTTTAATCTAGATTAAAATCCAGGATTGCAGATAGATTAATCTAGATTAAAAATTTGTATCTATGCCCACCTCTAATACACAGTCGATATGGATATTTGCCATAACTCAATAATCAACATGATTTGGACGTGTATTAGTAATATACAAACCGGAAATGGATCACATCGATCAACATCCCATAATTGGGATCCGTTTGCTCCACTCCCATCGCCCAACGCTACGAGGAGACTGGGGTGAGTTTCAGCGTTTTTCTTTACCATCTTCGATACAAACTGCTCTGATCAATATATCACCCATACTACACAAATCATTTAACGTCGGTCATTGAATTATAAACGACCCCCCCCCCCCCCCGCAGATGACCAGTCATGACGTTTAGGACCATGTAGTTGAAATTTTAATATAACGTTGATCGGTATCAAACTGCATTTGATCATCTAATATATGCATTTATGCCTATATCTCACGTTCTATGAAATACTGCAGAAAACGATAAAAACATATTTATACTCTAGACGGTATTTTAGTATGAATGAAACAGTAAAACGTTCCTACATCCTGAACGATAGATAATTGATGTTGAATGGGCCATAGTAGTCAATTTAGCAATACAATTTAAAGTTATAGCCCTGCAAAGAAGGTGAACATCTCCATAGACTTATAGCACTGGCAGAGAGGGTACAATGATGGGTACAATGCCCGGCAGAGAATGGGCTAATGGCCGGCACTGAAAGTGTTAATGAATGCTGAGTAAACAATCATCTCATTGTATGATAATTAATTCCAAAGTGTACCACGGGGTGGCGGCAGTGAGTCGGTTTATGCTAAATGTGATGCAGGTGGTCAAACTCAATCCATGAATTCCCTTCAGAGAGAACATTTGTTAATTATTCATAGAAATCTATGGCCAACAACAAGACGTAGGTAAAATAATGACACTTTATTGGCAATTGTTCTTATTACCCCTAGTTTTGGCATTGATAATAGCCTACTGCCGGACGGCCAGACGCCACACATTGCTGCCAAGCCAGTTTAAAACAAATAATTGTGATCCAATACAAAGTTTGATACAGAAATTGAACCCAACTCTTTCTAGTACAGTCCCCTTGAGAGATGCACTACCCCAAATGCTCTGATACAGGGTCAGTTTGGCTCTTTACCCCCCTATGATTAGGGTTGAGAGGGGTGGGTATAAGCTGATCCCTGCCCCTCGATGCTTCTGGGCCACAGCCTTTCCTTTTTTTCTCCAAAACCCTGAATTCTTTATTGAAAATATGCATACATAACACTTCTCCTACACAACAATACAAAACAGTACAATCACTTTTGTAAATAACACATTAAACGCAAACCCCACACATCACCCACGCCCCACCCAAGAAACTCTTTTAGCGATGCTACGGTCAGCCCTTATTACTCCCCCCACCTCTGAGAGAAATAAGACATATCAAAATCAGAATCAACCCCCTTAGTAAACTCAAACAAGACCAGAGAACAGAGTAGACACCAAGTTGCATACAGACATACAGCATATGCCACCGGCCGGTGAATGGGAAGCTTTAGTGGAAAAAAGCTCGTTTTGTGTTATTTTGCGTTAAAAAAAAAAAAAAAAAGAAGTTTCCTTGCGTCCCTCTGAAGTGACGCAGGGCGTGGAAGAGAGGGTCCAAGTCCTTTCAAGGGTCATCAGAGACTCTGAAGATTCTCGAGTGTGAATATCAAGCCTGTGACACGGACACAACACCTACAGGGGAGAGGAAAACAAACGCACCATTGTGTGCCAGGAGGTTTTGGTTTCGTGTGCCAACCAGCAGTGGCACATCCAAAAACGAAATTAAAAATATCATGGTCAGTTACACAAACATGCGATAAGTGGATTTTCACACGAAGGTTCTCTCTTTAAAAGGCGAGGGGGGGATCGTTCAGACCTGATTTGATAGGTAACACACTTCCCTAAAAAGACTAATCCCACTAATATTGGCATCGTGTTACTGTGCATATTCACGGATATAGTGGTAAATAAGGTGAAAAATGCAACCAAAAAGGAGAGGAGGAGGGGTGGAGAAATGTAATTAAATGACAGATTATAAAGATAAAAAATTATAATAATGAGGACTCCAGTCATCTGGTTATATTTTAATATGATAATACAGGGATAGAGGTAAACCAAAAAAAAATTATATAATGAGAAAAAAAAAATGAAAAAAAAAATGAAAGTAACAAAAAATTCAATAAAAACAGACAGAAAAGCATTGTTTTTAAACAGTTTTATCAGTCTGTAGCAAATAGTCATTACATACCCCTGAACGGGGAGGAAGAAAGCTTTGAATGGTGCGTTGACCACTGATAC
Source organism: Notolepis coatsorum (assembly GCF_963971535.1). Lineage (NCBI taxonomy): Eukaryota > Metazoa > Chordata > Actinopteri > Aulopiformes > Paralepididae > Notolepis > Notolepis coatsorum. The sequence continues at coordinate 147,214,634 of NC_140169.1, read as the reverse complement.
AAATAACTTTGCTGGAGAGGAAAGGGGGTGTTGTTTAGCAGAATTGAGAAAATGCACACAGTCAGTGACCGTTTTGCTCTTACGTCATGCTCAGGCTGGGTTCCCGAGTGGTCATGCTCAGGTTGGGTTCCGGCCTGGTTCCTGAGCGGTCATGCTCAGGTTGGGTTCCGGCTGGGTTCCTGAGCGTGACATAAGAGCAACATGTGCTGCGCCGTGTGAATACAGTCAATTGTGACTTTAAGTTCCAAGTTCGTGATGAAGCGCTGTTTTCGTGACACATTGTAGACAAGATGCTCGGCTGCTGGCCAGATGGCGTGAATATTAAAGGCAACCAACTTGTGTTCAGCGTTTCTCTGATTGGCCACACGGCCACGTGACCGCCCTAGCACACGCCCTTATCCGCTGAGAGACTCGGCAGACGCGCTGGTCGAACCAGTTCAGACAGAGGCGTTTATTTATATTAATAAACATATCTACTAGAAACACTGGTGTTCTGTTGTGTGACTGTACTAAACTCTTCCACCACATGACCGACATTTGACATACAGTACACCTCCTATCTATGTTGGGATTATGTTTAGTCATGACAAAACAATAAAAATCGCTACCGTTAGTAATGCTGCCACCACCCACTTCAATGACAGAGCTCTCATATTTGCGAATGCATAAACTATATCTTAAATTATGGCGATGTGTCTAATATGGCTGTCGCGAAGTCATTGATAAGCGACAGCCATATTAGACACATAGCCATAATTTAAGATATAGTTTATGCATTCGCAAAATATGAGAGCGCTGTCATTGAAGGGCTTCTACAACGGAGGAACGGCCGCTGCTGCTGCTGGAGCTGAACCGAGTCAAGCCGCGGGCGGCGCACGGAAGCCGGGGACAAACCACCGCGTCGCCCCGCTGGCACTTCAGCAGCCTCCACGGGCGAAATAACATATATAACGTTACAGCGTACAGTTCTACACTGATGTACAGTGACACCCAGCAGAGTTTCTAGTTACAGTAGTGACCCGTGAATTGGGTTTTATCACTGGAGATACATTTCTCACTCACCATTGTATTTTGCGCCATCTGACAATATCATAATGATGTGTTTTCTATATTATATCCACAATCATTCATCTAAAAAATTGTATGGGCTTTGTTTATACTTCAGAAGTGATGTACAGTGACAGTGAATCTGGTAGTTGGTTGTTAAAAACGCGAAACATAATAGCGTTACGTTTTCTAGTTCAGCGCATTTCATAACTGTATGGGTTTTGTTTATACTTCAGAAGTGATGTACAGTGACGAGTGAATCTGGTAGTTGGTTGTTAAAAACGCGAAACATAGGGGAGCTCCAGTAGCTCACCGCGTACCTCGAGCGCTATTTCGGCGCCGGGGACAACCGTGCTCGTCACGGATCTGGGTTTAGCGAGTTCGATTCCCGGACTGCAGCCGTATCTTTCTCAGTGTCTTCCCCCCATCTGTACCCATTCAAACCTGTTTCTGTCGGTCATTCTTGACCAGAGAAAATGCGATAAACGCAAAAAAGAGCCAGCGGAATGGCCAAAGTTTAAAAAAAAAACAACGCGAAACATAATAGCGTTACGCTTTCTAGTTCAGCGCATTTCATAATCAGTCAGCAGCGCTCCAGAACACAAGTTGGTTGGTACACAAGTTGGTTGCCCGCGCTGCCGCTTGCTCCTTGGATTTCATTTGGGACGTGGGACCGATGGCTGCCGCTTGGCTGCCGGCTCGCGGCAAAAGGGGGCGGGGGGTCGCGGCCAATCAGAGAAAAGCTGAACACAAGTTGGTTGCCTTTAATATTCACGCGGCCAGATGTGCAGGATGGCATAGTGGGGGGGGGGGAGCCTGAGTTAACAACGCACCACACCCCCCCTAGCTTGGACCTAGTAAGTATGCCGAAAAACAATGGGATTTTGAATAGACCCTCCTCTTCCCCCGTCAGCATCATCTTGTAGGCAAAACCCTGTTTCTGTCTCCAAAGTGCGGGCACATGTCACGGGGGGGGGGGGGGACTCTTGAGGACATTCTGCAGAGATAACCGGGACGTCTTCATCCAGACCATAATACCCGGAGGCTTCTGTGAAACCAGATTTTGGACGCAAACCCAAAACCTCATCATTAAGGGAAGAAACAAATTCATTTAAATGTCCCCCCCCCCCCCCCCCCCCTCCCCTTGACATTCAAAATCCCATCGTCTCAGCAGGTTTGCAAGGCCCAGCATCAGCAAGGGGGGGGGGGGCATGGTCAAGTTAGGCACCCGATTCCATTAGGAATTTCCTCTTTAGCAGTCAGGCAAATAGAGACGGCAGACAAAGTTTATGTGGTGTTATTAATAACAACCTAATGGAATTGTGCCATTGTAGTCGGTGCAACGGAGCAACAAGAGGAGACCTCTGAAAGTGCAGCGGGGGGTGGGACATTGTGAAGGTGTGTGTGTTTGTGTATGTGTTAGTGTACATCAGGATCGTAAAACATTCCTACCACTGTGGGCTGAGAGGGTGATTCTACTTACTGGGGGGGGGGGGGGGGGGGGGGGCTGTGGCTACATCAGTCCATCGTGTCTGTCTGTCTGTCTGTCTGTCTGTCTGTTCTTAATTCATTCTCAATGAGTAGTGTCCCGTTTGTTGGGACAGCGATGTGTCTACGCCGGATTTGTGTCCCGTTTTGACGGAAATGTTTTCGGAGGGTGAACTTTTTCATAACCGATGGGGCACGCTGTCGTGTGTGATGGGGCACGCTGTCGTGTGTGATGGGGCACGCTGTCGTGTGTGATGGGGCACGCTGTCGTGTGTGATGGGGCACGCTGTCGTGTGTGATGGGGCACGCTGTCGTGTGTGATGGGGCACGCTGTCGTGTGTGATGGGGCACGCTGTCGTGTGTGATGGGGCACGCTGTCGTGTGTGATGGGGCACGCTGTCGTGTGTGATGGGGCACGCTGTCGTGTGTGTCCACAAATGTGTGCGACTGCGTTTAGATTCCAATTTTAAAAACCGGTTCAGCGAGGGATCGATGTAGCCACACAGCCTAACTATCCTCCTCCTCCGACTCTTACAATCATTAACGGCTCGTATGAAATGACCCCTTTGCTCATCATAAACACAACAATGTACAGCTTTCTGAAAACGCACCTCATTAGCTTTTATCTTTTTTTTTTTTTTTTTATTATTTTCATTTTATTTCTATTATTTTTCCCCCCACAAAAGAATTATTCAATGCCAAACCCTCAGTGCTATTTGAATGCTATGTGGTAAGGAGGAATATAAAAAAAACAAGTTCAAATGTAAAACAAAAGCCCCAGATTAAAAAAGAAAAAGAAAAAAGAAATTACAAAATGGCTCTCAAGTATTGTTTGTTCCAAAGATAAGAGGTGTGGCTACGGGGCTTCGGATAACTTAAGTGTGTTTAAAATCCTCGTTCTACAATTACACTGGGACGGGGGGGGGGGGGGGGGGCAAGAATCTTCTGCTGGTGTGAATTGAACACACATACATACATGCACACACACAGGCACACTCACAAAAAACACACAAATATCTATACACGCACGCGCGCAGGTATGCATGCACCTGCACTCACACTCATCCCCACACACACGTGTGCATGCACACTTACACACTCACACACACACACACTCGGACAGAGAGCAGGGACAGGTGTCGTCTTCGGTGTTGCACTTTACATCCTACAGAGCAAAGAACAGGGACCTATACAGTGGAAACCCCCACCTCGCCAGCTAAACCTGACCTTCTGACCTTTGACCTATAAACCCCTCAGCCCCTCTCCTCTTAGGCAGATGTAATGGAATTGTGCATTAGCTAGCTGGACAGGTGGGGGGAGGGGTGTTGGCGAAGGCTCTAAAACGTGTTTCATACCTCTTGTGCTCTGTGCGGTCTATATCCATATTGCGCAAATGTGGCTTGTGCGCGAAGGACCGGGGGGCACACAACTGGGCCGGAGGGGGGGCACACAACTGGGCCGGAGGGGGGGCACACAACTGGGCCGGAGGGGGGGCACACAACTGGGCCGGAGGGGGGGGCACACAACTGGGCCGGAGGGGGGGCACACAACTGCACAGAACTGATTGCCATGATTCCCATTGCGATGGTGAGAGAATGGGCATAATGCTACTCACTTACAGCAGCGGCTAACTAAACGGCCCGATGTCCAGAGACCGCGGTGCCACACCGTCCACACCGCAAAGAGACAGCAAGAGGTATGGAACACGTTTACATTTTTTTATACTTTTTTTTCAAGTTTGAAACATTGGAAAGACTGTTCTGGTTAGACTTTAAATAAAGAGATTAAAAAAAAGTGTATTTTTTTTCCTAACAGAGAAGAGAAGAAAGGAAAGCCTCTTCTTTACACTAAAGTTTTCCACGGCCTCAACTCAAACTCTAAAGATACACCTGTTAAATGAGAACAACGCTCTTGACTACCGTAAAATAAAAAAGAAACAAATTTCAACATTAAGCATAGCTTTTTTTCGTGTGTGTTCTTTTTGTCCCGTTGGTCGGTCAAGTGTTTTCCGCTGTGGATTCTTCCAGCGACTAGAGTGCGAAGAAACGAGCGGGAGGGAAGAAGTCAAACATACACACAGAGAGAGTCGCTATATCCCTCTGGTGGCGTTCTGCAGCCATAACACCCACCCTCCCCTCCCTATATCCCTCTGCCGTGCCATTCTCCAGCCATAACACCCGCCCTCCCCTCCCCTCCCCTCCCCCCCTCCCCTCCCCTCGCCTCACGGGCAACACATAACAGGTATGTGAGAGACAAGACAGGCAGACAGAAAAGGGAGGGAGGGGGATGTAGGACTCCGAGCCTGAGCTGGAGGTGGGGTGAAGGGGGGGGACTTCAGGAAGAGAGTCCGTGTGGTATCATCGTTGTAGCCTTGCAGGGAGATGAGGGAAGAGACATGGCAGGGGGGGGGGGGGGGGGGCTCACCAGTGGCTGGGGTTTAAACACTGGTTTGGGGCAGGGGGGGGGGGGGGCTCACCAGTGGCTGGGGTTTAAACACTGGTTTTCCACGTCTACATCTGGTTTTGGATGAGGAACCAGGTTTATTATTATTTATTTTTTATTTTTTCATCCTCATCTCCATCTCCAGTTTCGGCTCGGTCATCATGAGACACAACAAAAACTCTTCTCTCTCATCGTTTGTTTCTCTTTTTGTCTTGGTGGCTTTTCATTTAGTTGTTGTTTTTGTTTCCCCTTCTGGGTCAGCGTTGTGTTTTCGTTCTCCGCCGGGGTTTTGTTTTTATCATCGTGGTTGTTGTTGTTGTACTTGCCCTTTAAAGAGAGAAGATGTCTCCTGCTCCATCAGTCACCATCAACTGTCCATGTTGCTGCAGTTCTCTGAGGAGTACAAGGGGACATCAGGCACATTATGGAGATTAATTGTCTGAAAAACATGAAGGAAAACTTAACACGTTCCATGATGCTTTTACCCAATCAGTTCTTTGCATGTTTTCTAAGGATGCTTTCAAAACGTGGCACAGTTTAGTCGGGTTGAGTTGAACCCTGGACTGGTTACCCCCCTTGGTGTGGTTGGTTTGGGGAGGCGTGAACGCCGTAATCACAAACTCTGGTCCCCAAACAGGTGGTCTCAGTCCACTTCCAAGTGAACCCTGGAGTGGTTTGTTTTGAGGTGGGAAAGCAAACCGGAACACCTGCATAATTGTGATTTTAAAGTGGTATTTTCTGTTAAGATAATGTGTTAAATAGCTCTACATTCCAACAGCGATCACCGATATTATGATGTTTGGTCAGTAACATGGGTCTCTCAGTCCCTCTGCTGTGCGATAAACAGAAAATATATTTCCTGGTATTCCTTTCCCACTTTATCCAATCAGGAAACAATACTTGTTTCAAGGACACATTTGCTTAAAACTAGTTTCCATTTTCTTATTTTCAGACCATTTTTGCATTGTTGAATTATCTTTCCTGTGTGTGTGGGTTTTACAAAGTTTAAACAATGGGAAAGCATTAAACCGAGCATCTGTCTAAACCTCCTAACTCTATTCACCCTCACATCTGTGTTCGTTTTTTTCATCTGCTGAAAAGTTGGGTTTTTGGAGTTATGAGGTTTTGTCCCGCCAGCAGCGATATGTAGCTTGTACCGAGGCCTTTCGCGAGGTCTGTTCGCACATGAGCCTGAAGCCTTGTATAAAAACCCGTGTTTCGCAAATGAGTTTATCGTCTGTGGCTGGCGTGCAAATGGTTGAGCTTATCCTGGTGGATATACGCTTTACATGTAGCATGCTAGGTAAACTGGTATCATCGCTGCTTGTTTGTTTTCATCGTATCCGGGGTGTGGGGTCATAAGGGGGTGAACTGATAAACCCCTCCCCCCTTTTTACTGATTGTCCAGGGGGTTGGACCTCCTGTTCTTCGGTCTTCCTGTCACGCTGTTGGGTCAGCGCGTCACAGGGTGGGGAGAGGGGGTGGGGGGGGGTGGGAGTTCCCTGGTCCCACGCCATATTTGGGCAGGTGGGTCACGGAATTTCTCCGGCCATAGAATACGTCACTGGGCGCGTTTCTATTGGTCGTGAGGCTTCCGTGAGTTTTTTTTCAGGCTCCATGTTGTGGACCGCTGTTATTGTCAAGATTGAGTTATGCGGTGCGTGGAAACTTTGTTTTCTGGTCTGCGCTCTATTGCATATGTGTTGAGCCATTGGTCACGTAGCTCAATGTTTACATATATCTTTTCAATTATTACTCATGTGGGAGGTCTCTCTGGGGGCTTCCTGTCTCCTCTCTTTATACAGAGCAGGGTTGACAGGGTTTCTTTCCCTCAGACGCGTCATATGGGGCCCGTATCTGTGTCTTTTGGCCAGCTTCCTACCGCTCGTCCCAGGCGGCATGGAGGGAACGTTATCTGGGTTCTTGTTAGAATTACCATTGATGTGAGCGGTCAGGTGGCGTAGCGGAGATTGCGCTCGTCACCAATGCAAGAGACTGGGGTCTCGACTCCCGGAGTCAGCATTGCCTTGGCTTGGGCTCTTACGCTCTTGACCTGTTGCCAGGGTTGAGGGATCAACCTCTTTGGGGGTTGTCTCCCCGGTGCGCCGACTGGCCCCACAGTGTTGTGGGGGTGTAGCCTCTGTAGAGTGCTTCAGGGCGGCGTGCTGTAGGGGGGAAGGGCCTGCTCTTGGATTGGGCCCTGTCCGATACGCTGGCGATGTGGGGGGTGGTGTCACCAGTGACCGTCTGGTGGGGTCTCGATGCTACGGCATCGTTGGCCTCACCAGGCCCCCTTTTCCGGGGGGGTCCTGGGCCCTGGCCCTCAGGCTGTTCCTGGGGCTGGGTCCTCCTCCGCTGCTACGGCCTTGCCACGGGGTTGGGTTCTTGACCTTTGACCCTGTGATGTTAGGGGCTGTAACGGGTTTTTTCCCCTTCCCGTTCGTTCCCTAGTGGCATGTGGGATGCGTGCCTGTGTAGTCGCGGGTCCTTCTGTGTGAAGGTAAGTCCCACGATCTGCTCACCCTGTGCGTTGAGTTGCTAAACCCTCTTTGCACAGTCGGATCCGATTCCCTCCCGTCCTCCTCTAGGGGGGGGCTCGGGTCCTCCCCGGTTCTGATGGTTGTGGGGGGCCTCAGCCTACAGTAAATTTGTCGAGCTTCCGCTCTGCTCAGCTCCTGTGTTCCACTACGAGCAGAGCGTAAGCTATACGATAATATAACATACGGTTATCCTATAACCATAGTTATAGGAGTATAGCGAGCGCTCTGCTCTGACTCACTGAGGACCCCGTGGTCTTCGCCTTCGGTGGTGAAAGACTTGGGAAGGAGCCGTTAGTGTGGCCACGACCCCGCTTATGTAGGGGAGCGGATGTGGGTGTGGCCAGGCGGATGGGTGTGTACACGTGGAGAAATTCTATTCAGAATTAGATCAAAAGAAGAGAGAGCGAAGAGAGGTGGCGTAGCGGAGATTGCGCTCGTCACCAATGCAAGACACTGCAGTCTCGACTCCCGGAGTCAGCATTGCCTTGGCTTGGGCTGATCGTCATACTAACTCGTTTGGCTGAGTTAGGGGGAGGGAAGTCATGGGTGGGAATCTGGCGTTGTGGACAGCGACGCCTACAGGTCAGGTCTGGGCGCTTGCTCAGCGGAGGCAGGACTTGATGAAGGCAGCGTGACCTCCCACGCGTTACGCTTCACCAATGAGAGTCCTCGCTGCCAGGTGAAAAAAAATAGTCACTGGCTGTCGCCGCGCGTGTCGGAGGAAGCGTGGGGATGACTCCAGGGTTCCCTTGTACCGACCAGTAGGAGAACATGCGCACAACAACCAGGCAGGGGAGGGGGGGAATTGGCACAACGACTAAAATTGGGACAGGGAGAAAAACAGAGAAAAATCGGAGAAAGAGAGGATAAAAAAAACAAAAAATAATTAGATTGAAAGGGATAGGGTTCCACTACGAGCAGAGCACTCGCTATACTCATATAACTATGGTTATAGGATAACCGTATGTTATGATTGTATATGCTGTGTGATTTGATATGCCTTTTTTCCCGTATGTTTTGCTTAACTCTGTATGTACACTCAACGTGACTGTGAATGAGGGAAACTCAGTTGCCTTTTCGAGTTTAAATAAAGGTTTGAAATGAAATGATCATAAAGCTACCACCTTATATGGCAATTACGCTAGATTGGAACTTTGCACCCCATCTAATCCGCTCAAATAGCTTATGCTTAACCCTTTCACTACCACACTACAGTGCGACACTACAGAAGGATAACCCTTTCACTGCCTAGCCAGGTCTAGGCTAAAAACCAAAGGGGACAGAGCTTTTTCCATAGCCGCCCCTAACTGTGGAATAGCCTCCCAGACACTTGGTCTTTAAGTCCCAGATTAAGACTTATCTATTCTCCCTGGCCTTTGACCAGAGCTGAGCCGGCCTCCTAGGTCGTTACTTTTAGTCCTTTTATGCCTTGTTTTGTATTCTTTTGTTTTTCTTAATTTGTTTTTATCTGAACCCCTGCACTTATTTGCACTTTTATATTTAGTATATGCTTTGTATATGTATTTTCTTCTGTGCTCTATGTTTTATCTGTGAAGCACTTTGGTACAGTCACAACTGTTGTAAATGTGCTATATACATTTTAATTGATCGACTGCCACACGACAAAGGGTTAAGGTCCCTCGTGCAGTCTGAACTTCTGAAAGTCAGACTTTTGTTTTAGCGTATCTTCAGCACGGACCTATGGTCAAGTTCAGGGCCATAATCTTAAAACCTCCCTGGTACATTGTGTAATTGTTTTACTGATCTTTCTTCTTAACTTTTATATTCATCAGTGTTTAAATTATTTATTTTAAAATGTTAATGCACTCAACGACGCCGTTGCAAATGATAGCAACCTCAACCAGATGTTTCTAGTTAACCCTTTCACTGCCACACGACAGCCGGTTAACCCTTTCACTGTGACAATACAGAAGGTTAGCCCTTTACTATCACACAACCGACGGCGACGCTCCATCATTAGCTCCGCGGATGCAGAGCTAATGATGGAGCATCGCTGTCGGTTGTGTGATAGTAAAGGGTTAACCTTCTGTCGCGTGGCAGTGAAAGGGTTAATAACATAAAGGTTTGAATGAATGAGTGCTAATGTGACCCATTAGCGTGTTTACAGAGCGTAACCGGGGGGTTAATCTGTGGTGCTTGTGGAAGCAGCTGTAGCTCAGCTATAGTACGGGCAGATCTCTCATATATCACAATACCAAAAATAGCTTCCACGGTTTGACTAGCTGGTACTCTACTAACAGGCTTTCAGACGGTGAGCCAATGAACTGTGGATTAGCGAGAACACACAGATCCAACATAATTCCACACAAGGCTATCCCAACATTAGCGCGACTACTAGGGCTGACCCGCGTGTTTTCAAAGCTTCATCCGATGCCAGAATGAAGATTCAAACGCTTTGCTTATTTCGAATTGCTGTTGTTTTAACCACTCCACAAATCAACCTACATCAGCATAAGAAATAGCTTATAGAAATCAAATAATAATTCAACATTCCTAAAAAGAATGTGATTTTATATGTCTGCAGTGTGCTCATTTCATGTCTATTCTACTACTATTGCACTATTGTACTCTGTTTATTCTAGCGTACTCTTTCTATTATCGTCTATTTTTAAACCTGAATCAAACCACAAACAAGGTGGCCTGGTAGATCCTAATGGGAAAAACAGATTTTATGTCTGCACTTTATGTGCTCATTTTATGCTTTTCTTTTTTCTGTTGTGAAGCACTTTCTGTATGAAAGGTGCTATACAACTAAAGTTGTATTATTAAATATTATTATTATTATTATTCCTTTTCAAAATCTGTTAGTCTTGGACAAGGGCAATTTAGTCACGACAACTTTCAGAAAACTACATAGCTCTCATTTGCCTCCTGCATTGAAACGTTGTGCACAGAGAATGACACTTTGGTAATACCCTTTCACTGCCGCACTACCAAACGGTTAACCCTTTCACTGCGACAATACACAGAAGGTTTAACCCTGATAATAAAGGGTTAACCTTCTGTAGTGTGGCAGTGAAAGGGTTTTAAAAATGGTCTAAACGGGAGACAGCCCTAGTGACCGAGGAATCTAGTTACCGCTGAGTCCTCCCTCGGCCTCGGGCGCGGGCCCCCAGACGCGCACAGTGCCGTCATCGGAGGCCGAGGCCATGAGGCCCGGGATGGCCGGGTTCCAGCTGACACAGTTGACGGTGCGCGTGTGGCCCGTCAGCTCGGCGATGGGCAGCTCACTGCGCCGGTGCCAGATGTACACCTTGTGGTCTGAGGAGCGGAGAGGAGAGGAAAAGGAGAGGAAGAGGAAGAGAAGAGAGGAGAGGAAGAGGAGATGAGAGAGGCGAGGAGAGGAGGCGAGGAGAGGAGAGGCGAGGAGAGAGGAGAGGAGAGGAGAGGAGAGGAGAGGAGAGGAGAGGAAGAGGAGAGGAGGAGAGGAAGAGGAAGAGAAGAGAGGAGGAGAGGAAGAGGAAGAGAAGAGAGGAGATGAGAGGAGAGGAAGAGGAGAGGAGAGGCGAGGAGAGGCGAGGAGAGGCGAGGAGAGAGGAGAGGAGAGAAAGAGGAGAGGAGAGGAGAGGAGAGGAGAGGAGAGGAGAGGAGAGGAGAGAGGAGAGGAGAGAAAGAGGAGAGAAAGAGGAGAGGAGAGGAGAGGGAGAGGAAGAGGTGAGGGGAGGCGAGGCGAGGAGTGGAGAGGAGAGGAGAGGAAGAGCAGAGGAGATGAGAGGAAGAGGAGAGGTGGAGAGGAGAGGAAGAGGAGAGGAAGAGGAGAGGGGAGAGGAGACGAGGAGTGGAGAGGCGAGGAGTGGAGAGGAGAGGAGGAGAGGAGTGGAGAGGAGAGGAAGAGGAGAGGGGAGGAGAAGTGGAGAGGCAAGGCGAGGAGAGGAGGGAAGAGGAGAGAGAGGAGGCGATGAGGAGAGAAGAGGAGTGGAGAGGAAGAGGAGAGGAGGGAAGAGGAGAGGAAGAGGAGAGGAGAGGCGAGGAGAGGAGAGAAGAGGAAGAGGAGAGGCGAGGAGGGAAGAGGAGAGGAGAGGCGAGGAGAGGAGAGGCGAGGAGAGGAGAGGAGAGGAGAGAAGAGGAAGAGGAGAGGCGAGGAGGGAAGAGGAAGAGGAGAGGCGAGGAGAGGAGAGAAGAGGAGAGAAGAGGAAGAGGAGAGAAGAGGAGAGGAGAGGAGAGGAGAGGAGGGAAGAGGAGAGAAGAGAAGAGAAGAGAAGAGAAGAGAAGAGAAGAGAAGAGAAGAGAAGAGAAGAGAAGAGAAGAGAAGAGAAGAGAAGAGAAGGGAGGGGAGGGGAGGGGAGGGGAGGAGAGAGTAGCAAGAGGGACGAAGGCGGGGAAGACGTTATTGATTAGAAGAGGAACACAGAAGTGAAAGGAGTTTCAGGTTTTTATTTAGTGGTAACGCTGGTTAATGTGTAGAACTGTAAAGACTGTGTCACCTGTACCTTCGCTGCCGCTGGCGATGAAGTCTTCGTTGTGCCCCCCGAAGCAGGAGTGGATGGTGTAGAAGCCCTGGGTCACCCCCTGGTACTTCCTCACCAGCACACGGTCCTGCAGATCCCACAGGTGCACTCCCTATAGGGGGGACAAGAGAGAGAGTTATCCCACAGGTGCACTCCCTATAGGGGGGACAAGAGAGAGAGTTATCCCAGAGGGGCTGTGGTCAACGGCAGTTACACACGGCATGGCGGTCCCTGTTCAAACACATCTTCATATTAGGAAAATGTATATATATTAAGGCTGTTAACGTGTCATTAATGCGTTAACGCCACTATTTGTTTTATGCACGATCAACGTTTAACATTTTTTATTTTTATTTTTTTAACTAGACTTCACTCTGGGTTTTTTTTTTATCCACTTTTTCTCCTTATTTGCTATTTTTCTCCCATCCCAATTTCACCTCGCCAATTCTTCCTTAAATTCTCCCCTCCCCTGTCTCGAACGTTGCTAGACCATGCCTCCCGCTGGTCGGCTGCAGTGAGGATAGAAGCCTTGCATCATGTGTCCCCTCCGGTACACGAGGAGGCAGCTGTCGCATCTTTTCACCTGCACAGCACGATCTCTCAGTGGCGAGGAGTAACGTGTGGGAGGCTCACGCTGCCCCCGATACTTCCCGATTCTGCTGTACAGGCGCACCAACCGACCTGTAGGAGTCGCTGTCCACAACGTCCAATCCCCACCCACCAGCTTTCCCACCCCCTCTAACACTGCCAATTGTGTTAGTATGACAACCGGCCAAGCCGGTAGCAACGCCGAGAGCTGGGCTCGATACCAGCAACTCCTGCGTTATTTTCGCAGTGTACTGAACGTCTAGTGAATATGGGTGACATTTGGAGGAACACGCTAACATTATGAGAAATATGCTTACCATCTTCTCCAGAGTCAGACAAGAAGATAGATACCAATTTCCTCTCGGTGCGTTCAGTAGAAAGCTATCAGGTTGCAAGCTAGCCTAGCTTAGCACAAATGAATGGAATCAGATACGGACCATTAGCCTGGCTTAAAACTCAGGGAGAGGTGTTTTTCTATTCTCCATCCATCTTCTTCTCTGACTCTGAAGACGATGGTAAGCGCATTTCAACAAATTAATGTTGGCGTGTTCCTTTAACTATTCCCTCTAGACCTCTACACAGGACCCCTGGATGTTGGCGTGTTCCTTTAACTATTCCCTCTAGACCTCTACACAGGACCCCTGGATGTTGGCGTGTTCCTTTAACTATTCCCTCTAGACCTCTACACAGGACCCCTGGATGTTGGCGTGTTCCTTTAACTCTTCCCTCTAGACCTCTACACAGGACCCCTGGATGTTGGCGTGTTCCTTTAACTATTCCCTCTAGCCCTCTACACAGGACCCCTGGATGTTGGCGTGTTCCTTTAACTATTCCCTCTAGACCTCTACACAGGACCCCTGGATGTTGGCGTGTTCCTTTAACTATTCCCTCTAGACCGCTACACAGGACCCCTGGATGTTGGCGTGTTCCTTTAACTATTCCCTCTAGACCTCTACACAGGACCCCTGGATGTTGGCGTGTTCCTTTAACTATTCCCTCTAGACCTCTACACAGGACCCCTGGATGTTGGCGTGTTCCTTTAACTATTCCCTCTAGACCTCTACACAGGACCCCTGGATGTTGGCGTGTTCCTTTAACTATTCCCTCTAGACCTCTACACAGGACCCCTGGATGTTGGCGTGTTCCTTTAACTATTCCCTCTAGACCTCTACACAGGACCCCTGGATGTTGGCGTGTTCCTTTAACTATTCCCTCTAGCCCTCTACACAGGACCCCTGGATGTTGGCGTGTTCCTTTAACTCTTCCCTCTAGCCCTCTACACAGGACCCCTGGATGTTGGCGTGTTCCTTTAACTATTCCCTCTAGCCCTCTACACAGGACCCCTGGATGTTGGCGTGTTCCTTTAACTATTCCCTCTAGCCCTCTACACAGGACCCCTGGATGTTGGCGTGTTCCTTTAACTATTCCCTCTAGCCCTCTACACAGGACCCCTGGATGTTGGCGTGTTCCTTTAACTATTCCCTCTAGCCCTCTACACAGGACCCCTGGATGTTGGCGTGTTCCTTTAACTATTCCCTCTAGACCTCTACACAGGACCCCTGGATGTTGGCGTGTTCCTTTAACTATTCCCTCTAGACCTCTACACAGGACCCCTGGATGTTGGCGTGTTCCTTTAACTATTCCCTCTAGCCCTCTACACAGGACCCCTGGATGTTGGCGTGTTCCTTTAACTATTCCCTCTAGACCTCTACACAGGACCCCTGGACTCGTCTCCAAACCACAGCCGTGATGTCCTTTACTGTAACACACTCCCTCTCGCGTTCCATCGTATCGTAAATATATGTACACAGTATTCCACTATATGTATAATGTTTAATACAATAAAAGAAAGAGATGAGAGATAAAGACAGAGTATTGCCCCAGACAGATAGTATTGCCCCGCACCGATAGTTCCACATAGGGTTGGGTACCGACACTCGGTACTTTTAAGGGTACCGACTGAATTAGATCGGTAATAAAGAGTAATGCTAGATCAAATCGGTACCAAATTTGGGTACTTTTACATGTTTAGTATATTTAAGAATGTAATATACTAGACAAGAGGGAGCCTTTTCCACAAATATGTATATTACTGTCCCGTCTCTTGGGTCTTTGGAAACACCAGGCGAGGTCAGAGGAGTTTGATAACCGAGGACGGCCAGATAATGTTGATATTTAAACATTTAAAAAGTAAACATAATACATGATCATGCGATTTATTTTGTGCGTGGTGTGTTACAACAATAAATAACTAAATGTTCTAAATAAATAACAATGTTGAAATTGAGAAGTTTGGACTTATTTTTTTTACAACTGAAATTCAGTTTTGTTATTACTGAGAGTACAGAGAAAAGGTACCGTTTGGTACCGATACTGAATTACAGGACCCGGTACCGGTATCGGTTCTAATGTGAACGGTACCCAACCCTAGTTCCACGTGCATGATGCTCAAGAGAATAGAGTGTCTCACCTGAGTTGCTACATTTAACAAAGCTAATCTTCCGTTCTTTGAAACAGTGAAAGACATGATAGGGTGGTCCTCCTGTACTCTGTAAGAGAAGTGGAGAAGACAGTAGTCACCAGTCTGGATACATGAAGAAGACAGTAGTCACTAGTCTGGATACATGGAGAAGACAGTAGTCACCAGTCTGGATACATGAAGAAGACAGTAGTCACTAGTCTGGATACATGAAGAAGACAGTAGTCACCAGTCTGGATACATGAAGAAGACAGTAGTCACTAGTCTGGATACATGGAGAAGACAGTAGTCACCAGTCTGGATACATGAAGAAGACAGTAGTCACTAGTCTGGATACATGGAGAAGACAGTAGTCACCAGTCTGGATACATGAAGAAGACAGTAGTCACTAGTCTGGATACATGGAGAAGACAGTAGTCACCAGTCTGGATACATGAAGAAGACAGTAGTCACTAGTCTGGATACATGAAGAAGACAGTAGTCACTAGTCTGGATACATGAAGAAGACAGTAGTCACCAGTCTGGATACATGAAGAAGACAGTAGTCACTAGTCTGGATACATGGAGAAGACAGTAGTCACTAGTCTGGATACATGAAGAAGACAGTAGTCACTAGTCTGGATACATGGAGAAGACAGTAGTCACCAGTCTGGATACATGAAGAAGACAGCAGTCACTAGTCTGGATACATGAAGAAGACAGTAGTCACCAGTCTGGATACATGAAGAAGACAGTAGTCACTAGTCTGGATACATGAAGAAGACAGCAGTCACTAGTCTGGATACATGAAGAAGACAGTAGTCACCAGTCTGGATACATGAAGAAGACAGTAGTCACCAGTCTGGATACATGAAGAAGACAGCAGTCACTAGTCTGGATACATGAAGAAGACAGCAGTCACTAGTCTGGATACATGAAGAAGACAGTAGTCACTAGTCTGGATACATGGAGAAGACAGTAGTCACCAGTCTGGATACATGAAGAAGACAGTAGTCACCAGTCTGGATACATGAAGAAGACAGCAGTCACTAGTCTGGATACATGAAGAAGACAGCAGTCACTAGTCTGGATACATGAAGAAGACAGTAGTCACTAGTCTGGATACATGGAGAAGACAGTAGTCACCAGTCTGGATACATGGAGAAGACAGTAGTCACTAGTCTGGATACATGAAGAAGACAGTAGTCACTAGTCTGGATACATGGAGAAGACAGTAGTCACTAGTCTGGATACATGAAGAAGACAGCAGTCACTAGTCTGGATACATGAAGAAGACAGTAGTCACCAGTCTGGATACATGAAGAAGACAGTAGTCACTAGTCTGGATACATGAAGAAGACAGTAGTCACTAGTCTGGATACATGAAGAAGACAGTAGTCACTAGTCTGGATACATGAAGAAGACAGTAGTCACTAGTCTGGATACATGAAGAAGACAGCAGTCACTAGTCTGGATACATGAAGAAGACAGTAGTCACCAGTCTGGATACATGAAGAAGACAGTAGTCACTAGTCTGGATACATGAAGAAGACAGTAGTCACTAGTCTGGATACATGAAGAAGACAGTAGTCACTAGTCTGGATACATGAAGAAGACAGCAGTCACTAGTCTGGATACATGGAGAAGACAGTAGTCACTAGTCTGGATACATGAAGAAGACAGTAGTCACTAGTCTGGATACATGGAGAAGACAGTAGTCACCAGTCTGGATACATGAAGAAGACAGTAGTCACCAGTCTGGATACATGAAGAAGACAGCAGTCACTAGTCTGGATACATGAAGAAGACAGTAGTCACTAGTCTGGATACATGAAGAAGACAGTAGTCACTAGTCTGGATACATGGAGAAGACAGTAGTCACCAGTCTGGATACATGAAGAAGACAGTAGTCACTAGTCTGGATACATGAAGAAGACAGCAGTCACTAGTCTGGATACATGGAGAAGACAGTAGTCACTAGTCTGGATACATGGAGAAGACAGCAGTCACTAGTCTGGATACATGAAGAAGACAGTAGTCACTAGTCTGGATACATGGAGAAGACAGCAGTCACTAGTCTGGATACATGAAGAAGACAGTAGTCACTAGTCTGGATACATGGAGAAGACAGTAGTCACCAGTCTGGATACATGGAGAAGACAGTAGTCACTAGTCTGGATACATGAAGAAGACAGTAGTCACTAGTCTGGATACATGAAGAAGACAGTAGTCACTAGTCTGGATACATGGAGAAGACAGTAGTCACTAGTCTGGATACATGAAGAAGACAGTAGTCACTAGTCTGGATACATGGAGAAGACAGTAGTCACTAGTCTGGATACATGGAGAAGACAGTAGTCACCAGTCTGGATACATGAAGAAGACAGTAGTCACTAGTCTGGATACATGGAGAAGACAGTAGTCACCAGTCTGGATACATGAAGAAGACAGTAGTCACTAGTCTGGATACATGGAGAAGACAGTAGTCACCAGTCTGGATACATGAAGAAGACAGTAGTCACTAGTCTGGATACATGAAGAAGACAGCAGTCACTAGTCTGGATACATGGAGAAGACAGTAGTCACTAGTCTGGATACATGGAGAAGACAGTAGTCACTAGTCTGGATACATGGAGAAGACAGTAGTCACTAGTCTGGATACATGGAGAAGACAGTAGTCACTAGTCTGGATACATGGAGAAGACAGCAGTCACTAGTCTGGATACATGAAGAAGACAGTAGTCACTAGTCTGGATACATGAAGAAGACAGTAGTCACTAGTCTGGATACATGGAGAAGACAGTAGTCACTAGTCTGGATACATGAAGAAGACAGTAGTCACTAGTCTGGATACATGAAGAAGACAGTAGTCACTAGTCTGGATACATGGAGAAGACAGTAGTCACTAGTCTGGATACATGGAGAAGACAGCAGTCACTAGTCTGGATACATGAAGAAGACAGTAGTCACTAGTCTGGATACATGAAGAAGACAGTAGTCACCAGTCTGGATACATGAAGAAGACAGTAGTCACTAGTCTGGATACATGGAGAAGACAGTAGTCACTAGTCTGGATACATGAAGAAGACAGTAGTCACCAGTCTGGATACATGGAGAAGACAGTAGTCACTAGTCTGGATACATGAAGAAGACAGTAGTCACTAGTCTGGATACATGAAGAAGACAGTAGTCACCAGTCTGGATACATGGAGAAGACAGTAGTCACTAGTCTGGATACATGAAGAAGACAGTAGTCACTAGTCTGGATACATGGAGAAGACAGTAGTCACCAGTCTGGATACATGGAGAAGACAGTAGTCACTAGTCTGGATACATGAAGAAGACAGTAGTCACTAGTCTGGATACATGAAGAAGACAGTAGTCACTAGTCTGGATACATGGAGAAGACAGTAGTCACCAGTCTGGATACATGAAGAAGACAGTAGTCACTAGTCTGGATACATGGAGAAGACAGTAGTCACTAGTCTGGATACATGGAGAAGACAGTAGTCACTAGTCTGGATAAATGAAGAAGACAGTAGTCACCAGTCTGGATACATGAAGAAGACAGTAGTCACTAGTCTGGATACATGAAGAAGACAGTAGTCACCAGTCTGGATACATGAAGAAGACAGTAGTCACTAGTCTGGATACATGGAGAAGACAGTAGTCACTAGTCTGGATACATGGAGAAGACAGCAGTCACAAGTCTTATGTTGAATATCAGGAAGAACAAGACGTTCCACTGCTCTGGACTGAGGCAACAGTGAGGAGGAGGAATAGTTCAAGAAATAGAAAATGTTCAATATTTAAATATAAACCAATCAATCAAAATGTATAGACAGGTTCCAACTCGACAACAAAACAAACATTCTAGAACGGACCACATTTGACTGCCCGTCAGTAACCGATATTAGCAAACACTAGTAACAGGAAATTAAAGTTGGCCACGCGCTGTTCCCTAGCAACGCAATTCCACTGAAACCGTCTATATATATATATATATATATATATATATATTGCACATTTTGTAGGAACAATTAACCATATTCACGTGGCGGCCATTTTGCTCTTATGTGACGCTCGGGTTGGGTTCCTCCTCCAGCCTGAACCCGGCCCGAGCATGATGATCACACTCACATGTTTCTGTCCGTTAGGTCCTCGAAATTGTATCCCCGGATGCGTTGGTGCGTGTCGGAGGCCAGCACTGTCCTGCCGTCGCTCAGACACCACAGGCACTGCACACGCACCCCCTCCCAGGAGTCCAGCAGGTTACCGTCCAGGTCCTGACGGCACAGAGGGAGGAGGAGAGGAGGAGTTACCCAAATGGCTGGACTTAGGCCCCGACAAAATCCTACACACTGGAGTCCATATATAATTCTTAATTTTTTGTAATCATTCTTTCCAAAAGCAAAAGAGGCCTAGAAGCGTGGCTAACGCTAATGGCGCGCATACCAGCGGCCAACTGCCTAAGAAAACAGGCACAGAGGCACTGAAAGAGGATTTCACCCGTCTAATGAACACACTAGACTAGACAAATATCAAGATGTATCCATCATCAGTGGACCAATTGTATGCTTTCTCAGAGGACAAGAAGCCTCCAGTCGACTCCTTCAGACATTAAGCACCCCCCCCACAGCCCAAATGGAATGATTAAAAAAAAAAAGGGCAGCAAGACATCGTACACAAGTTAGTCCAAACCCTCATTCACCCAGAATGATTTGGCAGAAACTGTGCGACAGAGGCGAGTGTGTCGAGAAGCCGTTTATGGACACGGGAACCTTCCATGGGTTCCATTACCCGTCTGAGCCCAGGTGAAGATCCAGCGGCTTTCTTCGCCGCAAGAAGCAGAGGAATTCCACCCCAATATCGATGCCAGATTAACTACATAATGTTCAGGTTTGACAGAACTGTTTAGCCTTATAAGAGGGGTGAGTTTATTATTTTTTTTTTTTTTTACCAAAAACACACTTCTTCAATCAATATCTGAAAAAAAACACCAACCTTCTTACTGTCCTATACTACCATGCACTCCTACTATACTAATATGTCTTATGTCTATGCACACAACACTGTAGCACCCAAGTTGCAGCGCTGTTTGATGAACATTGTTACTCAGTTGTAAGAGTCGTACCCTTCCTGATGACTTGTCGTACAGAACAGAAGTAAGTGGCTTTGGATAAAAGCGTCAGCTAAATGACTAAATGTAATTTCACATAGACTAGAAGACTACTACCCCAGCTTATTAACCCTGATCAGTCTGGCTTTGTAAAGGCACGATACAAAAGGTTATTAAATATAATTGACCACTCAACCCTACACGATCAACCTGCAATAGTGCTTTTGCAGAAAAGGTGTTCGATAGGGTCGAATGGTCATACTTGTTTTCGGTCTTGGAAACATTTTACTCCAAATCTGGATCAATCCATGTACAGCAATCCACAAGCTCAAATAAGTGTAAATAGCACGCTCTCTGAAAGGTTTGGATTATACAGAGGCTGTCAGACCATTATTCCTTTCTCATTTAATTTAGCGATTAAACCCCTAGCAGAAGCCATACGGGTGAGTAAAGACATTTCTGGAATTGATATTGGGAAAATTACAAACAAAATGTCTTTGTATGCAGACAACATTATCCTGTACCTAACCAACCCAGAAGGACCAACCCCTGCAGTACTAGACCTTAACAGATTTAGAAGGATATCAGGCTACAAAATTACAAAATAAAAAATCCAATGCCCGTTTACTGAACATGCCAATATCTAGCAAAGTCAAGAGCATTTCACCAAGAAGAATTCTAACACTGGACTCTCCTACCCATTTAATTTATCAGACGAATTAATGTAATAAAAATGAACGTTTTGCCATGATTCCAACTACTTATTTCAGTCACTACCCTACTACTTACTTAGACAAAGCATTCTTCAAAAATCCATCAACAAATTGATAAGCTCTGTTATTTGGAAGAACTCCGCACTCAAGATGTACTACTGGGCTGCCCAGACAAAGGGCTTGATTAGTTGGTTAAAGAAACACACTACTACATGTTGGACAGCTATTGAAAAAGAGCTCTGCTTTCCCACCCGCCTGATCTCTCTATCGTTTATTAATAACATAAGTGCACTACACTCCGTATCAAGATCCTATGTAATTTACAACACTCTTCAAGCTTGGCAAGTTGTAAATCAATGTTGTGGGCTTTCTGCCAAGATCTTGATGCTAGCTCCACGGTCCTCCAATCCAGACTTGCCCTCCTCAATCAGAGGTGGAAAGTGGAAAGATTATGGTATATATATATATATCAGGGTTCCCACAGACATTGCAAAATTAAATTCAAGGACTTTTAAGTACTTTTCCAAGCACTGTTTTTCATTTTCAAGGATGTCACTCGAGGGATACAATTTACTTTTAAATGCTGTTTTTTTTAAGCATCTTCTTGGCCTGCTTGCCAGAAAAAAAAATAAAAAATGTCTTGATTGAGAACAATTTGATCGTGGATGAACAAAACATTCAATGCGAATGGTTGATTTTAATTTCAAGCACCTTTTTAAAAAATTTGCTGTTTACGGAATTCCAGGCTGTGACTTTTATTTGTAAAAAAAAATCAAGCACTTTAAACAAACATGCCAACTTTTTGGGAAATTATCTTATTTGCCATCTACCCTGGCGTTAGACGAGCAGATACATACCCTTTTCTTCTTTGTGCATGCATTAGGCTTAGGGAACAGCCGCTCCGTTAGCCTAGCTTAGCGTCATTCACTGGAAGTAGGTGTGCCAGTGTAACCTAGTTCCCAACAGTCACAAAATACACTCATATTATATATATATGAGTGTATTTTGTGACTGTTGGGAACTAGGTTACACTGGCACACCTACTTCCAGTGAATGACGCTAAGCTAGGCTAACGGAGCGGCTGTTCCCTAAGCCTAATGCATGCACAAAGAAGAAAAGGGTATATATCTGCTTGTCTAACGCCAGGGTAGATGGCAAATAAGATAATTTCCCAAAAAGTTGGCGTGTTCCTTTAAGCACTTCAAGGACCTTGTGTGAACCCCGATATATACATATTTCAAAACCCGTTTAGCAAGATTGCCTCAATTCCTTTTTGGATTTAAGAGCAGTGTTTGAAATCCCAAAACAGGATTTCTTTAAGTACCTTCAAATTCATCATCTAATTACTACTTTGCAAGGAAAATAACAACTTTCTTGGGGGTGTCAGGTGTGGAGATTTTGGAAGAGGCCACATAATTGAAATGGAAAATCTGTTTGATTAGTGCTCTGTTAAGACAGCCATAGGTCGACCTTGACCCACCTTAAGAATGTCTGCCAGAAAGATCTGGGTTGTGACTTTAATGATGAACAATGGGACAGTATGTCAGAATGTCTATCTCATTGTCCTGTAATAAGATAAGTGAACTTATTACATGGCGTTTTCACATTCGCCGAAATGCTTGCTTGTGATTGGTCAACAGCCCCCCGACTGCGGTAATTATTTTTCGATAATGACCGCAGATTTTTCAATAATGACCGCAGTGCGCAGCTGTTGGCAATCAAGCCCACTGACACACTGTTTCAGTGCAATTCAGTGCTGCCGGCGATGACAGGGGGCGGAGCGACAAGCGGAGGCAGAACACAGCGGAGCCAGAACAGAGGCTGCTGCCCGCGATAATAATAATCACTTTATTTGGGCTGACAGAGCCACAGAACAACTGCGATTTGTCAAATGAATTAGGTATATTGTTAGTAAGTTAGCCATGTAATAAGCGGGATAATGTATAGCCTACTCGGTCATTGTCGCAAAATAATTGACCTTCACTACGTTTAAAACACCTCGGCGCGGCGCCTCGGTATTTTAAACTCCGTGTCGGTCAATTATTTTGCGACAATGACCTCGTAGCCATACATTATCCCTTACATAATTCAGGGCAGCACGGTGATGTAGTGGTCAACACTGTCGCCCGAGTCACAGCAAGAAGGGTTCGATTCCCGCTTGGGGACCAGGTTGCCGGATACCCAGGTGGGGTATCTCCCGGGCATTTCTGTGTGGAGTTTGCATGTTCTCCCCGTGCTCGCAAGGGTTTCATCGGCGACCCAATGCATGTGTGTGTGTGTGTTCCTGTGTGTAGCCCATCTTGCATGTGTGTGTGTGTTCCTGTGTGTAGCCCATCTTGCATGTGTGTGTGTGTGTGTGTTCCTGTGTGTAGCCCATCTTGCATGCGTGTGTGTGTTCCTGTGTGTAGCCCATCTTGCATGTGTGTGTGTGTTCCTGTGTGTAGCCCATCTTGCATGTGTGTGTGTGTTCCTGTGTGTAGCCCATCTTGCATGTGTGTGTGTTCATCCTCATGAGACGGCTTCTTGAAATGATAACTTCCTGCACAGGATGTACCTTACCGAGTCTGTTTAAGTAAGATGTACCCAGACTCATCACAGGATGTACCTTACCCGAGTCTGTTTAAGTAAGATGTACCCAGACTCATCACAGGATGTACCTTACCGAGTCTGTTTAAGTAAGATGTACCCAGACTCATCACAGGATGTACCTTACCCGAGTCTGTTTAAGTAAGATGTACCCAGACTCATCACAGGATGTACCTTACCCGAGTCTGTTTAAGTAAGATGTACCCAGACTCATCACAGGATGTACCTTACCCGAGTCTGTTTAAGTAAGATGTACCCAGACTCATCCCTCAGATGTCATTGTTGTAAGATTTGTACAGGGTCAATTATCCATGTTTATTGGTAATGCAGAAAAATAAAGTCTTGGACATTCCACCTATATCATGGCATCTCTTTGGTACGGAATTGGACAGGACACTAGATCCCATATCTGTGAAGATAATTGGGATAATATACTATATAGCAAAAAAATATGTATCTGCTCAAAAACAACAACCGCCAACATTTGAACTTTTTAAAAAAGATTCTCAATGACACTTTGCAACTGGAACAGTGTACATATACTTTGAATAATAAGGAGGACACCTTTCTTAGAACTTTGGAACCCTTCATGGACCTCAGACTATGCCTTGATATGCCTTGATTACTTGTACTGAAATGTAATAACCATTAGATACACTCAATTTGATTTATAAATTTTTTATTTATTTGTATTACTATTAACTCATTCTGCGCCACGGGTCGGGGTGCCAGAGGGCGCTATTACGCCAGCGCTGCAAGTCAATGGGGCGCTTTGTTCACTTGCGAGTGCTTAAAATATATCTTATATTATATCTATGGGTCTAATACACCCGTCGACTGTCAGTGAGTTGCTTCCAGTCAACATCCACGAAACACATTGAAAGGTACATTTCCGTTTTATACCGTTTTGAATATGAATATAGTTCGGGTGCGTCTGAGTAATTCCAGGAAAAGACGCGATAATAGCCCTTTAGTGGAATACACTAGTAAACACGTTGTAATTTTTCGCCTGATTATCGAATCTTCCTGAAATCAACGCTAGATCATGATTATTATCCTTCCTCATGCAAGAATGAAAAGAGCCCTGGACCGCGGGGCTCCCCCGCCACCTCCTCCCACCCAACGGCACACAGCCACACACACACACACACACACAGAGACAGCGTCGATCGGGGTAGAAAGAAATATCAGATCAACGCAAGATTTTATTGTAGTGTTCTTACCTGGTATCTGATGTAATGCAAAAGAAATAATCCAATTATCTGATTGCCATTCCAAATACTGCTTGTGGAGGTCCGTCCCACATTACCAAGCGTTACACATGAACGGGCGGGCGGGGTTACTGTTCCATACCATCGTTGCAAAGGCCTACCTCGCCTGAGCACCTAAACCCCGCCCGCACGGCTCGGATCGTCCCAGAAAAGAAACTACACCATTTATAATAGAGTGCAATACCAGCTGTAAGGTGGCGGTATTTGCCCTTTTGCGAGCTCAGACCCATTCCCAATGATAACATCAGGCTGGATGGATGAAAATGAATGGATATAGCTAATAAAAGAAATAACGACCAAAACCCGATTATACTCGTGATTGGCGCTGAACGGTCGGCGAATTAACCCGACTATACTCGTGACTGGCGTTGAATGAGTTAATAACTCAATATACCATAATTACACATGTATGTGTATGTTTGTACAATAATTTTCTTTTATTCTGTAGTTCTGTGCAGTTGTCGAGTGTGTTGATGGTGAATCCAGCACTGCAGCTTGGCTGACTGTGACGGAGGAAGTGGACCTCATAATCTACAGTACTGCGGATTCTACGGATTCATAAATTATTATAATTTATTTTTATATATAATTATTATTAAAAAGATTCATTCTACTTAACAATTAAACATTTTGAATAAGAAAATATGATTCTTGAATTATTGCATGAATTTGCAGAAGGACTATGATGTGGAAAAATGTATTGTATTTTTTGATAAAGTGTATTTCTATTTTAAGTCCAATGGGCCTAATATATCAATAGTGCCACAACGTAATTAAAACACAAAATACATATGCTATGCCAAATGTCTCCAAGGATTAATTATAATACGATTTTAAGTGGAAATTAGTTTGATAGTGTAAAATAAAATATTCATACAAATGAGGCCATGCGTCCATAATATATATATATATATAGTTTTCTTTTTCTTTAATTCATTTTTTCTTTTATTTAAAATATATATATTGTTTAACCATCAGCTAAATAAGTTGAAAAAAAACATCCAAAACACAGTCAATTACACACAATGTACTGCACATATACCGGTATACGTTGTCTATTACACACACACACACACACACACACACACACACACACACACACACACCACCCAGACAATAAGGAGCGGTAAACAAGCCGTCTTCACAGGGTCGGCAGGTTCAGAGTCGAGGCAGATCAATGTATGGGAGGATCCAGTGCTCTATGACCTCATTCCATAAGCCACACACAGACCCCTTATAAACCCCTCCCCCTAACTGACTAGAGCCACCTCCCAGTCCCCATAACCCCACGACAGCCGGTTAACCCTTTCACTGCCACACGACAGAAGGTTAACCCTTTACTATCGCACAACCGACGGCGATGCTCCATCATTAGCTCCTCATCCGCGGAGCTAATGATGCTAATGATGGAGCATCGCCGTCGGTTGTGTGATAGCAAAGGGCTAACCTTCTGTATTGTCACAGTGAAAGGGTTAACCGGCTGTCGTGTGGCAGTGAAAGGGTTAAAAAAAAAAAACACGCATCACTGATTGAACTGGCATGTGATGGATAGGGTTCATACACAAAGAGGATACAAAGAGAATGACAGACACACACACACACACAGGGGTTAAACACATATCCTTGCCATTGTGCCTGCAGGCTAGACGGCAGCGCAGGGAGTTCATGGTGAAGGCTTGTGGGAAAAACGATCATTGGAAGCTCATAAAATGGATGTTTTGTATGATGTTACCATGTATACACAGAAATGCATATTGCCGTGTGTGTGGGGGGGATTCCACTCGCTCTCATTGTGTGTGTGTGTGGGGTGGGTATGATGTTACCATGTATACACTGTGTGTGTGTGTGTGGGGTGGGGGGGGTTCCACTCGCTCTCATTGGAACAACAACAAGAGGCTCCATGTTGAAATCACCTTTTATAAACTGCCAAAGACATTCTGTTTACACAGCGACAGAACAGTGAAACGTGGCTCATCTCAAGCCCCGCCGCGTGCCGGATCAAGGAGGTTTTTCAGGAGGTCACTTAACCCTTTCACTGCCACACTACAGAAGGTTAACCCTTTACTATCACACTACCGACTAACAGGTTAACCTGCTGCTGTTGTGTGGCAGTGAACGAGTTAACCTTCTGTGTATTGTCGCAGTGAAAGGGTTAACCGTTTGGTAGTGCGGCGGTGAAAGGGTTAAGGGGAAGGAGAATAATTTGGTCAGGGTGACCTCCGCTTATAGTAAATAACTTAATGTGATAAGATTGTCTCCTTACACATTAGAAAATAGGAGTCCGTTTGTTGACATATGTCACACCAGTGAAATTAAACATTCTAATATGTTATGTCCATGGTCTAAGACCGTTCAATCAATATTTGTGACCATGAGCTACTCTCTCCCAATGGCAGAAACCAGAGAAGTACGAATTAAATGTGTGATGTCATAAAGTATTAAAGACTGGAGCTGCTCTTTAGACAATGAATGAGTCTGAATTTGAAACGGAACGTTTTTTTTAATTAAATTTATTTATTTTTATCAAAATGAGCTTTATTCTATAGTAGTGATCTCAGTTATAATTTTTTCATTTCATTTCATTTTCATTTATTCGTACATGGAATTGTTACAGTCTTGATCCCCATCTCTTGATCCAGCAGCTCGTCGATGTGCTAATAGCCTCAGCAACCTAACGTTAGCTTGCTGAGGCTATTAGCACATCGACAAGCTGCTGGAGCTCCCGATGCTGGTTGAAGTGGAGCTAGGTAGCCAGCAGGCTAAATGCTCCGCGACGCTGAACTGCATGCGCCGGTCTGTCTGTCTTGTGGAACGTCTGCATTGCATTTATTACAAATAGCAAGCGATCTTTTTACTCTGAAACTCAGAGTACCGACGCGGCCATCTTTGTTGTTAGCGTTAACTTGCGTGGCTACGTCACAGCCAAGAAAGGGAGCGCTGGATTTGTGTAAAACGCCCTGTTCCTAAACCACACGCTGTCAGTCGTAGCACAGTACTGACAAAACGGGAGGAGACTTTAGTCAAAACAAACGCACTTCATTCCAATTCACCCACACCGCATTTTTTTTTACCAAAAAATATATTATATTATCGGAGCTATTAATAACGTTATCGAGTTTATCGGGATGACGTCATAATTGCTGATATCGGCCCGATAATTATCGTGCATCCCTAAACAAAACTAATAAAGTCTGTATTTCAGCTACTAACTCTTTAAGTTTCACGTTCTGAAACAGAAGATGAGCTCGCAGCTGCTGTCAGTGTCGTCGTCTCTGGACCAGCTTCAGACTTGATGACGTCACAAGTCTCTGGACCAGCTTCAGACTTGATGACGTCACAAGTCTCTGGACCAGCTTCAGACTTGATGACATCACAAGTCTCTGGACCAGCTTCAGACTTGATGACGTCACAAGTCTCTGGACCAGCTTCAGACTTGATGACGTTACAAGTCTCTGGACCAGCTTCAGACTTGATGACGTCACAACAAGTATTTGAGTTTTAGCACTTGGATTTGGGAGAGTTTTTGCTCATTTTAACTAATGTTTTTGTACCATCTTAAGACCAGAGGAATAACATTTATGAATTCAGAAATTTGGCATTGTTCGCCTTTAACACACTACAGAAGGTTAACCCTTTCACTACCGCACTACAGACGGTTAACGGTTTCGCGGTAGTGAAAGGGTTAACCTTCTGTGTAGTGTGGTTGTGAAAGGGTTAACCCTTTGTCGTGTGGCAGTGAAAGGGTTAAGCTAAGAAAAGGCTCCAAGAAGGACAGACAGCGAGGCTATATTGAGCCGTTCCCCTAAACGGACCCATTTGTGACATTAAACTGGTAGGAGACGGGCTAAATATAGGACAGGAATATATAAAACAGAAGGTAACAAGCTGTGAGGTCCACTTACACACTGGTAGAACTGTCCTCGCTGTCCCCCCGTAACAGAAGATAACAGGCTGTGAGGTCCACTTACACACTGGTAGAACTGTCCTCGCTGTCCCCCCGTAACAGAAGGTAACAAGCTGTGAGGTCCACTTACACACTGGTAGAACTGTCCTCGCTGTCCCCCCGTAACAGAAGATAACAGGCTGTGAGGTCCACTTACACACTGGTAGAACTGTCCTCGCTGTCCCCCCGTAACAGAAGATAACAGGCTGTGAGGTCCACTTACACACTGGTAGAACTGTCCTCGCTGTCCCCCCTGTGAGGTCCACTTACACACTGGTAGAACTGTCCTCGCTGTCCCCCCGTAACAGAAGATAACTTACACACTGGTAGAACTGTCCTCGCTGTCCCCCCGTAACAGAAGATAACAGGCTGTGAGGTCCACTTACACACTGGTAGAACTGTCCTCGCTGTCCCCCCTGTGAGGTCCACTTACACACTGGTAGAACTGTCCTCGCTGTCCCCCCGTAACAGAAGATAACTTACACACTGGTAGAACTGTCCTCGCTGTCCCCCCGTGACGAAGCGCTTGCCGTCTGGGTTCCAGGCCACGCTGGTCAGACTGTCCTCGTGAGACTGAGACATCTTAGTCCGCAGCTCCCCCGACTGGCCACCAGGGGTCAGGGAATGGAGGGGGTAAAGGGAGAGAGAAGGAGAGGAAGGGGACAAAGAGAGGGAGAGAGAAGTAGGGGAGAAGGAGGGAGAGAGAGATGAGGATAGAGAAAGGGGGTGGGGAGAAAAGAGAGATAGAAAGATGGAGAAAGAGAGAGATGATGGGGGGTAAAGGGAGAGAGGAGAGAGAAGGAGATGAAGGGGACAAAGAGAGGGAGAGAAGTAGGGGAGAAGGGAGAGATGGGGATCAAGAAAGGGGGTGGGAGAAGAAGGGAGATAGAGAGAGAGAGAGAGAGAGAGAGAGAGAGAGAGAGAGAGAGAGAGAGAGAGAGAGAGAGAGAGAGAGAGAGAGGGGGGGGGGGCGGGGAGAGGGAGGTATGGCAAAAGGAAAGAGGATGGGAGAGAGAAAAAATTTATAAAAGAGAAGGGGGGATGGGGAGCGGGAAAGATATGGAGGGAGAGGAAAACAAGGATGATGAGGGGGGTGAATGAGAGAGGGAGGGGGGTAGGACGACACAGGAGAGGTCATTGAGTACACAGCCTATACATTCTCTATGGGAGACTCCAGGCTTGCTTCCCAGTGGTCGGTTCACTGGAATAAATTAATTTCACAGCCAAAACGCCCCTTGGACAAACCAACCATATGCCGTTAGGCCTGTGTTCATGGTACAGGGTAGTTCCTGGAGAGACTAGGTCAGCGTACACATAACATTGTTTTTGAAAAACCCATTATAAATGATTGGTTACAATAAAATGTTTAAATGTTAAATTCAACTCAATGTCGGCTGAACTGAATGTCTCCAAGCTTGGCAACGATGTGCGATCATGCGCCACACCGTGACGTGACGACCCGTTCTTTTATATTCTCCTTGATTTGTGTGAGTCTGTATGTGTGTGTCAGGGTTCCCACAGACATTGCAAAATTAAATTCAAGGACTTAAGTACTTTTAAAAAATTCAATTTCTTGATTCAGAACAATTTGATCATGGACGAACAAAACTTTCAATGCGAATGGTTGATTTGAATTTCAAGGACTTTTTAAGCACCTTGTTAAGCAAAAATGGGCTGTTTCCAAAGAATTCCAGGCCTCGGATTTGTTTTGGTCATAAATCAAGCACGTCAAGGACCTTGTGCGAACCCTTGTGTGTGTGTGTATGTGTGTGTGTATATGTGTGTGTGTGTGTGTGTGTGTGTATGTGTGTGTGTGTATATATGTGTGTGTGTGTGTGTATGTGTGTGTGTGTGTGTGTGTGTGTGTGTGTGTGTATGTGTGTGTGTGTGTGTGTGTATATACGTGTGTGTATATGTGTGTGTATATAGTTTCAAGTTCAAGTTTCAAGTTTCTTTAATAGTTGTCATACAGAAGTACAGAATACTTTTATACAAAATTCTTCTTACTGTTACGCCCCAGAGACTGTGCTAGACAAGATAAGTATGAAATAAAATAGTATAGCATGTAAATTAGAAGTAAAAAAAGAGGTCAGTGTTCAGTATAGACATATGTACAATGTTCGATGCAGAATAGAAGTAACGGAGTTACCATACAATATACAATATACTATGCAGTGTACTAATATACAATACTTTATAGTGCAGAGCAGAAATGGGATTGAGGTACAATTTAGGTACAATTTACAGTAAGGTGTACGAGTTGTAGTGCAAATCCTTTATCAATAAATATAAAGTGTGTTTAGGTGATCTAAAGTGTGGAGAGTGGGTGCTACAGTGTGTTGTTTGTTTAAAGTGAGTGTGTGCATGTGGATGTGTGTGCTGTGTGCATTTGATGGTTGTTGTATAGTGTTTATTGTTCGTTGAGCAGCCTGATGGCCTGGGGATAGAAGCTTCTTCTGAGTCTTTCTGTGCTCGCCTTGAGACTCCGGTATCGCTTGCCTGACCGCAGCAGTTCAAAGAGGCAGTTGTTCGGGTGGCTGGAGTCCTTGATGATTCTCTTAGCCTTACCCCTGCACAGGGCTGTACGCTAAGCTTTTTCACTAGGGGCACACTTGCCCCTAAATGAGAAATTTAGGGGCAACAAATATTTTTTAGGGGCAAATTTTTAAATAACAATTTTACCATTATTTATATCGATTGTTTTTGATTTTTTTTTAAAAAGAGAAAAAAATTATTTTATATATATATTTTTTTTTAATAAAATATATATATTATATAATCATACTTGTAGTTGTATTATCTGCGAGACATCGCCACCACGCAACAAGTCAAAATGCTCGCTATATGCAACCAGCTCCACTGTCTGTGTGTACTCGAGTAGCCTCCAGCTACGGCCAGGATTCTCCGGAGGTGCAGCTGGACCCTATACTGTAGCCTCCAGCTACGGCCAGGATTCTCCGGCGCTGCAGCTGGGCCCTATTGACTATATTCAGCGTGCCCTCAGCTCGAATACGCATCGAGTCAGTGTTATAAGACATTGATATCAGGAGCTATCTGAACTATTTAGTTTAATGGGACGTTTCGTTTTGAACAGTAAGCTAACGCGAGCTATCATGCACTACTATAGACTTGCTGGAGCATTTGTTGATATCAGTAGCTAGCGGCTGGCAGGCTCACCGAGGTCCCAGTGTCAGACTAGTGTTTACAACAGCCACGGGTGCGCTGGAGGAGGAGGCGCAGCAGACGCCGCAGCTCTCTCCGTGTGTCTTGAGTTCAGTTCAGTTCGGCTCACTATAGGAGGTCAAACGCGTCGAAAATATGAAGCAATACTAACTTTACTTTTCTTCATAGCTAAATCAGCCAGTCTATCAGAGTGAGTGCTCAGTCGATTGATCCCGCTGATCATACCTGCTGAGTGCTCACTGCTCAGCTCGCGTGAGTGACGGCATCGCGTCATCACACGCCTTGGATAATTTAGGAGTGAAATGCGAATGCAAGGCTTGAAAGCACTACTCGCAAGCCCGCCCCCAGATAATATTTACCAATCACAACGGCCAATTAAAGGGGCAATTCGCGACCATCTCGTCGCACTGTACAGCCCTGCCCCTGCACCGGTTGGTTAAATGTTCTGGAGGGTGGGGAGCCCCCCTCCAATTGTGCGTTCGGCTGAACGTGTCACTCTTTGAAGTCTGCTTCGGTCTTGTGCAGTGCTATTCCCAAACCAGGAGGTGATGTTGCCAGTCAGGATGCTCTCTATTGTACATGAGTAGAAGTTCTTAAGGATCTTCTGACTGACTTGGAACTTCCTTAGGCGCCTGAGGAACTAGAGGCGTTGTCGTGCCTTCTTCACAACACTGTCAGGGCACAAAATTAACTTTTTGACTCACCGGCCAGTGGCGGGTAGATGGGACGCTGCAGCTGGGCCCTATTGGTCAAATCACATTCAGCATGCCTTGCCCTCAGCTAGAATACGCATCGAATCTATGTTATAAGACATTGATATCAGGAGCCATCTGTAGCTACTGCTAGCCGGCTATATAACGTTAAGACAACGCCTCAGTGAACTATTTAGTTTACTGGGACATATAGAGCTAACGTGAGCTAACGTTGCCTACAGAGCGAACGGACTTCAACGGAGGTATTATGCACTCGACTATAATTGCTGGAGCATTTGTTGATATCAGCAGCTATCAGTAGCTAGCCAGCTAGATACCGTTAGACAATGCCTCATGTATTAAAACTAAAAGTGAATAGTTGACTGGGTCATTGTTTAAACAGTAACGTTAGCTCACGGAGGTCCGCAATAGACTAGAGCAGACTGCCTCTGTGTTGATACGAGCAGAAGCGAGCAGAGCAGAGCAGAAACGAGTCATATCCGCCCCAGGATATGACTTGTTGAGTATCATATGAACCGAACGTTGCTAACTGCCGGAGCCATCGATATTATGACTGGAGCTGCGCTTGGGGCGGAAATGAGACCCGCACAGGATTTTTAAAATAAGAGTATCGATATGAACTACACGCCAGGTGGCGGGCAGACCTCTCATTGTTAGTCACCAAACCTAAAATATGCCCGCCGTTGGCGGGCTCTAATTTCGTGCCCTGTGTGTGTGTGTGTGTGTGTGTATATGTGTGTGTATGTGTGAATATGCCGTGGTGAATATGAGTGTTATATCGGAATGATCTGGGATCATTCCTGTGAGGCTATTTATAAGGAGCAACGCTAATAACTAGGGATGTCCGATATTATCGGGCTACCGATATATTTTGTGTCTCGCCGGGATCACCACCTTATTGTGGTGAGGCACTTTGCGTGTCTCCATGACCCCTAGAGCTATGTCGGCGGGAGTCTCGCACTCCTGGCAGGGCCACCCAAGCCGAACAGGTCGAAGGGTAGAGGCCAGACTAAGAGTGATCCCAAAACACCTCAACGGCGGAGCAGGCGGAAGATGGTGGATGTGAGAACCACCACAACGGCTGCGAAGGCGGAGGAAGGGACCCCCATTGCCACATGGGTAAACCCGGGGCGGGTATAGTGGCTAGGGGAGTAAACCCTGAGGAAAAATCTGCCCTGGGGACAGGCACAGGCGGAGTCCAACAGACCGGACCACCGGCAGCCCCCTGCAACTCCTGCCAGACGAAGGTCGTCATGGGTTCTCTCATGCCACTGGAGGTTAATCTGCAAGGAGTGAAGATGGTGGGAGTGAGGACTGCACAGCCACACCCTCACCTTAATCCTTACCTATGTGCAAGCTTCTTGCCCATCCTCCCCCGCCCCCCCCCCCCCCCCCCCCCCCCCCCCCCCCCCCCAAAAAAGTCCTGTGGCGTTGTGGAATGGCGGTAGGTACAGGCCAAGGATGTGGCTGGGAGTGTCTAGCCAAACCATGCACACAGGCGACAGTGGAGTGATGGTCGTTGAGACTGCGGGATGGAGCAGCGCATCGCTTCGGCAGCTTCCATTGTGACTGAGCAGCCCCACACTGCTCACCCCTGAGATGGGGAAGGACCTAGAAAAGGTGGTCCAAACATTGTCTGCTCTTCTACTCCGGGTGGTATACCGCAACCATCGGAGCATCCCCTTTTGCGGTCGAAAAACTAAAATATTAAGAAATAAGCCTTTATGTATTGCTTCGTGGAATGTTCGCACACTGCTGGACCTGGCTGAAACACCTGACAGGCCACATCGCAGGACAGCACTCGTGGCCCTGGAACTCGCAAGGTATAACATCGACATTGCAGCTCTCAGCGAGACTAGACTACATGGAGAGGACTCCCTGACAGAGGTTGGTGCAGGATACACCTTCTTCTGGAAGGGGGTCCCTGAAGGCACTCGCCGCATCCATGGAGTAGGCTTCGCTGTGAAGTCCCAACTGCTGCAACGCATCCCAGAGTCCCCCATCGGTGTTAGCGAACGCTTAATGACATGGCGCATCCCCCTTGCAAAGGGACGCTTCGCCACTCTCCTTAGTGCTTATGCACCAACTTTAGATGCTGAGTTCAACATCAAAGAGGATTTCTACCGAGCCCCTCGACTCAATATTACAGAAAACTCCAGCTACGGACAAGCTCATATTAATGGGAGACTTCAATGCTAGAGTGGGCACGGAGCACCTGGTATGGGACAGAGTTATTGGCCGACATGGAGTAGGGAAGATAAATGACAACGGGCTTCGGCTCCTCTCCCTCTGTGCAGAACACCACCTGGTCATAACCAACACCATCTTCCAGATGAAGAACAGGTTCAAAAACTACCTGCAGCACCCCCGCTCTAAACACTGGCATCTCCTGGACTATGTGATTGTACGCCAAAAAGACCGACAGGACGTCCTTACCACCCGAGTCATGCGTGGAGCCGAGTGTTGGACTGATCACCTCATGGTCAGATCCAAACTCCTTATGAGTATCCAACCCCGTGGACCGAGGGTAGCACCTAATAAGAAACTAAATTCTGCAGCACTGAATACCCCCACCTCAAAAAACCACCTCCGACAGCTCCTTGCTGAAAACCTCAATAAGATCCCGGAGGAATCAGCTGACTGGCCAGCTCTGCGCCAGGCTATCCACAGCGCAGCCTCTGAGGCACTTGGCCAGACGAGGAAACGACACCAGGACTGGTTTGATTGTAACTCAGCCAAGATACAGTCCCTGCTAAAAACCAAGCATAAGCCCACAAAGCCCTCCTGTCCTGCCCTGGTTCTCCCACCCTGAAAGCTGCCTTTGCTGCAGCAAGAACAGCAACCCAGCGAGCCCTCCGGACTATGGAGGATGCCTGGTGGATACAGAAGGCGAAGGAGATCCAAAGCCTGGCAGACTGCCACAACATCCAGGGCTTTTACGATGCCATCAAAGCACTGCATGGCCCCAGGAAGCGGGCGACTGCTCCAGTTCGATCAGTCGACGGTTCTAAACTCTTTAAGGACCGACATGAGATCCTCACCCGCTGGGCAAACCACTTTGAGTCTTTACTCAATCACACCAACCCCACTGACCCACATATCCTGGATAATCTCCCAGACATGCCACCAGTCATGCACCTGGACACCCCACCACACTTCTCTGAGACCAGTCAAGCCATTGCGGGTCTAAAGAACAATAAAAGCCCTGGACCCGATGGCATCCCAGCAGAGGTTTTCAAACACGGAGGGTACCTCCTCACGCGCCGTCTGCACCTCCTGATCTGCAACATCTGGGAACATGAGACCCTCCCACAGGACTGGAAGGATGCAAACATTGTGGTCATCTACAAGCAGAAAGGGGACAGAGCAGTCTGCGGAAACAGCCGTGGAATCTCTCTCCTCTCCATCGCAGGGAAAGTGCTGGCGAAGATCATGCTGAACAGGCTGGTGGAAAACATCTCTGAAGCTGCGCTTCCGGAAACGCAATGTGGCTTTCGGAAGACCAGATCCACCACCGACATGGTCTTTGTCCTGAGGCAGCTGCTAGAGAAGAGCAGAGAGCATCGCAAGGATCTTTACATAGCCTTCATAGACCTAAGCAAAGCCTTCGACACCATCAGCCGTGAGCTGCTCTGGAAACTCCTCAACAAACTTGGGGTACCACCCAAGTTTCTCTCCATCCTTCAGCAGCTGCATGACGGGATGCAAGCCAGAGTCCAGACGGGTGAACTCCAGTCAGAATCCTTTAAGGTTAATGTTGGGGTGAAGCAGGGCTGTGTCTTGGCTCCGGTGCTCTTTAATCTCCTCCTCTCTGCCGTCACCTGCCTCTTCCGCCGAGCCATGGGACATGAAGACGGTGTCCATGTGGAATACCGCCTTGATGGTAGCCTCTTCAACATCCGCCGGCTCCAGGCACACACAAAGACAAAATCCTGCCAAGTATGTGAGCTACAGTACGCTGATGACTGTGCCATCTTAGCTCACAGTCCAGAGTCTATGCAGCATGCTCTCGACACCATATCCAGCCTGTACCAATCCTTCGGTCTCCAGGTCAACATACAAAAAACCGAAGTCATGTCCCAACTCACTTCCCGAACCTCTACACCTCCCAGTTTTCACATAAACGGTGTTCCACTCAAAACAGTGGATCATTTCACCTACCTCGGCTCCACTCTGTCCTCATGCTGCTCCCTTGACGCGGAGATACACACACGTATCAATAAAGCGGCATCATCCTTTGGACGCCTACGCAGCAGGGTTTTTGAAAACCGAAACCTGAAGATCAGCACTAAGGTTGCCGTTTACAACGCAGTATGTCTCTCCACTCTGCTCTATGGAGCAGAATCCTGGACCCCATACCGCCGGCACATCACCAACTTGGACGCTTTCCACATCCGTTGCCTCCAAAGGATCCTCGGCCTGACCTGGGAAGATCGAGTCCCCCACACAGACATCCTCAACAACACCAACTCAATCTGTATGGCCGCAGCTGTGGCCAAAAAACATCTTCGTTGGATAGGGCACACCATACGTATGCCTGACCACCGCCTGCCCCGCCAAGTCCTCTATGGCCAACTGAGAGGAGCAAAGCGGGCTGCTGGAGGCCAAAAGAGACGCTTTAAGGACTACACCAGGGACCTCCTAAAGTGTGCAAACATCACGCAGCTTGAAACTCTGGCACTCGACAGATCAGCCTGGCAAGTCACTTGTGCCACTGCAGTTTCCCAAATACACCAAACGAACCAAGACCGAAGATCTGAGAGGCGCACGCAACGACACCAGCGGGCGGCTGGCATCCCCCAGGTATCTGGCTTCCCTTGCGCCATCTGTGGACGGGTGTGCGGCTCAAGGATCGGACTCAACGCCCACGAGAAGTGGCACCAGCGGCAGTGTCGCTAACTCCCCTCCCCACCCCCCCCTCTCCCCATCCCTGGAGCAAGCGTCATCATCGAACACGATGGACAGCTAAGAGAGAGTGTGTATGTATATGTGTGTATGTATATGTGTGTGTGTGTGCGTGGTGTGTGTGCGTGTGTGTGTGTGTGTGCGTGCGTGCGTGCGTGCGTGCGTGCGTGTGTTACCTGGATGTTCCAGAGCCAGAGTTCGGAGCAGTCATCGGGCCCACAGGCGATCAGGTAGGCGTCGTCGGGGCTCCAGGCCAGGTAGGAGACCCCGTAGGCGTGGCCCTCTAAGGTCCGCAGCAGCTTCAGCTGGTGGCTCTCCTACCACACACACAAACACTGGGTTCTCTCACGTGTTACCAGCTCTCCTACCACACACACAAACACTGGGTTCTCTCACGTGTTACCAGCTCTCCTACCACACACAAACACTGGGTTCTCTCATGTGTTACCAGGCCAAATCGCTGGGCGAGTTTCAAAGCAGGGTTCCCACAGACATTGCAAAATAAAATTCAAAATTATTTCCTAAGCACTATTTTCCATTTTAAAAGGGCAATTAACACATCAGAATCATTGTTGTCAGGCCTGCTTTCCATTACAAACGTTCACTGTGCGTCACGTTGTTTGTAGAGCTAAACCTATATTTTATATTATAGCTATGGATCCAATATCATTGTCAATTGACAGTATGAACCTTCCGTTCAATATGCCATAAAGAAATAATGTTTCCATCGATACGTTCCCGTTTTATGCCGTGGTGAATATGCCGTGGTGAATATGAGTGTTATATCGGAATGATCTGGGATCATTCCTGTGAGGCTATTTATAAGGAGCAACGCTAATAACTAGGGATGTCCGATATTATCGGGCTACCGATATATTTTTTTTTACATTTATTTAACCTTTATTTACCCAGGCAAGCAAGTAAGAACAAATTATTATTTTATTTATTGTCAAAGTATGCATAATGTTGTGTTACTTACACGACAAGATATATGTAATGTTAATTACCTGAAATTATTCAGTTTTTTGGGGGGGGAAACCCTGCATATATCGGTATCGGTTGATATCGGTATCGGAAATTAAGAGTTGGACAATATTGGTATATCGGTAAAAAAGCCAATATCGAGCATCCCTACTAATAACGTTAAATCCATTGCCGTTTCGTCCCTACACACGCTAGTTAAAAATCCAAATGCATTATGATCGGTATCATGTTCCATCATGAATGCGTGAAGGGGGGGGGGGGGGGGGGGGGCGTTTGTGATTAATTGATTGCCAATAATGGCATTCGTTATTACCACAACATACACTGAACTGGGGTATGGCTATGAAATCCTTGCACGATCAAGCTGAAATTGACGTCAAATTGCTCTTACCTTTGGCCGGTTGGATTCCAAAAATAATTGTCCAATTATTTGATCGCCATCTGGTAGATCATATGTCCATTTGGCACACACCATAACCCTATACAGCATAATGAATCCGGCGTCCCAAAAAGTATTCCATGCGATCTGGTGAAGCCCTCGCTTCAGACACCAGGTCTGCAAGCACTTTAACCCTTTTTTCGCCAATGACGTGTTAAGGCGTCTTTCTCCACCATGCGTTGTCTGCCAATGACGCCGTAAGGCGTCTTTGAGATCAATATTTCATATTTTCGTCATGGTATTCATATGTCACCCACGGAGTCTTGGCTGGTGCTGTAGGACTCCGATCAACTCTGCAACGCTTCAATACTGCCACCTGGTGGCCGATCGGCGAGTTGCAACCGGATGTCGATAATTGTGACGCCGGTGTGGTCTCCCTATTCCATCCGGCCACTCGTTATCGCTCCCGGGACTCAATCCAGACACCGTGGATATCGATACGTTGCCATAACTCAATAAACAACATGATTTGGACGTATATTAGTAATATACAAACCGGAACTGGATCACCTCGATCAACATCACATAACTGGGATCTGTTTGCGCCAGTGTGATCGCCCAACGGTAAGAGGAAGCTGCCGTGAGTTTCAGCGTTTTTGTTTATTATTATCCATACAAATTGCTCTGATCTATATATCACCCATACTACATAAATGATTTAACGTCGGCCACGGAATTATAAACGCCGACCCCCCCCCCCCCCCCCCCCCCCTCCGTTCACCCGCAGATGATAAGTCATAACGTCTAGGACCATGTACAGTTGACATTTTTAATATAACGTTCATCTGTGTCAAACGCCATTTGATAATCTAATATATGCATTTATGTCTATATCTCACGTTCTAGGAAATACTGCAGAAAACGATAAAAACATATTTATACTCTAGACAGTATTTTTGTATGAATGTGTGAATGAAAAAGTTAAACGTTCCTACATCCTGAACGATAGATAATTGATGTTGAATGGGCCATAGTAATGTCAATTTAGCAATACAATTTAAAAAGTTATAGCCCTGCAAAGAAGGTGAACATCTCCATAGACTTATAGCGCTGGCAGAGAGGCTACAGCGATGGATATAAGCTCCGGCAGAGAATGGGTTAAGCACGTCAAGGACCTTGTGCAAACCCTGAATAGAGTTTCAATGTCAATTACAATTTATTTTGGCTTCCCACGATCACGAAAACAAGACAAGAGATAAAAAAGATTGTGCCACATGCCGCGTTACTCTCATTTTGTCTTGTGTTGTAAATGCAGTGCACCCTTCCTTCACGGCTAGCCCAAACAGTAGTTTCAGCTCGTGTTGAGAGGGAGGAGGAAGGAGGAGAGGGAGGAGAGGAGGGAGGAGGAGGGAGGAGGAGGGAGGAGGAGGGAGGAGGAGGAAGGAGGAGGGAGGAGGAGGAAGGAGGAGGGAGGAGGAGGGAGGGAGGAGGAGGAAGGAGCCACGGTATGTTTCTTCAGCAACTTTCAAACTACTTTGGTAACTTGTAGAAGACGACAGAAAGGCAGCCCTTGGTCGAGAAGAATAAATAATAATAAATAATAAATTCAGTCCTCATCATATGATGTTCTCAAATCATATGTAATCATGTAATAATCATGATTTCAATATCAATACAAAATAACTGTGATTATGGTTTTTGCCATAATTGAGCATCCCTACCATGCCCATCTGCAGACATTTTATGGTCGCCATTTTGTGTCCTTCCTAGTAAGCGTTTTGTTTAATTAGAATTTGCCCCACAAAACAGCACAAGTAAAAAATAAAATATATGACTCGAGGCTTCACAATATGTAGAAGTCCAGAACCTGTGGGCCGTCACAGGACCATTGTTCTACAGCTCCAGCATGCCGCTGGGTCCAAAATGAATTCTGGGCTGCATTCAGTTCAGACAATAATGTTCCCTTTTATATGTTCCCTCCCGTAGCTCAGAGGGGAGGGGGGGTTACAATTTCAATTACTTTTCCAGGACCGTGGGAGGCCTGTGTGTGTGTGTGCATGTGTGCGTGTGTGTACATGTGTGAGATAAGATAAGATATTCCTATATTGATCCTTTTGGGGAATTTCGGGTGTCATAGCAGCATGGGGGAGGGGAGGTACAGGTATGGGCAGGGTAATAGCAGCATGGGGAGGGGAGGTACAGGTATGGGCAGGGTAATAGCAGCATGGGGGAGGGGAGGTACAGGTATGGGCAGGGTAATAGCAGCATGGGGGAGGGGAGGTACAGGTATGGGCAGGGTAATAGCAGCATGGGGAGGGGAGGTACAGGTATGGGCAGGGTAATAGCAGCGTGGGGGAGGGGGAGGTACAGGTATGGGCAGGGTAATAGCAGCATGGGGGAGGGGAGGTACAGGCATGGGCAGGGTAATAGCAGCGTGGGGGAGGGGAGGTACAGGTATGGGCAGGGTAATAGCAGCATGGGGGAGGGGAGGTACAGGTATGGGCAGGGTAATAGCAGCATGGGGGAGGGGAGGTACAGGTATGGACAGGGTAATAGCAGCGTGGGGGAGGGGGAGGTACAGGTATGGGCAGGGTAATAGCAGCGTGGGGGAGGGGAGGTACAGGTATGGGCAGGGTAATAGCAGCATGGGGGAGGGGGGGTACAGGCATGGGCAAGGTAATGGCAGCGTGGGGGAGGGGAGGTACAGGTATGGGCAGGGTAATAGCAGCATGGGGGAGGGGGGGTACAGGTATGGGCAGGGTAATAGCAGCGTGGGGGAGGGGAGGTACAGGTATGGGCAGGGTAATAGCAGCATGGGGGAGGGGGGGTACAGGCATGGGCAAGGTAATGGCAGCGTGGGGGAGGGGAGGTACAGGTATGGGCAGGGTAATAGCAGCATGGGGGAGGGGGGGTACAGGCATGGGCAGGGTAATAGCAGCATGGGGAGGGGAGGTACAGGTATGGGCAGGGTAATAGCAGCGTGGGGAGGGGAGGTACAGGTATGGGCAGGGTAATAGCAGCATGGGGGAGGGGGGGTACAGGTATGGGCAGGGTAATAGCAGCGTGGGGGAGGGGGAGGTACAGGTATGGGCAGGGTAATAGCAGCATGGGGGAGGGGAGGTACAGGCATGGGCAGGGTAATAGCAGCATGGGGGAGGGGAGGTACAGGTATGGGCAGGGTAATAGCAGCATGGGGGAGGGGAGGTACAGGTATGGACAGGGTAATAGCAGCGTGGGGGAGGGGAGGTACAGGCATGGGCAGGGTAATAGCAGCATGGGGGAGGGGGGGTACAGGTATGGGCAGGGTAATAGCAGCATGGGGGAGGGGAGGTACAGGTATGGGCAGGGTAATAGCAGCATGGGGAGGGGAGGTACAGGTATGGGCAGGGTAATAGCAGCATGGGGGAGGGGAGGTACAGGTATGGGCAGGGTAATAGCAGCATGGGGGAGGGGAGGTACAGGTATGGGCAGGGTAATAGCAGCATGGGGGAGGGGGGGGTACAGGTATGGGCAGGGTAATAGCAGCATGGGGGAGGGGAGGTACAGGTATGGGCAGGGTAATAGCAGCGTGGGGGAGGGGGAGGTACAGGTATGGGCAGGGTAATAGCAGCATGGGGGAGGGGAGGTACAGGTATGGGCAGGGTAATAGCAGCATGGGGGAGGGGGGGTACAGGTATGGGCAGGGTAATAGCAGCATGGGGGAGGGGAGGTACAGGTATGGGCAGGGTAATAGCAGCGTGGGGGAGGGGAGGTACAGGTATGGGCAGGGTAATAGCAGCGTGGGGGAGGGGAGGTACAGGTATGGGCAGGGTAATAGCAGCATGGGGAGGGGAGGTACATAGATATATAGGCAATACAATTTTATATGAATATAAAAATACGAGAAAAATAAACAGTGTAAACAAAGGTGCAGATGAGGGTCTGTTATATTATACTAGGGCTGGCCGATTAAATCAAGTTTCAATTACGATTTTGGCTTCCCACGATCATGAAAAGAAAATAGAAATAAAACGATTGTTGTGTTGCATGCTGTGCTCTGTCTCGTGTTATAAATGCAGCGCACCCTTCCTTCACAGCGGTGTACTCCGCCCCTCCCTCCCAAGCCCAAACAGTAGTTTCAGCTTGTTTTGAGGAGGGGGGGGGGGGGGGGGGGGGATTCTCCAGTTATTTCTAAACTTCTTTGGTAACTTGAAGAAGATGACAGAAAGGCAGCCTTTGGTCGAGAAGAAAGGTAGAACAAATTCAGTAATCATCATATGATGTTCTCAAATCAACGGGTAATCAGGTTTTAATAATTGTGATTTCAATAAAAAATAATCCTGATTATGATTTTTCAATGGTCAATTTCAATAACTTTTACAGGACCATGGGAAGCCAGTGTGTGTGAGTGTGTGTGTGTGTGTGTGTGTGTGTAGAACGTGTGTATCCGACTCACCGGGTCCACCTGCCAGACGATGACGGTAGTGTCTTTGGAGCCGGTGGCCAACTTGGTTCCGTCGTTGGAGAATTTACAGAACCACACCTCGTTACAGTGCTCTGTCAGGATCTGCTGCGTGTAGCACGGGAACTGCTTCCTGTTAACACATCAACGGGTTAAAGGTCAAGAGGTGTCTGACTTTTAAAGCAAGGTCCGAACCTAACACTTTGAGTGCCAAGGACGAGATTTCTCGTTAGTTCATGCCAACCGTTGAGTGCCAGAAAGACGAAATATCTCTTTTTTTTTTTTTCTTCGCGATTTCCATTCATATTTCATCAATCTAGCCTCACGTTACCACTGGAACTCTCTCTGATCTCCATTGGGAAAATACCGCCCCCCATCGTCTCTCCGGATGGTACAGCACCCCTTTGGATTGGATTGAATGAAACTCATGGAGAAAAAAAAAGTCCTGCTTCCACATTTTACTTGTCAGACAAGTAACCCGAGACGATCGAAGTCATCGCCGACCACCAGAACAGCGGATAATGTGTGTTTCCAGTACCCAGCGTTGGACCAATAAACGCAATCGATATTTGGAATTGCGATCAGGAATTGGAATAATCTTTTTGGAGAACATCTGATCTGAGGTAAGGAATCTATTTGACCAGTCTTGGGATAATCAGAGCTTTTTTCACAGATATATCAACATGGGCCATATGTGTGTGTGTGTGTGTGTGCTGCTGATCAGGAAATAGATAATCGATTTTTCAGCCCGCTTCTCTAGCGTGCATAAGTACACATATACTATCGATAATCTAGCGTTTATTTGAAAATTATTCATAAATAGGCAGAAAAATTACAGTTTGTGTATTCCAGTAAAGGGCGATTGATTATCACAGAATCTGAATTATCTGAAACTTTCAAGAAACGAGCGTTTTTCAAAATGGTATAAAACGGAAATGAACAGATTAAAAAACAATCCGTTTCGACAATGTTGACTGCAAACAAGTCATTGATAAGCGACGGCCAGATTAGACACATAGCCATAATTTAAGATATAGTTTATGCGTTCGCAAATATGAGAGCTCTATCATTGAAGTGGATGTTGGCACGCAACAGGGTTCCGGGGCACCGGACCGTTGGCACTCAAGGTGCCACATTTTTGGCCGTTGTCGGACATTCTTTTAGTCCCATTAAAAACCTATAGTCAGTAATAACTCCATACTTTTAAAACACGGAAACAATGTCGTATAGATGCGATTCTTAACATAGATTGAACTGGACTTACTCTAAATGCCATGCCCGGCCGTTAGTAGGGGTGTACTGTAACGGTACACAAAAACCATGGTTCGGTATCGTACCTGGGTTTTGAAGTCACAGGTCGGTACAGGGTTTTCGGTACAGTGGGGGAACGTTTTAAGTTTCTTTACCATGTTCCACTCAGGGGTGATGCAGTAGCTGTCAACGAATATTCTATATTCAAATTAATAATCGACTTGTTAAAAAAATAAATAATAATAATTGATTGTGGGCGTGGGCCTGAATGCGCTGCATGATGGATAGGAGACACGCAACGTCATTTAACTGAATAACGTGCAAAGACAGTGATTTGCACTCTGAGCAATCTCAAGCCCCGGCTGGAAATACTTCGGATT
The DNA here is from genome assembly GCF_963971535.1 of Notolepis coatsorum. Lineage (NCBI taxonomy): Eukaryota > Metazoa > Chordata > Actinopteri > Aulopiformes > Paralepididae > Notolepis > Notolepis coatsorum. The sequence goes on along the minus strand of NC_140169.1, from coordinate 147,169,734 downwards.
TTGATTAATGTTTTTTGTTTGTATTATTTGGTAATAATAATGATAATAATAATATTAATAATAATAATCCATAACAAAAAACACTCATTCGGCCTTTACAATTAACTTGTGGAACCTCAAGACAGTTTTATCCAAGCGATGTAAACTACAGCTGGCCTGCCTTCTTTTATGCTAACGCTATTTTGGGAGTTCTAGTGTCAAGAATGTAAGTAGCCTACTTTTCTTTTTGAACACTTTATTGTAAATCATCCATCAGGGTAAAACGTTATTGAATAGAGAAAGAAGCGTCATGCAGGTCCCTAATGGTAAATACTATTTCCTGGTTCATGCCAAGGAAAATATATCAATTCATGTTTATCACACCTCGTTGAGGCGCGTTGCTGTGTATGAATGTCCGTTCTATATGCCGCAAACTATCATTAATTTGATCCTCCGAGAGACGGCCCCTTCTCAATCTAGCACCAATCCTTAATTTCATGCCCCGAGTATAAAGTATAAAGATAAGCTTAGCAAAAAAAGTATGCAGTCCTCAAGTTAAAGTAAAAAAAACTGCCACTTTTCTGACAAAATTACTGTTAACACTGTTCATTTACATAGGCGAAGAAAAACAAGGAACCAGGCTTGTCAAAATGACGACACAGTGTGAGAAGTCTATGGCCATCGAAGGCTATGGAGTAGAATTCCAAGATAGAATTCTGAGAAAATTGTGTAGAAAAAGTGTAGACATGAAAGGGCTTAATTTATGAATCAGTTGATGGTTCTATTTGTGGTGTGTGGACACGTCGGGTCAGGACACACGGCATCAGTACTGACCGGCTGCAGACATGGTCCAGCAGCAGGGAGACGGAGTCCAGGCTGCTGTCCAGCTTGGTGTTGTGGTAGAGGCAGCGGTCCCTCTGGAGCTCCACCGCCTGGCGCAGCAGCGTCTGGAGCCGCCGGGGGGGCAGCATCACTGACGGGGGGAGATACGCTGTGGGGAGGAGGAGGCGGGACAAACCACCGGGTTTACGTGAAGAAGGCAATTTGGGGTTAGGTTTCACCTGAACAAAAACAGATGTAAACAAATTCTAGAACAAACTATATTTGATTTTCAGTCAGTTGATATATTAGCAAAAACCTGCAACAGGTCCAACAAGAAATCAACTGCAGTGCCAGCGGTGCCTCAGCGAGGCAACTCCACCAACACTGTCGACCACTAGTATGTTTATGTTGACATGGGGCAAGCAGCCGCTAACAGTGTTGAGCTCCAAGAGATGTTCTTGTATGAATTGACCTTGATCTCAAACCCCCCCGCCCTCTTTTCTTGATCCTCTGATCAGAACCGTCACTTCCCTTGTACAAACTTTGTTTTGTATGTTTTGTTTGTCAGAGGGAAGCAATGGTTGTGATTGGAGTATTGAGAAAAGAGGGCGGGGGGGCGGGGCGGGGGGGGAGTCAGTTTAGTGTGTGTAACATGTGCTCACTCTGTAGTTTGTCCAGCAGTCTGCAGCGTGAGGCGATGCCCTTGCCCTCCCACTCTGCCTTGGCTCGGAGGTCCTCAGCATGACTGCACATCAGGTACCTGCAGGAAGACACGACCACAAGCGCTCAGGGAACAGCAGGAAGACACGACCACAAGCGCTCAGGGAACAGCAGGAAGACACGACCACAACTGCTCAGGGAACAGCAGGAAGACACGACCACAAGCGCTCAGGGAACAGCAGGAAGACACGACCACAACCACTCAGGGAACAGCAGGAAGACACGACCACAAGCGCTCAGGGAACAGCAGGAAGACACGACCACAAGCGCTCAGGGAACAGCAGGAAGACAAGCGCTCAGGGAACAGCAGGAAGACACGACCACAACCACTCAGGGAACAGCAGGAAGACACGACCACAAGCGCTCAGGGAACAGCAGGAAGACACGACCACAACCACTCAGGGAACAGCAGGAAGACACGACCACAAGCGCTCAGGGAACAGCAGGAAGACACGACCACAAGCGCTCAGGGAACAGCAGGAAGACACGACCACAAGCGCTCAGGGAACAGCAGGAAGACAACCGCTCAGGGAACAGCAGGAAGACACGACCACAACTGCTCAGGGAACAGCAGGAAGACACGACCACAAGCGCTCAGGGAACAGCAGGAAGACACGACATAAAAGTGTGCCTCGGTTATGTTATGCCTAATTTATACTCCGATGTCAAAGTGGTTGCAAAGGTTGCGGTAAGCCTACCGTGCTCCCGCAAGCCTACCGGTTCTATTATGTTCTACTCTATTATTACTACTACTACTACTACTATTTCTATTATTATCTTTTTTCCTGCCCGTACCTCCCCTATGCTGTTATGACAGCTGCATCTCACCAAGGGGATTAATAAAGGACCACTTGACTTGACTCAGAGACCCAAACCCAAGCTTGAAGTCAAGACTCTGCTCTCTGGATTCCAGATTTGGGAGAGAGGGTTGTTCAGGTTCACAAATACTGATCTTGAGACAACACGGCAGTCGAGACTGCAGGACAAACATGGGACAGTTCTCTTTTAAAAGGTGGACTTTGCTTTTAAGCGTGGACAATAGGGGTGGAACGATACGCATTCGAACCATACGCCGTTCGGCACGACCTCCTCGGTTCAGGGTGTCTGTGTATTGTACGGTTCAGGGGATGAGCAAATTTTATAAAAAAAAAAAAAAAAGCTTCATTTGGCACGGAGGCGAGAGAGGTGAGCGCTGGCTGCAGGCAGCAGCAGCACTGCAGGTGCCAGTCAGTTTGTGTAAATGGCAAGCGCAATATAAATCAATTCATTACGACTTTAAAAACATAGCCATTAACATTACATAGGCCTACACACATCTTGCCATAACGTTAGCAGTTTGTACAACACAACGCACGTTTTAACTATGGTAGCCCGCCGGCTAATACAGTCAATGAAATGTTACCGTAGCTACTAGCTAGCAGAGGAGGAAATGGGAGTCTGAGAGGCGGGGTGTTTAAAGACAATGATAGGCGTTTATTCAACATCCAAGAAGGCTAACATACAACAGTGTTTACTAACTCCAACCGGGACTATTGCCGCTTTTCCACTGCATGTTTTCAACACGATTCAACTCCGGTAACGTTAGGAGTCGAGAAGGTCCGTGACGCTAACTTGTCCGTGCGGACCCCACAACCCATATAGTTCCAACTCACCGAATTACGTTAATCCACCACAGTTGCACTCAATAGTTAAATAATGTTAGTCACTCTAAATAAATGTAGACAGATAATGAGATAATGTACGTATTTTAAAAATAGAATGAACAGAGCAGTGTTGTTTTGAAACAGTACAGTGTGTGTGTGTTAGTTTGATGTATGCTGCAATTTATATTGATGGCCTTCTAATTTGTTTATTTATTTATTTTAAATAACTGACACTTTTCCCTTTGATAAGAAATCCAGCCATATTCCTTTCATTGTATTTCAAATACTGCACTTTAATTTCAAGAGGAAAACTAATCTTTTCATTAACAACACATTGTGCGCCAAAAACGTGATAATTCGTTATTGCCCGCCATGCGTTGTGCGCCAACAACGAATAAACACGTTTTTGGGATCAATATTAAATTTTTTCGCCATGGCATTCATAATTCATCCAGCCTCCCTCCGGGACTGCAGCTGCACCCTGTCTGATATTGCAACGCCTCAATACCGCCGCCTGGTGGATGTCGGGCGAGTTACACTCCAAGCCAAACCGGAAGTGGCGCTCTGTGTATCGGGGAAATTCCTCCGGCAGTAATATCTTGTAACGTGGGTCTAGATACACACTCTAGTGCATGGGATCGCTTTCGAAATGCAATAATCAATAGATTTCGGCGTTTATTGCGTCATACAAGCGGGAAATGGATCTAGCAGATCGACGTCAAATAATTGGAATATTTTTCCTCCAGTCTCATCGGCGAACGGTAAGAGGAATATAACGTTATTTTTAGCCCGATTGTTTATTCATTTCACGGCAATCCATCTGATCAACATATCAACCCATACTAAATAAAGCCGTTACTGACGATCAACGACTTATAACAACCCCCCCCCCCCTTTCCTTCACGCATGATGAAGCATAATGTATACCGATCATATACATTTGAATTTTTTAATATAGCGTGTATAGGAAATAAACGCCAATCGATAATCTATCATATGTGTCACGGCCTATAACTTGCGTTTTAGGAATTACTGCAGAAAACCTTAAAACACTTATATTCTCGACGGTACTAACATGACAATGTATGAATGAAAAAATATAACGTTCCCACATCCGGAATGATAGATACCCGATGTTGAATGGGCCATAGTAATGTCGATATAGCTATAATATTTAAAAAGTTATAGCCCTGCAAAGAAGGTAAACATCTCCATAGGGTTACAGCACTGGCAGACTGGGCATAAGGATGGGTACAATGCCTGGCAGACAAAGTGTTAAGAACTGACAATCAGGGAATTTAAACATTGTTGACATTGTTTTTTTGTGTTTATATTAAAGAAAGGAAAGTCTAGTGCTGGCTGAGCATATTGTAATACAATTATACTTTGTAATAATTGTTAATACTTATGTAGCCTATATTTTTCAGTCAGTTCGGTCTTTGTGTGCCAAACATGATTTAAGGCTGTAAACAGCGTAAACTATTTTTTTTTATAAATAATAAATGAGAAGCATGTTTAGTTTTTTTTGTGTTAACACTTTGACTGCCATGAAACGTGTTTAGACGTCATTGCCGGAGGAAGCTGTACAGCGTCCTTATATCAATATTTCAAAAATCTGCGATCGGATTCATATGTCCCCTCCGCTGGCCTGAGATCCACCAGCAGGACCCACTGAGCTCTCTGGCGGTTCAGGAGCGCCATCTGGTGGCCGATCGGCGCAATCGCTTAACAGGATGTGCCATAGAGGTTGTGCTAGACGTCCGTAGTACTTCCGGGCACTGGCTATAGGTCCCGGGACTCTGGCTCGTCACACTACACAGTGATCGATTGCCAATAACTCGATAAACAACATGATTCATTCATTCATTCATTCATTCATTCATTTGGACGTATATACCATTATACAAGCTGGAGATGGACCGGGTAAATTTACATCCCATAATGATAAGACTTCTACTCTACGATGATCGCCCAACGGCGCGTGGAGACTGGGGTGAGTTTCAGCGTGTAACGTTACCGTCTTCGATACTAACTGCTATTATCAACATTTGACCCACATTAGATGATTGGTATAACGCTGCCCACGGAATTATAAACGCCCCCTCGCCCATCCGGTCAACATCAGATGACGTGTAGTAACTTCTAGAAGTACGTCTAGTTGGAATTTTTTATATCGCGCTGATTGCCATAAAACTGTATTGCATCATCAATATAATGCATTTGGGGCTATAGATCACGTTCTGGAGAAAGCTGCAGAAAGAGATGAAAACATACTTATACATTAGACCATACTTTACTATGAATATGTGAATGAAAAAGTTTAACGTTGCTACACAATGAACAATACATATAGGACTTTGAATGGGCCCTAATAATGGCAATGTAGCAATAGAATTTAAAAAGTTATAGCCCTGCAAAGAAGGGGTACTTCTCCATAGACAAATAGAGCCGGCAACCTATGGTATATCATGAATTTAACCCAAGGCAACCAAAGTGTTAAATTTAAATAATAAAAAAAAAAAAAAAACGTATATCGAACCGAACCGAAAACCGTTAGCCCAAAATCATGATACGAACCGAACTGTCCATTTTGTGAACATTTCCACCCCTAGTGGACAATAAGGTGGATAATGCTGTGAAGTATTGATTTTATGTCGACAGCACCGTAAATATGTGTAGGTGTGACAATACTAGAGTCCCCACGATACAATATTATCACAATACCAGAGTCACGATATTGTAATGTATTTTATACCTTTTTTCAACTGCAAAGTATGTCCCCAATGGAAACCCTGATGGGGAAACATCAGCCAAAATAAAATCTGTTTTACCTAATAACATAAAAGTTCTCAGTATGTTCACCTCACTCCAATAATTTGTATTGCAGCGAAATGGGATTGTCGAGAAAACACAATATATATATATATATACGGTTTACCCCCCAAATCCTTAGCATTTAGGCATAGAGGGGAAACAAATGTTCTGGGTACGCTAGTTTTGCCCCCGGTAAGTTATCTACGCCAGTTACGCCCAGCTCGCGCCTGCATTATCCAATTCATCTTTGAAATTAATCATTCCAGCAAAGTAGGCTTCTATTATTCGAATTACTGTTTTAACACTTTGATCGCCAGGGTTAAATTCATGATATACCATCCCTTCGCCAGCCCTATTTAACATGGAGAAGTTCCCCTTCTTTGCAGGGCTATAACTTTTTAAATTGTATTGCTAAATTGACATTACTATGGCCCATTCAACGTCCTATATCTATTGTTCAGGGTGTAGCAACGTTATACTTTTTCATTCACATATTCATACTAAAATACGGTCTAAAGTATAAGTATGTTTTTATCGTTTTCTGCAGCTTTCTCCAGAACTTGATTTATAGCCCTAAATGCATTATATTGATGATGAAATACAGTTTGATAGGAATCTGCGTGAGATAAAACATTTCAAATGGACGTGCTTCTAGAAGTTACTAAGTATGATCTGATGATGACCGGATGGGGGGGGGGGTCGTTTATAATTCCGTGGCCAACGTTATATGATTCATCTAGTGTGGGTGATATGATCATTAAAGCAGTTAGTATCAAACACATTGAAAAATAACGCTGAATCTTACCGTAGCTTCCTCACGCCGTTGGGCGATGAGCGTGGAACAGAAATTTTCCTATTATGGGATGTAGAAATATCCGATCCATTTCCAGGTTGTATAATAGTATATACGTCAAAATCATGTTGTTTATCGAGTTATTTGCAACCGATCGATGTCCAGTGTATCAAGATGGAGTCCCGCTAACGATAGCGAGTTCCCGGACGAAATATGGGCGAGCACCACTTCAGGCGCGTCACTTCCTGTTTGGGCGATCCGCCGATCGGCCACCAGATGGCGCTCTTGAACCATTGGAGAGTTGAGAGGGGCTCAACAGTAGATCTCAGGTCTCCGGGGGAGAAATATGATTTCGATCACAGATTTTTGAAATATTGATATCAAAGACGTGGTCCAGCGTCTTTGGCAGAATGAGCATGGCGGGGAAAGACGTGTTCCAGCGTTTTTGGCGATTAAAGTGTTAATGGGTATCACAGTAGTAAGTCCTACTGTAGAACATGACATATTAGCATGACATCTGATTTATTAATTAATACTAAAGATTAGGGACAAACGCAATTGGCACAAGTGTAAATCATGGATTAGTCACTCAGTTTTAACATCAGACTTAGCTCACCTCGTTAGTCTGCTGGCTGTGGAGCCTATGGTCACAAGTTCAAATCACTCTTGGTTCAGTTTTATTTTTTTTTACGTTGGATGGTGTGTATGTATATGTATGTATTGTGCTGTATAATGACAATACATTTTAATCAAATCTAATTTTGAAATCGCTACGCTGCCTATGGACACGACAGTGGCAGACAGCTTCGGAGGTGATTGCATTGCACCATGGTGATCCACTCAACAGGTAGCGATTTCAAAATGAGATTCGATTTTTGTTGCATGTGTAAAAGAATAAAAAAAAAATTTAATACTTTTTTCTTAAAAAAAATGAAAGAAAACGATTATTTAACGTTAGTTCGTGTGTGTGTGCGTCACGTGCCCTCATTGTAGTTTTTGCGATGCTGTAGTTGGCTGTAAAATGAGTATGTGATGCAGACAGAAGGTGTGATTGTACCCGCTGAGTATGTGGATTCTGTCCGTGTTGTACTTGAGTGGCGTCAGCTCCCCACGCAGCACCTGCAGAGCCTCCAGGACCTTGCCGTCTTCCAAGTACTCCAAGTATTTTTGCTGCAAGAGCAGGAACTTCATACGCTGGAGGGAGGGATGGAGAGAGAGGGAGGGATGGAGAGAGAGGGAGGGATGGAGAGAGAGGGATGGAGAGAGGGAGGGATGGAGAGAGGGAGAGGACGTGAGAAAGAAAAGCTATATGAAAAAGGATCAATCTTGTAAATAACGTAGACAAACTCAAATAATAATCCTGTCGAATTTCCCACGTCCGACTCCACAGATAACTTGATTAATCAGTAGGCCGATATTGGCCTATCACAGACATAACGGGATTGGAGGATATGTTGGCAGACAGGTGCCAATATAAAAAAATATATATATTTAACACAACATAATGCAGAGAAGAATGTGTGGGGTAATTTAGAAATAGTGTGGTGTGGTCAGTTTGTCCAGCAGAGCACAGTCCAACTCCATGTTTACATGTCAGTCAGTCATAATACTCTGTTTACAATACTCTACAATACAGACGCAGCAGCACTGTCTGCATGAAGCTCATAGCTAAGCTTGAGAATACGTAGTTTCAGGTTAGTAGAGGACATCAGATGTCTAGCTTGATAGAGTAGAGAATACATGGTTTAAAGTTAATAAGAGGACATGAGACGTTTTGCCAGTGACATTACATTTACATTTAGCTGACGCTTTTATCCAAAGCGACTTACAAGTTCTGCAGTGTTGAGTGCATAGTAGTAGAGACGTATAGTAGGTAGTAATATAGGCAAGGACGATTATTATTAAGAGTGCATGATAAAAGACAGTAAGGAGGTTTGTTTTTCTTTTTAATTTCAGATATTGATTGAAGTGTGTTTTTAGTCGACTTCACTAATTACGTTGTTTTTCTTTTGAATATACCTACCAATACATTCATTATTAGAACATACAATGCAAACTAGTTTGGTTCCAGCTTACTTACTTCCAGGTTACTCCCTAATATGGGTATCGGCCCCAAAGATCCAGTATCGGTCGGGCTCTAATTCACATGGGTGAAAGAAAACGAACAAAAAAACGAATCAACTGACAACGTTACCAAAGTTAGACCAAACCGGCCGATTAATAGACTAATCAACTATATTTTGATTAGGCAGTGATGTCAGAGGTTACAGTGAGCCGGGAACCAATGGTTGGCTGTCAAAAAAAAAGAAAAAAAAAGGATCAGTTAATGAATAAAATATTGAATTAATAAATAAAAACCACTGGGGTCAAACTAACGCCGACCATATGACCACAGTGGTCTGTTAACTCTTTGGACGCCAGACCCAATGATAGTCGGGTTATCTCGCCAACCGTCAGCGCCAGACCAGAGTATGGTCGGGTTTTCATGGTTATTTCTTTTATTCGATATTTCCATTCATTACAGGCACACAGGGTTAACATGGGGAATCATCCTGAGAATGCCAAAGTGCTATACCGGCCGCATCCACCCAGGTGGCAGTATCGAGCACCCTTTGAAACATTATATCTTGGCCTGTGCGTTGAACAAATGTCTCCGGTCCCACTTTTCTTTGTCGGGTGAGGCGGGCGGGTATCCCGATCCCATCGAGAAGCGTCCAATGCCTCCGATGCATCTGTTGTGGTGGATTATGTTGGCGACACGATGGACACCGGTACTTGGACTCACGATCAGACAATTGGAATATTCTTTTTTGGGTACCTCCTAGTGAAGGTAAGGACCATATGATATCAATCCTGCTGTGATCCAGCCATGACTTCACCTAGATCGCAACATGCGTGTGTAACGTTACTCCACAACGTATGCCGTTGGTGACGATCAAAGCAACAACCCCCCCCCCCTTTCATGTATTCATGATGAAACATAATACCTATTTTATATATTTAGTGAAAATCACATTTTACTGTATATCGTTGTTTTCTGGGATTAGACAGGATCACTCTAAAACTATACTTATATTCACCACGGTATAACACGGCAACATATTGACGAAGAAATGTATTCTTTTTCATATATTGAACGATAGATAGGTGATGTCAAATGGGCCATAGTATTGTATCCATAGCTATAATATAGAATATATATATAGCCCTGCAAACACTGCCACTTATTCCCATCTCTTAGAGTGTTGGCCCAGTAGGAACTAAGATGATCCATTACGTTTTTTATTTATTTTTATTATAATCTTTTCCCCCCCTCCTTTTTCCGATTTTTCTCCCATCCCACTGTTTTTAGTCGTTATGCCAATTCCCAACCCCCTTCCTGGTTGTTGCGCACTCCCCCCTACTGTTGGTCCGGGAGGCCAGAGACTGTCACATGCTTTCCTCCGACGCATGTGCAGCCAGCCGGCAGCCAGCCTGGCCGCGCAGATTCTCACCGGGAGAGTGCAACGTGTGGAAGGCCGCACTACCTCTCACCAGATCCTACCCTCGCTGAGCAGGCGCCCCGACCGAACTGTAGGGGTCGCTGTCCACAACGCCCAGGACCCACCCATCAGCTTTCCCACCCCTAGCACTGCCAATTGTGTTAGTATGAACGACCAGCCAAGCTGATAGCAACGCCAAGAGCTGGATTCGAACCCAGCGTCTCCACCGTTGATGGCGAGCGCCTTGCCCACTACACCACCTAGCCGCCCCATGATCCATTAAGTTAATGCCAACGCTAACCAACCACTTCCTCATCAGCCATTACATTCTCTCGTTGGTCACTTCAACATTACAATTTAAAAATAAATGGCAATTCATTGCATAGTGTGGCAATTTATTAATTTTATATATATATTTTTTATCCACTTTTTCTCCTTTTAAAATTTCTCGCATCCCAATTTCGTATTGCCAATTCTTCCCTCCCCTGTCTTGAATGTTGCTAGACTATGCCTCCCACTGGTCGGCTGTAGTGAGGATATAAGCCTTGCATCACGTGTCCCCTCCGGTAGAGCTGCCGCGGTATTGATATTTTCCTTACCGCACAAATTTGCGTAATATTTCATACCGCCGCAATATAACCGTTGGAATGCATTTTTATTTAATTTTTTTTGTCTACTCTTTATAGCATATAGCCTGCCTCTAGTCTAAATGTATATCTTTAGAGGATGACTTTGCAGCATGAATATTGTTTGGGATTCGGCAAGCACGCATTCGTTATTGAAAGTGAAACACGGATTCGAAGTCTCCCCTCTGGTCGTGCGCCGTCGTTCACTCGGTGTCGCGGGCAGGGGTGGTAGGCTGGTAGCGCCCGGTGGTTACCCCCCCCCCCGACCCTTTCTTCTTCTTATTATTATAAAGTTACTACTTGATTAACAAAGGCATTCGTTTTGTGGCATTAACGTTATATAGTTACACGTTCAATAACATCAGCGTATTTACCGGACCATAGCAAGGCAGGCAAGTTGTGCACATTCTGCGGTCTGTTAATAAAGTTTTCAATCAGACAAGTGTATAGAACGAAGGGCTTTTATTATAACATTTGTTGCAGTAAAATCATTATGCCTCGTTTAGTACTCCTGTGGACTGGATCTATGGTAGTCCACTCCGGCGGCGAGCTAATGTTATTAGCCTTGTTGTGATCAATGGCTAACATCCAGGAAGTAAAACCCGAATAGGCGCTTGCCGATTGGTGGTAACAGCAGGCGGGTGCAAGCGGTGTGACGTAATTGGCAGATTCGACTGTCGATCAAATTTTTTTTTTCCCTTGCATTGCTTTGGTTGAGAGTATTATTCTAAAAAACAGCGTTGATGCGGTATTCAGTTAAACGCTGCAGTGGGCGTGACGTAACAGCGATACCGCGGTATTGCGGTAACCGCGGCAGCCCTACCCTCCGGTACACGAGGAGGCAGCCTGTCGCATCTTTTCGCCTGCCAGCGCGGACTCTGTGGCGAGGAGTAACGCGTGGGAGGCTCACACTACCCCCGCTACTTCCTGTCTCTGCTGTGCAGGCGTCCCCAAACCGACCTGTAGGAGTCGCTGTCCACAACGTCCAATCCCCACCCACCGGCTTCCACCCGCTGACTCTGCCAATTGAGATAGTATGACGACTGGCCCAAGCCGCAGGCAACGCTGACACCGGGATTCGAGACCGGAGTCTCTTGCATTGGTGACAAGCACAATCTCTGCTACGCCACCCAGCCTAACTGTTCCTTTTTTTTTTTACTGGACAGTTTTATATCTAATTTTATTCTGAAGCGTGAACTACTTTTTTTACTACTCTATGTTATTTGATATGACCCCACCTTTTTATATTGTTTGATTGTCTACTGTTGTTTGCACTGTGTTGGACTGGAGGAACAACCTTTAGTTTTTATGTATGCAAGTACACTAAAGTTACAATAAAGGACCTTGAACCTTGAGGGGGGTCACCACTCACTGTGCTTGTGGTTAGTGGCAACATTCCTGGTATTAAAACAGGTCTTATCTCCAGTATGCAGCGTGTGTCACTGCCCCGAAGACGGTTTCAAACTAGGGCCTGGGCGCAATATGGTAAAATTATGATACCAGAAGATTTTGTTTGTATTTTTTTTTTCTTTTTTTTTTTTTTTTTGCAGTGTAAAGTACGGTTCAGGTACCGGGCCCTGTCGGCCTTAAAACTACAGTTCAAATAAATTGCTTTGTAATACATTTAAATGTAATGCCTTTTTTATATATTTTTTGCTCTTTTAATATAAATGATTAAATAGTTATTATTCGAGAAAAGAAAGCGCTAGTATTGGTATTGGTTCAGTATCAGTAGATATCCAAATTCAGATATCGGTATCAGAACTGAAAAAAGTGGATTGGTACATCTCTACACATAACACATACTTATGCATTATTAGCAACTGCCATCTACAATCCTAAATCATTGACAATCCTGTCGGCAATTAACATGCTAGCCTGCTGCCTCCCAAGAAACAAAATGGCTACCTGGTTTTCAGAGTGCCAAGAAATTAAGCGATAGCTTTCAACACTATTTCCACAACAAAAACCTATAATTTGCAGCTTGGCCATGTGTAGCGTTGCAAAAAACAGCTGGCGGTGCATCAAAAAGACACACAAGGGAGCACTTTGGGAGCTCATCGTGTCTGTTAATGAGAGCGCTAGCTCTGGGGCTAATCAGCATGGCTTAGCCCAGCGGCCGGTATGGAGGGGTTTTTCAGACGACATCGACACACGCTGGTTCCTGCGAGGAGAGTGGCTTCCCCATTCATCTAAGCTACGGTCTCCCTGGAGCAGCTGGAAGAAGACACACTGACACTATGGCTTCAATTTCTGGGCCCTGAATAAAGCGTGATTATTATTCCATCCCATGCTCTGAAAGAAATATGACAAGCACGCAAAAAAAAAACATGCTCGGTATACACACACACACGACAAATTAAAAAAAGGAAAGTACTTTCAATTTCCAAAGCATTACATTTTCTAAAGACGGGCCAAAAGAACATCCAGGCCGGCGTCATGGCTGTGCCAAATATTACCCAAGCCCCGTGCTTCAACAGCTGTTTGCTAAAGAATAATGAAAGCCAATAATAATAATAATAATAATAAATAATAATAAACCCCTAATAAAGCTTAGTACTGTGGGGTGTTCCCTCTGCCTGCTACACTTTCCAATTGTCGTAAAAAAAAAAGTAAAAATTAAAAAGAGAAATATAAGTCAATCAGACAAAGCAACTCTGATCACGTCCATATTTGTTGAGGGTGATACAACATATATCTGATAAAATTGACAAAACGCTGAATTATCGTGTCGTCAGTTTATCCCCAATAACCATGGAACATGTTCGGGAACCGATACTTATTAAACCCCAGCAACTCTTAAAACAGAACCCGTTCTAGAACCTGCCTCCTCACACAGCTGGCCGTCATTCAGCCCAGGTTGGGTCTGGATGGAGAGCGCTTACCACAATGGCGTTGGGCGAATGCATCAGTGCTCTCAGCTCGTTGAGATCATTCTCAGCCTGGGGACCAAAACAAAGAGAGGGGAGAGAGAGATGCACAGAGGGAGAGAGAGACACACAGAGGGAGAGAGAGACACACAGAGGGAGAGAGAGACACACAGAGGGAGAGAGAGACACACAGAGGGAGAGAGAGACACACAGAGGGAGAGAGAGACACACAGAGGGAGAGAGAGACACACAGAGGGAGAGAGAGAGACACACAGAGGGAGAGAGGGGGAAACGGTCAGCTCAGCACTTTCCATGCATGCACAGAAAGAAAACAAAAAAGACCAATCACAACACAATATCAGGGATCATTCGGTCACTTTCTGGAGGTTATGGGGAGTTACTGTAAGGCTGTGCTAGAAGGATTGCTGTGGTGTGTTAGCCGTGTGTATATGGTTTGTTAGCCGTGTGTATATGGTGTGTTAGCCGTGTGTATAAGGTGTGTTAGCCGTGTGTATAAGGTGTGTTAGCCGTGTGTATAAGGTGTGTTAGCCGTGTGTATATGGTGCGTTAGCCGTGTGTATATGGTGTGTTAGCCGTGTGTATACGGTGTGTTAGCCGTGTGTATATGGTGTGTTAGCCGTGTGTATACGGTGTGTTAGCCGTGTGTATACGGTGTGTTAGCCGTGTGTATATGGTGTGTTAGCCGTGTGTATACGGTGTGTTAGCCGTGTGTATATGGTGTGTTAGCCGTGTGTATATGGTGTGTTAGCCGTGTGTATACGGTGTGTTAGCCGTGTGTATACGGTGCGTTAGCCGTGTGTATACGGTGTGTTAGCCGTGTGTATATGGTGTGTTAGCCGTGTGTATACGGTGCGTTAGCCGTGTGTATATGGTGTGTTAGCCGTGTGTATACGGTGTGTTAGCCGTGTGTATATGGTGTGTTAGCCGTGTGTATACGGTGTGTTAGCCGTGTGTATACGGTGCGTTAGCCGTGTGTATATGGTGTGTTAGCCGTGTGTATACGGTGTGTTAGCCGCGTGTATACGGTGTGTTAGCCGTGTGTATAAGGTGTGTTAGCCGTGTGTATAAGGTGTGTTAGCCGTGTGTATATGGTGTGTTAGCCGTGTGTATACGGTGCGTTAGCCGTGTGTATAAGGTGCGTTAGCCGTGTGTATATGGTGCGTTAGCCGTGTGTATAAGGTGCGTTAGCCGCGTGTATAAGGTGTGTTAGCCGTGTGTATATGGTGCGTTAGCCGTGTGTATACGGTGCGTTAGCCGTGTGTATATGGTGTGTTAGCCATGTGTATAAGGTGTGTTAGCCGCGTGTATAAGGTGTGTTAGCCGTGTGTATATGGTGCGTTAGCCGCGTGTATACGGTGCGTTAGCCGTGTGTATAAGGTGTGTTAGCCATATGTATAAGGTGTGTTAGCGTGTGTATATGGTGTGTTAGCCGTGTGTATACGGTTTGTTAGCCGTGTGTATACGGTTTGTTAGCCGTGTGTATAAGGTGTGTTAGCCGTGTGTATAAGGTGTGTTAGCCGTGTGTATATGGTGCGTTAGCCGTGTGTATATGGTTTGTTAGCCGTGTGTATATGGTGTGTTAGCCGTGTGTATAAGGTTTGTTAGCCGTGTGTATAAGGTGTGTTAGCCGTGTGTATATGGTGTGTTAGCCGTGTGTATACGGTTTGTTAGCCGTGTGTATACGGTTTGTTAGCCGTGTGTATAAGGCCTTACCTTTGCTCAATGATAACAGCAAATTTAGGGCACCTCTTTTATTTTTTACTAAGACTGTTTTTTTACTTACTTATATTAGTGCATTTTATAAGTGATGGTGTTCTTCCTTTTAACCCTTTCACTGGCACACAACAGAAGGTTAACCCTTTACTATCACACAACAGACGGTCATGTGATAGTAAAAAATGCACTTAATCTATGTATATGTTTACTATGTAAAAACATTTATTTATATTGTAAAAAATGTATGCATTGAAATGTCTAAGTCTCGATGACATTGAAAATTAGGGTGACCTCAATTGTCCTTTCAGAAAAAATAAAGGTTTGATTTGAATTTGTACTTGGACAAGTCCTTTTCCCCTGGGCTGGTTGGAATGGATGGATTTTGTGGTATAAATTAAGCCAACTGCTGCAGTTGTATAAACCAAATTACACAAACCGCTCCTAAAACTGTATTACAGTAAAACTCATATGTTTTGACCCTTTCACTGCCACACTACAGAAGGTTAACCCTTTACTATCACACCCGTAGTTTGAGAACCGCTGATCTACGATTCATTTACCAGAAAAATCAACAATTGATTCTATTTGCAATTTAATATTTCAAAATGTTTTACTAGTATCCTCAGGTCACATGGGTAGTTGCCTCTTTGACACCACCTACTGAATACCCAGAGTAGGAGATGAGCCATGACGTGTATTTATGTCTATAAATGCTGTGTAGTGTGGATGCCGCCTGTACATGAGTAACCTACATGCCATTACTGCTTTTTAATTTATTGACTCATTATAGCTACTTTATTATCTTAAAATAATATAACACCCGCCTGTTACTATGACATTGTTTATCATTACATATCCACGCCTGTAGCTAAATGCAGATTATTTACCAGCCAAAAAATATAAATAGCTTTTTAGTATATCTCCAGGCATGAATTATTATATTGTGCGTTCTCTCTCCACTCCATGCTATGGTAGTGCTTGTGCCAGCACAGGAGATACGATTACAATGCATTTTTTAGGGATGCACCGAATGGGAAATTCTTGACCGAAACCGATACCGAAAATAGGAAACAGTTGGCCGAAAACAGAATGCCAAAAGGCAGAAAATAATAAATAAATATATAATGTATTTTTTTTAGCTACCCGATTATGGCAAAAGACATGATTATGGCAAAACTCAACTTAAATAATATTAATAATCACTATTATGGGCCCATAACATTTATTCAGCACTTTTGAATGCATACATTAATTCCAGACTGACTGCTGAAAGATTGTACAATTTAAACATTTTCTCTTTGCATACAACAAAATGTGCATTAAAGTCAAGTGCATTTTCTTTTCTCTGTAGGATAACTACAACAAAGTGCATTCAGAACAAAGCCAAGGTGCTTTAAAACTGGATAAGAGCTGCATAAAGACACACACAGGGGGAGTGTAGCTTATAGCAGACTTAATGATGTTACTGTAGTGGCTACTGTATATAATTCACGGCGTTCCTACATGGAAGGACTGTTGTATTTACTACATCTCCCGTGACTCTTAGCAGGGGATGACGTAGCTTACGAGAGGGTGGGTCAAAGAGGAATGGAAGCATTGTTAGCTAGCTTAACGCTAACGTTAGTTAAAGGTTTTTAACCGCAACGGGCATATAGTAATGGCGAGGATATAAAGCATGTTAACACTATCAGTGCCGGCCTTGTTTACCTTTTTACCCCGTTGAATGCCATCATCCACTTCAATGTTAGCGTTGTGAACGCATAATCAATGTTTTAAATTATGGCTATGTGTCTAATCTCATCTGCCCGTCGCTTATCAATGACTTGTTTGCAGTCAACATTGTCGAAACGGATAATTTTTTTTTTTTTTTTTTTTTTTTTTTTTTTTTTTAAATCGGTTCATATCCTTTTTATAGCATTTCAAAAAGCTATCGTTCTCTCGAAAATTCTGAAAATTGAAAGATTCCCCCATAAACGGCATTTATTGGAATATTCTCGAATACACTAGACACGTTGTCATTTGTCTGCCTATTTATTAATAGTTTTCAAATAAACGCTAGATTATCGATAGTATATGTGTACTTATGCACGCTATAGAGGCGGGCTGAAAAATCTATGATCCATTTCCTCAAGATCACACACACGGCACATGCTGATATCTCAGTGAATACAGCTCCGATTACCCCAAGACTGGTAACATAGACTCCTTACCTTAGATCAGATGTTCTCCAAAAAGATTATTCCAATTCCTGATCGCCATTCCAAATATCGATCGCGTTTATTGATTGATTATTGGCTGCTGTAAATATATATTCCAGGCTGCTTTCCATCTCGCGATCAGATCCCTCTTGATCAGACGGCTCGCCAGCACAATGGAGCCAGTTGGCTCCACCTCTACAGATCCCCACAGGGATCTCGCAGTATAATCGACTGACCTGCAGTTACACAGGGATAGACGATAGGGGGCGTTTTTTTCCCATCTGAGCTCCACGGGAGACTCGGTTGATGAAATATGAATTCAGATCGCTAATAAAAAAAATCAAACGACAATACACGTCGTCGGCACTCAACGGGGGGTCTGATAAGATGAGAATACACGTCGTCGGCATTCAAAGTGTTAAAGACGCATTTATTGGATGCGTTGCTCGCGGAGTTTACATAGAAACAGCGCGACTCCCAAGAGGAGTTAGTTATCACAGGCTGCAGAACGCAGGAAGAGCTGCCAAGCTGCTCACGTTATACGTTGCGCATGCTACCGGTATGTCTGTAGCCGCGTTTTGATTACGTCATCACAACAACACTTTAGGTTACGAACGTTACGTAACCCTGTTCTTTGACATTCTGTGATATATTTTCGGTGCTAAAACCCTTTCGGACGAAAGCCGAAAGTGCCTTATATTGTAGTTCATCAGCTCAGTTCTTCTTTCATTTGATCACAGTAAAAAGCTGAAATAATATCCCACCAGAAATCTACAATTTAAAAAAAATAAGTCATGAATAAATTTGGCTACTCGAAGAAATGCAAGGATTCACAGACATTCAAGCAGTTAAACGATTAACCGTCTGTAGTGTGGTAGTGAAAGGGTTAACCTTCTGTAGTGTGGTAGTAAAAGGGTTAACCTGTTGTCGTGTGTGGTAGTGAAAGGGTTAAGTGGACTATATTTAGATGCAGAGCACCTCTATAACGGGCAATGTCACTAACTTACTCATTCATCCATCCATATAGTCAGTCATTCACTCACACTTGGCCACTCTGCCCCTGTTGGCGACTCACAGGCATGACGCTTTGTGCAAGATTAGTTCAATCGATAATGAGAACGCTTCGCACCTATGACACCCATGTCCTTGTTTCCCCCATTAACAGAAACACCAATATCTGGTATATCATTAACAGTCTTTAAACAGTACTGTGAAAACAACCACAACACTGGCCACCACACATTGATAACAGTATGGCCACGCTGGCATCACGACACTATACTGTATATTAGGGATGCCCCGATCACGTTTTTTGCCACGATACCCGATCGTCTTGAGCCATATCGGCCGATACCGATCCGATATCGATCGTTTTTGGTTTTATAAAAAAAAAGTAAATATATATTTTTTTAATAATATATATTATATAATCATACTTGTAGTTGTATTATCTACGAGACATCGCCACAAGTCAAAATGCTCGCTATCTGCAAACAGCTCCACTGTCTGTGTGTATACTCGAGTAGCCTCCAGCTCCAGCCAGGATTCTCCGGCGCTGCAGCTGGACCCTATACTCTGGTCAAATCACATTCAGCATGCCCTCATGCGATGGAAGCCAGGGGCTCGAATACGCATCGAATCAATGTTATAAGACATTGATATCAGGCTTAACGTTAAGACAACGCCTCAGTGAACTATTTAGTTTACTGGGATATTTCGTAGTGAGCTAACGTGAGCTAACGGAGGTATCATACACTACTAGACTATTGCTGGAGCATTTGTTGATATCAGGAGCTACCAGTAGCTAGCCGGCTAGATAGCGTTTGACAATGCCTCATGTATTAAACTAAAAGTGAATAGTTGACTGGGTCATTTTGTAACGGTAGCTAACGTTAGCTCACGGAGGTCCCACTAGACTAGACTAGACGGAGCAGTTTACGCTGCAGCTCTGTGTCTGAGAGAAGTCAGTGAGTGAGATCTCCGCTAAGAATTGGATCATGTTTTTTGATCGGTTTTCACGATCGGCGAAAATAAAGCATTATCGGAATTCACCAATCTCATATTTATACTGAATATCGGCCGACACCGATCGCTGGCCGATCGATCGGGGCATCCCTACTGTATATCGATATTTTAACCGATCTCCTGTCTTCAGATCACGGCTGGCCAACGAGAGAGCACTAAGGGGAGATGAGGAGCGAAACATGGAATGCAACGCCAATGCCCTATCCGTCAACATGCCCGCTGTCATGTAACCATGGTAACCCGAGACCGACCTTGTCCCACTCGCCCTCCATGACGTGGTTGCGGAACTTGGTGGCCGAGGGGTGCTCCAGTCTGCAGCCCGACTCCTGCATCAGCAAGTCCACCGTCTGACTGCAGAGAGGAGAGACGCGGAGATAAGAGACAGACAAGAGAGAAGATGCAGAGTTAGAGGAGAACAGATCACCTCAGTGTCACATGACAACGAAAGTAAGAAACAAGCTTGTTATAAAGAAAATGCTGATCTGAGCCGGATTTAAAGGGCGACTTCGCCTAAAAAAAAAAAACGCAGATTTATTTTGCACACGTCCAACATATTAATTTAGTTTGACAAGTTATTGAGTAAATTAGTTTAAATATGGTGATGTCATCATGCCATTTAGACCTAAAATGGCTGCTAATAATGCATTATATAGCCTGCATATACACACAAATGTGTTTCCCGGTTTCAATGGGTTAACGCAGTGCTTCTCAAACTTTTTCTGTCAGGCCCTCCTTAGGCGGACCAAAATATGTTGGGCCCCCCCCCCCCCCCCCCCCCCCCTCGCCCCAACAAAATAGTTATGAAATGGGCCATGTTAAAAATTTTGGAAATAACACCAATATCGTGACCTTTCAAATTGACAACACCTTCCTTCGCGAGAGCCACCTTGCCTCGCTGTGAAACAGCACTGCAGAATGGTCAGCTCCCATCTCCTCACACAGCGCAGAGAACAGGCGCGCTTTCAGGGGTCGGGTTTTGATGAAATTTACCACGTTTATAACTTCTGTCAAAACCTCATTCAGCTCAGGGCTAAGCTGTCTTGACGCTAGCGCCTCTGTGAATTTACAGTGCGTCCATTGCGCGTTTGGCGAGACCCCCTTGATGAGCGCCTGTAGCCCCCTCCTTTTCCCTGCCATGGCCTGCGCACCGTCAGAGCAAAAGCCCACACAGTTCTCCCATTTCAGTCCATGTTCTGTCAGGTAACTGTCAATAATTTTGAAGAGCTCATCAGCTGTCGCTCTGTTTTTGACATATTTGCAAAACAGCAGATCTTCACTCAGTGACTGGGAATTTACAAAGCGAACATAGGAAATAAGCAAACAGTCTTTATTGCTGTCAGTCTTTGACAAGGCAACACGCATGTCATCCTCAAGGCTCAACTTGTCCCTATATTGTTTTCAGAGCTGTCATGGATGAAAAGCCAGCTTCACACAGATATGTGGTGCTGAATGGTATCAACACCTTAACTGCTGCATCATGAGATACTTGGTACCCAGCACCACACTCTGAAACTAGCTCTCCAGGTGGTATCAGATGAGATTTCAATGAGTTCTTCCAAGAGTTTGGATGGAGATGTGTCAGGAAGCTTGGTCTCAATGTTGTCTGTAAATTTTTTTTTATCCAGAGTAACTTGGTGATCCTTTTCTGTGTTTTATTAAATAATAATTTTCAGATTTTGAGAAAATGTCAAACTTATCCAAATATGGTATTTTCATGGAGAACAGTGCAGCTGCAACAGATAGCACTTTAGTGACAATTTTCTGTAATCCAAAAAAAAAATATAAAAAAAAAAAGGCCCCCCCTGCCCCACACAAACACTGGGTTAACGGATGATGTAGATGAAAACACAACACCACCTCGTCTCAGGCCCTGTTTAGACGGAAACGCTAGCAGGTGAATCCGCAAAAATATTTTTTTGGATGTGCCTTTCGTTTATACGGAAACAGCGTTTTTACGGGGTGAAACCGCAAAAAAGTGAGACTACCTTCCAGGGTGGAATTCCTAGAAACGATAAACCTTTGCGCTCTCATCTAAACTGTCAAACCGCATAAAACGATGACGAAAGGGTTGTCAAGGCTCTCGTCGCGTGTACTGCTTACATCACAGGCATGCGCCAGTAGCCTAGAAGCGTAAACAAAGCATGTCTGATTCTATCCATGGCGATCACCTGAAGGCTACATTGGCAGTACTTTTAAATACACAAGAATCGGTCCCGCGGCGTGACTGGACCCACTGTCTGTGAGTGACTCTGCTTTGGTCCAATCACATTCCCCACCCACAGTCTGCGAATCAGAGGCAGAGTAGGGCGGGTCTTCACAGCACGTCATGTGACATATGCGCCAATCGTGTGACAGCGGGGCTCCGTTGTCTCGAGTTGTTACAGCCTCGTCTGCACGGAGAATTCCATCCCAAAACGCTAGTCTAAACGCAAAATTAAAAGTGAGACCGTAAGACGACTTTTGCGGTTTCTGTTCAGACTCTCTCCGTCTAAACGTAGCCTTAGAGACTGCTACTTTATCATTTAATTGAGCTGCAATTAACACAACATAAGGATTCAATGTCCCCGATGACATCACTGGTGGCCATATTCAAACTAAATGTACTCACAATAACTGTCAAACTAAATGAATGTGTGCAAAACTGTTTGAGTTTTGGGATGTGTGAGAGATTATGTGCAAAATGAATGAGCATTGTTTTTTGGGCGAAGTTCCCTTAGTGATGCACCGATGTGAAAATTGTGGCCGATACCGATAACCGATATTAATATTGCTGTCCTGGTCGCCTATTCCTTAATGTCAAGCAAGCAGTGCAAGAATGCGGAAGTGCGCCTTTCATTTTCCTTCGCCCAGCGCCCAGGTGCGTGCACCGGCGGCGGCGTGCTCGCTCAGGTGCGTGCGTGGGCGTGCTCGCGAGGTGCCCGCGCATGCGCATGAGATCCCGCCTTGGTTCGACACGAGCGGATGCCAGAAACCGCCCCTTATTCAGTATCCAGAAATAGCTCAATTGGCAAGACTGCATGGCTGTGGATCCTACGGCTCGTTGCTGGCGAGTTCGAATCCCATCAAATATTATTTTTTTAACGTGATTTTTTTTTTAACGTGTATTCTTTCGCCGGTTAAGGTTAGGCATGGTTAAGGTTAAGGTTAAGGTTAGGCATTGTTTCGGAGTTGGTTAAGGTTAGAACGGTTAAGTTTAGGCGCTGTTAAGGAGCTGGTTAAGGTTAGAGTTTGTCAAAGAGAATGGCAATATTCTTTCTATGGTTAAGGTTAGGCATGGTTAAGGTTAAGGTTAAGGTTAGGCATTGTTTCGGAGTTGGTTAAGGTTAGAACGGTTAAGTTTAGGCGCTGTTAAGGAGCTGGTTAAGGTTAGAGTTTGTCAAAGAGAATGGCAATATTCTTTCTATGGTTAAGGTTAGGCATGGTTAAGGTTAAGGTTAAGGTTAGGCATTGTTTCGGAGTTGGTTAAGGTTAGAACGGTTAAGTTTAGGCGCTGTTAAGGAGCTGGTTAAGGTTAGAGTTTGTCAAAGAGAATGGCAATAGACAGCCTATTTCCCCGCGACAGCTCCCAAAGCGGGCCTGAAAAGAAAGGCGCTTTACCGTAGTGGCGTGCGGTGACGAATGCTTCCGCATTTTTGCACTGCTTGCTTGTCATTATGCTACACGCGTCCTGGTCGATACCGATATTTACTGATGTCGATATCTCTGTATAGAAAACACTTTATGATAATCAAATAAAGAGCTATTTTCCAAAACGCATACTTTTTTTTACTTTTGTAACTTATTTTCAGAAATGACTGATATTTTGAAACTATTTAAGGCCAAAACATGTATATAAAAAAAAAGAAATTATATATATTTTTTTTTAAATATCGGCCTTATCTTGATATCGGACCGATACAGATGTGTAAAAAAAACTGCCATATCGGCCGATATTATATCGTGCATCACTACCTTTAACTCATTAAGATTTCTCGGGTTTCAAATCAAAGCGTTGAGCGCCAAACTCGAGATAGTACGGGTTTAGATCCTTTTTTCTTTTTCCCCATTCTAAACACTCGCGCAGACCTGCCTGTGTCTCCCTGGCACCGCTACCTACGTTATAATTGCAATGACGATCGAATCCCGACAGGTGGCAGTATCGCCTACCTTTTTAACTGGGTCTCTCAGTTGTCTGTCAGTGCCTCAGTATCTCCGGCTGCAGGAATTAGAGATGTTCCGATACCATTTTTCCCTTTCCGATCCGATTCCGATACCTAAGCTTTGGGTATCGGCCGATACCGATATTTATCCGATACCAGTGCATAAAAAAAAAATAAAAAAAAAAATTATATAAATTATACTTTTTTTTTTTTTTTTTTTTTTTTTTTTAGATACTGTTATACTGTTTTTTAGTAATAACTAGAACGTATGGTATTTATTCAACAACAGGTGATTGTATAGATTTGTATTAGTATCATTAATCAATGAGTATGGGCTGCAGCACTGCAGATATACCCTACTCCAATGATCCACACGGACATTAAACAGTGTTGCACTCGCTACTCAGTGGCTCTGCAGATATACCCTATTCAGTCTGTAAGCTAGTGGCAGACGTTCATGTTGTGATTTTTGATGCAAAATAAATATTCAACATTCTCTTTTGAAACTTCGCCTCAGACTCTTATCCTTTGGCACTTGCTGTACTTTGCTTGCAGGTCTGCAGCCATTATTGCTGGATTATGTGAATAGCACCAACTTTAGACACGGTAACGTTATCAAGCTAAGCTAACTGACCTAGCTCGCCTTCCCGCATCGACATTAAGATAACGTTAGTAATAGTCAGCTAACGCTAGTCCGTAGCTACTTAACTTAAATACAATTCACCGTGGGTGCATTATTGTTGATAGACGGTCACGGACAGTGTTAGGTCCTGGAGAAAGGACAGGCGATCATCTGATTTGATGTAACGTTAAAAGCGGATGTTGTTCCAACTAGCTATCTTTCCAGCTAATGCTATCATAACACCAGCCAAACACATCCCGATTCCCGTCCGAGCTCCCCGTCACACCGCACTGTCGGGGACAATGGAATTTAAGAAAGTGTATCTGCTGTTAAAATGACACAGCATCACACTTTAAAACATGTTCATTTTATAATCCTCACTCTCCGCAGGACTCGGCAGGAGATAAATTACATCATGGGATCGGAGGCTAGAATTTACGTGTACTCGCCGATACCGATACTAGCATTTTAGGCAGTATCGGCGGCATTTCCGATACTAGTATCGGTATCGGAACAACTCTAGCAGGAATCCCCTCCCCCTCAAAGTGAATCAGCACTTTGTTGCCGATTTGCTCGCCTGAAACCTATTGTTTCCCGTATTCTAGCCAGGCCCAATGCACATCAGTAATGGCGATCGCGATGGAACTATTGGGATTATTCATTTTGGAGTACCTTCTGACAAAGGTAAGGTCTATTTTACCGAACCTAAAACATGCTTTTGTATTGATCACAGCATCGTATTTTACCGAACCTAAAACATGCTTTTGGTAACGATCGCAGCTTGGTAAAACAAGCCCCCGCCCCCTTTATGACTTTGTGAAGAAACACATCTATATGGTATATTAGGGCTGGGCGATATGACCAAAAACGTTATCGCGATAAAATTATAAAATTATTTTCATATAACTCGATATCGATAATTATCGTCGATATAATGTCTGTCAAGTTTAATTAACTTCTTATGCTGCTGCGAATGTCTCGAGTCGAGTTGATGTCGTCATCAGTCCGCGCACGTTAGCAGTTAGCCGACAAGCGGAGTATCTCATGACAATGTAATAAATATGACACTAAAATACTCTCTTCCGCCACAATATATTGAAACGACGTCCACTGTATACCCCACACTACTATAAACATGGCCTCAGAATTCACGCCACACACATACTCGGCACGTAAATATATAAAACAGCGCCGTGCAAGCTAGTTATCCTAGCCAGCCTGTTGTCTCTAAGCGGTGTATTCCATGACAATGTGCTAAATATGACACTAAAATACTCTTCCGCCACAATATATTGAAACGACGTCCACTGTATACCCCACACTACTATAAACGTGGCCTCAGAATTCACGCCACACATACTCGGCACGTAAATATATAAAACAGCGCCGTGCAAGCTAATTAGCCTAGCAAGCCTTGTTGTTGAGTGAGTCCTACCTCTGGGTCTCCTTCCGGGTCTCCTTCGCTCTCGGCCATCTCCTTCACTGATTGGTTGTTAGTGCGTGTGCTCATATCCAAGCTTGGAAAATCGATATATCGAAACTTTGCGACCACGTTTCATGTTTATTTCGAGGAAATAATTGATCGCGATAGTTATCGTTATCGTTTTATCGCCCAGCCCTATGGTATATACCTTTGATTTGGAAATAATATAGGTTTCAGGCTAGCAACCCGAATGATTTTCGCATATGCATATAACACGTCATATCTCATTCTCACAATCTAGAAAACGAGACTAGATTATTTTGAAATGGGGCGATCAGGGGAGGAAGCTAACCAGCCAACTGGCGAGTATATGATTTTTTTTTACCAGCCATAAATAAATGGCTAATTGTGATAATTACTTCTTTGTATGTCTTCGTCTAAATTGATTTTCAATCATAGTAATAATCACACCATGTCACTACTCTTTAAAATATTTATTACCATAAAACATTAAGTGTCTCTACGCTTCACAATCAGGGGAGGAAATTAGGCCACTTTACTCGCCAAATGAGAGTATTTTTTAAGTTTGGCGACCAAACTTGATATGCATGACCTTGGTGGGCTCTAGGTCAACTCCTGAAAAGGGGGTCAATGTCAGACTTTGCAATCAAAAGTTAGGGGGCGCACTGAAATTATGGCAAGGGTTATTAGCCCCCTAACTTTTGATTGCAAAGTCTGACATTGACCCCCTTTTCAGGAGTTGACCTAGAGCCCACCAAGGTCATGCATATCAAGTTTGGTCAATGTCAGACCTTGCAATACACTGTAAGTAGAGTTGTTCCGATACCGATACTGGTATCGGAAAAGCCGCCGATACTGGCTAAAATGCTGGTATCGGTATCGGCGAGTACCCTCTAATGCTGCGCTCCGATACCATATGACGTAATTTATCAACACTGTGGTCTGTTGAGTAAGCATTATAAAACAAACGTGTCATTTTAACAGCAGATACTTTCTTAAATGTCATCGTCCCGACAGAGCGGTGTTGACGGCGAGCTCATGGGTTCGCTTGGTGGCTGGTGTTATTAGCATTGAACGGCTAACCGAAAGCTAGCTTTAACATTACCTTGGCTAAAGTTGGGGCTATTCATATAATCCAGCAATAATGGCTGCAGACCTGCAAGCAAAGTACAGCAAGTTGGCAAAGGAGTATTCGTTAAATCACAATGTCACCAGTAACGTTAGTCTTTTCATATACCGACAGCTCATGCTATGCTAACTTAGCTCACGTTGGTGTCGTCATTGAGACCACCTCGCGTACACAATTAATGACATGTTGCGGACAGCCATATCGGTGACAATGTTTAGCTTTTAGTGCCAAATGATAAGAGTCTGAGGCGGAGTCTCAAAAGAGAATGTTGAATATTTATTGTGCAAAAATCACAACAGATCGACTGCTACTGAAACGGAGCCTTGTAGACAGACTGAGTAGGGTATATCTGCAGAGCCAGTGGGTAGCGAGTGCAGCAACGTATAATGTCCGTGTGGATCATTGGAGTAGGGTATATCTGCAGTGCTGAAGCCCCATACTCATTGATTAATGATACTAATACAAATCTATACAATCACCTGTTGTTGAATAAATACCATTACTTTCTAGTTATTACAAAAAAACAGTATATATAAAACAGTATTTGTTAAAAAAAAAAAAAATTATATTTATAAAAAATTTATATAATATGTTATTTTTTTTATTTTTTTTTTTTTTATGTATGCACTGGTATCGGATAAGTATCGGTATCGGCCGATACCCAAAGCTTAGGTATCGGAATCGGATCGGAAAGGAAAAAAATGGTATCGGAACATCTCTAACTGTAAGGCACTGTAAGGCTACTGTCCTGCCTCACTTCCAGTGATGAAGCTAAGCTATGCTAACGGAGCGTCTATTCCCAAAGCTAAAATGCACGCACAGAGACAAAAAAGGTATGTATCTTCTTGTCTAACTCCAGGGAAGATGTTAAATAAGCTAATTTCCCAAAATGTTGGAGTTCCCGATGCAGACCAGAGAAAGACTTTCGTCTTGTTTACATCAGGGTCCCCCATTGTGTGTTTGTCCCAACCGACCCCACTTCTATGTTTCAATAAATTATTTGCATTTAAAACTATTAACGCTGACTCATTCCTTCAGTCCACTCAAAATTATGCTAATATTCCTTATGTTGTTTATGATAGTAATTGAAAATAGCATATGAGAGTATTATAGTAATAATAACACATGGGCTTGGGCGGTATGACTTTTTTCATACAGTTATACCTTGATTACCTAATACCCCGGTATACGGTATATGACGGTATGACTTTCATTATCATCAGCGGGGGGGAGCCCGCAGCATCGAGTGCTAACGTTAAGCTCTCAGAATGGTAGCAGTCCTCCCGCAGCATCTAGTGCTAACGTTAAGCTCTCAGAATGGTAGCAGTTAGCCCGCAGCATCGAGTGCTAACGTTAAGCTCTCAGAATGGTAGCAGTCCTCCCGCAGCATCTAGTGCTAACGTTAAGCTCTCAGAATGGTAGCAGTTAGCCCGCAGCATCGAGTGCTAACGTTAAGCTCTCAGAATGGTAGCAGTTAGCCCGCAGCATCGAGTGCTAACGTTAAGCTCTCAGAATGGTAGCAGTCCTCCCGCAGCATCGAGTGCTAACGTTAAGCTCTCAGAATGGTAGCAGTCCTCCCGCAGCATCGAGTGCTAACGTTAAGCTCTCAGAATGGTAGCAGTCCTCCCGCAGCATCGAGTGCTAACATTAAGCTCTCAGAATGGTAGCAGTCCTCCCGCAGCATCGAGTGGTAACGTTAAGCTCTCAGAATGGTAGCAGTTAGCCTGCAGCATCGAGTGCTAACGTTAAGCTCTCAGAATGGTAGCAGTTAGCCCGCAGCATCCTACACACACTATCGTCTAGGGCTGACCTTCGAATTTCTTTTTGGCAATCGAAGCTTCGGGGCAGAGCTTCGATTTTAATTCGAGGCTTCGAATTAAAAAAAATTTAATTACATTTTTTATTTTTTTTATTATCTTATGTTGTGGGACTTGTCCAGCACTTTGGTAAACTTTGTTGTTTTTAAATGTGCTCTATAAATAAAGTGGATTGGATTAATGAATTAAGTAGCCCCTTTCGTGACTGTGACGCAGCCAACACGGCTGTGTGATTTAATTCAAGGTGGATCGCTGTTGTCGTTTGAACAACTTCAGATTTCATGGGAACTACCAATCCCCCAAATCAAGAATGTTTAAGATGAATGAAGTAAGATTTTGATTATTTGAAATATGGCCCGTGTAGACTAAACTATGCACAGAATTATGTCAGTCTACAAGGTCCGGATTCTACATGGTCCGGCAATGTAGACCTTGTAGGCTCCACTACAGACCAATTATCAGTAATTACGTAACCTAGCCGCATTTCTCGGAGACGCTCTCTGATTGGCACTGACTGACGCTAGGTTTCGTAATCACACGGCTCGCAAAGCACTTCAATAACGCTGGTGCCAGGGAGTAAAGATGGAAAAACAGCGTGGCAGTCAATGAGTTAATAATGACAGTATCAATAATGGCAACACAGGCCAAATAATAAAACACATTTGTTTAACCTATTGGGGATTATCTAGCCGGTCATTATCTGGGCAGACAAAGGACTCAATCATTGTCCCTGCGGGCCATCTTTTGATCTGGTGTTTGGCCAGAAGAATAAGATTGGGAGGAGACGTGGTCCCCGACTTCACCGTTAAGTACTTTCACACTAAAGATCACCGCTCCATCTCATTGACTTCCAATGGGAACGGAGATGATGTTATTATTACCGAGATGGTTTTGGGGGAAGCCCGGCCCGGAACAACCGTGTCATCATAGCGAGCTTCGACAACAAAGGAGAGAGAGCGGTGAAATGGACGTCCCAGGCCTATACACTGCAGTTGTCATTACAAACCTGTCGGCCATAAACACCCCCCCCCTCCCAACACACACACTGGAGGTGTCTGTGAAGACAGATTATGGGGGAGGAAGAGTGAGGAAGAGGAGGCAGAGCTGACACCTCCATGATGACATCATCCCCAGGTACCAATGGAGTGGTGCAGCAGCTCCTCTGTGGAGTCACCCTGCTGGGTCCACACAACGCTTCCACGTTTCTGTTAAGAGTCTGTTCAATAGCAGACAGCGCCATGTACGCCACACCCGGCCCGCTCTCTCTCTCTACGTAAACACAGCGAGATAAGGCTTCCGTGTGCAGCCCCACTCCCATGTCATGGCAGCTTCATGAACACAGTGGCACAGTGGAGAGAGAGAGCAGAGGGCCAGCTGTTTGAACAGTGTATTCTCTCTCCATTATGGTGACAGTGGCCGATTTGTAAGGGGAAGGATCGTTGTTCCTACTGTATGTTTCATGCAAAGGCCTGGTGCATTCTGCAGGCGCAATTCTATAATTAGAGTCAAACTGGAACATTTCTAATCTAAAACAGCTGGTTAGACTGGCATTCCATCGCCGCCATGACACTGTACACCAAGGGGAGGCAGGTTATGCCAGGTACAGGAACGACTAGTCGACACAAATATTGACTAAATATGACCCATTAATAATACCACACTGCCCCCTAATAACCCACTTTCTGGCGACAACAACAATGTTGACATACATACATACTCTGACAGCGAACAGACAAGCAAAAGACACTAAAAACAACAAGTGGATGGTTCCTGAGCAGAGATTAAAAAGAATTGCCAGCCAGCTGTATGAAACGGTGTCGTTTTAATAGATAGACGAGTCCTTGGAGGGCGACAGCTAAAACGGTTTAAAACGGGTGCACTCCGAATATAAAAACAACCACATCCGTTTCCATAACCTGCCTGGTTAATAATACAGTGTGTCCTAAGTACCATAGACTGTAACAGTCCTAACAAACAACTTAACGTTAACTGTTAACAAAACAATGCCATTGCCAACCCCCCCTCCCCCCGTGGGACAAACATGAATAAAAACACGGATACATTTTTTTTTAAAGACGCACTTTTTTTGCGCAATCCTCCGAAACGCACAATTCTTATTTTAATAATAATAGAACAGCAATAATATGGGCTTGAGTGTGTATTCGATTACTAATAAGTGACGCCGTCGCCGACCCTGTTCTATTCTTCCACCAACCCCGACATGACAGGTTATGATTCACCTACTTTATATATATATATATATATAATCGATCCATAATAATATTATACAAATCATTACGGATGATTCTCTAGCATCTGTTGGATTACAACAAGACGATGCAATGCGCCTTGTTCTTCTTCACAATCCGTGACCAAATTCTATAAACACTAAAAACACACAACACGCATAATTACTTAACAACGTGTCCCCACGACAAGTGTCGTCATCCATAACAACAACGGACTGTCTTTTGTCTTTATGCAGATTAATACCGTCATTAAATATAACACTTCAACACTGTAGTGGCTAGTGGCGTTAGCAGCGAGCTACAGTGTTATTGTGCAAGATGGAGCCTTCTTCTCCTCCTTCTCCTCCTCCAACAGCTCGCAGCTCAACCCCCCTGTTCTCTGTTCAGTTCACTTTAACACCGTTTCACACACAACTCCCCATAAACTCTATGAATGCTTCGTGTTGCTTATGTGTTGTTGTTGTTGCGACGGTAGGTGTTTATTTGGACAACAAACACAATACAGATCACACGAGTATTTGCTTTGTGTCACAGATAGAACCGAGAAGCCAAGACTTATTATTATTATTATCATCATCTCCATCGTCGTGTCCCCGGGAGTCCAGGCTGCTCGGTTCATAAACACATACCACTCATTTACGGTCATATTTCACAATCATTACATTTGATAGTAATAACGGCACACAGTCGTTAATTAATACCAACATGCGCGTTAATGTTGAGCCGTGTTGAACTCCAGCCCCGAGACATAAAGTGTAAAGTGTGTAAAGTATATATATGTGTAAAGTGTGTAAGTATATATATAAGTGTAAAGTGTGTAAGTATATATATAAGTGTGTGTGTGTGTGGCTGTTTAGAGACTCACTTCAGCCCCAGGCCGTGGAGGTGTTGTCCTATCAACCGGATCACATCTTCCTCCGACTGCGAGAGACGCTTCTTCTTTTTGTTATTATTATTAATAAGCAGCGACCCGGCGGAGGAGGCCGCTGTGGCTGACGGTCCGGTGGAGGAGGCCCCGGTGCCGACGACCCCCGGCAGCCCGTTGGAGTGCGCGGTCCCCCCCGCTGCTGATGACGAGGACTCCCCGTTCTGCGCGCCGCTGCTGGAGGAGAGCTCCGCCGGGTCCTGCCCCGCCGCCCCGTTGGCCTGCTGCTGCTGCTGCATGGTCTCCCCGCTCAGGCTGCTGGTGGACACGACGCTCCTGTTGTGGTTCAGGTGAGCGGCTGTGGCGCTTTGAGAATGTGAAGAAGAAGAAGAAGAAGAAGGAGAAGCGGTCGCACTCGCAGCAGCAGAGAGTCCCAGCAGAACAGCGACTCCGAGGCCCGTCGCGACCGTCGAAGCCCCGGGCTCTCCTGCTCCCTCCGCCGCCGAGGCGCGGTGTCTCTTCCGCGGGGGCGGCGACGCTCCGCCGGAGTCCGAGTCGGAGGAGGAGGAGGGAGCGGAGGAGGCCAGAGTTTCCTCACCGAGAGCGGCCGTGGTGGTTAGGGGACACCGGCGAGGCCCCGGGCGGGAGAGGAGGAGGTTTGTGCGGCTCCCAGGGTTGAGACCGAGTCGCTGCCACACTGAGAACCAGAGCTGACACCAGTGTTTCTCTCTGTCTGTCAGCCGCGGCTCCGCTTCTGTTGTTGTTTCCCCAAACAGCTGCAGCCCCCTAATGGCGTCCTGACACGCTGACGTCACACCGGAAATTCCTACACTACCATGCTTCCGGGTAAAAAAAAAAAAAGTATTTATGACATAATTGATATGTTGACATTATTATTATTAATATTATTATTATTATTATTATTATCTATTATATACATTATTATGTCAATTATGACACAATAAAAAAAAGTCGCTCTGTCAGTCGCTCCCGTTTCTGTTGTTGTTTCTCAAAACAGTTGTCACGGAAATTCCTACACTACCATGCTTCCGTAAAAAAAAAGTATTTATGACATAATTGATATGTTGACATTATTATTATTATTATTATTATTATTATTATTATTATTATTATTATTATTATTATTATTATTATTATTATTATTATTATTATTATTATTATTATTATTATTATTATTATTATTATGTCAATTATGACACAATTGTCACCGGAAATTCCTACACTACCATGCTTCCGGGTATAAAAAAAAGTATTTTTTTTTAAAGATGTGGCTGGCTGACTCCGCCTGCATTGGAGGGGATGAATGAATGAATGAATGAAAACTTTATTTAACAGATTGCAGAATGGGTACAATACAGTACGGCTCAATACACACAATTGTTAAGGGGATGCAGACCTGAGAAAGACGTTTGTCTTGTTTCCATCAGGGTCCCCCATTTTCAATTCATATAGGACATGTGATAGATTCTTCAACCCTCCCTACGAGCAACGATCAAGACAGGGGAGGGGGGAATTGGCACGACTAAATTGGGATGGGAGAAAAACACAGAAAAAGGAGGAGAAAAAGTGGATTAAAAAAAAGTACAGATTTAGCATAAGTGTTGTGACATCAAATTAAATCCATTTCACATAGATGATTAGTATTTGTTGATTGATGATTATTCAATCATAGTATTATTATTATTATTATTATTATTATTATTATTATTATTATTATTATTATTATTATTATTATTATTATATACATTATTATGTCAATTATGACACAATAAAAAAAAGTCGCTCTGTCAGTCGCTCCCGTTTCTGTTGTTGTTTCTCAAAACAGTTGTCACCGGAAATTCCTACACTACCATGCTTCCGGGTATAAAAAAAAGTATTTTTGACATAATTGATATGTTGTAGTGATTGTAATGGTACATAATTCACCCACAGAACTATTGTTAGGAACATTAGTTCCATGCGAACATTCTGGAACATTTGTGATGATGTCATAGCCGAACATTCTAGAACATCGAACATTCTGGAACATTTGTGATGATGTCATAGCCGACATTCTAGATTCTAGAACATCGAACATCTGGAACATTTGTGGTGATGTCATAGCCGAACTGGAGATGGCGAGGGTAGTGTGAGCCTCCCACACGTTACACCTCGCCAATGAGAGTCTGCGCTGGCAGGTGGAAAGATGTGGCTGGCTGACTCCGCATGTATCGGAGGGGACATGTGATAGATTCTTCAACCCTCCCTACGAGCAACGATCAAGACAGGGGAGGGGGGAATTGGCACGACTAAATTGGGATGGGAGAAAAACACAGAAAAAGGAGGAGAAAAAGTGGATTAAAAAAAAGTACCGATTTAGCATAAGTGTTGTGACATCAAATTAAATCCATTTCACATAGATGATTAGTATTTGTTGATTGATGATTATTTGACCATAATCCATTTTCACAATATAGCCACGTTTTTCTACATACACATTCAACATGTAAACTACTCAATTTACTTACAACCATATACGGTATTATTATTATTTATTGCATGCAGGTCACTGTTTCTGTTCCATTTCTGATCAGGTAACCTATCAGATCAGGACATTACACATGGATGGAAAGCAGGAAATTGGCAGTTGGCAACCAAAAATGAATAGATCACGTAAAAATATATATATATGGGTGATTATTTGATTTTGGGCATTTTCATGTCCCTGGGATATATTTGAAAGAAAAAGAAATATTTCCAGATTCTTTATGCTATCATTGATTAGTATAATTAATTACTTACCTAGACTTAATTATTCAATTTAAAACATAAATTGTTTATCTTATTTTTTGTTGTTTAATGTTGGAATTTGACCATTTTCACATTGTCCCAATCCAGAGTTTTAACGTTTGGTCAAGTATTTCTCTAGAAAAAACTATTAAAAAACAATACTTTTAGGTATATATTACTATAACTACATTTGAATCAATGATTCTCTGCCAAATATTTAACTTAAGTACAATATGTGAAAAAAAAAATATCAAAATAGGTTTGTCCCTTAATATCTGTGTCATTACCATCACGTTGAACTATTTGCAATACAATGAAGTGTTGGCTACGCCCCTTGCTTTGGTACCCATTACAACCTGTAGTGACAGTGGAGCACATGGCTGTCAGAGTGGAAGACTTACATTTTGATCACCAGGAATGTAAGATATTTTCACATTTACTTACTCATACTACAGAATATGTTTATTGTGTGTCATTACCAAACACACTATAATTTGATAATGCTTTTGAATCTTAGTCAAACTTCTTCATATTTGTAGGTACATTGAGTACATTGCTAGCTAGCTAAGAATTGAATATAAGCAAGTTTGATGTTATGCTAGCTGTTAGCTTAAAAGTAAGAAAATGTCATTACCATCACGGTCATTACCGCCACACAATGAAGTGTGGTGGTAATGACAACGTGTGGTGGTAATGACAAAGATATCTGTTTATAGCTCTTTTTTTTTTATAACATTACTTGTATGTATATGTATATGTAAATATATGTTGTGTCTCATTTATAACTGATATTTATTGTTATTTATTTATTTATTGGTTTTTGTATTTGTTTATGCTAGTGTCTTCACCATGGCACCTAAATCAACAGGCCAAAGGTCAAAATCATACAGAGACAGACTTAAAGATGATCCAGAACAATATCAAAGATACTTTCAAAAAGAAAAAGAGCGGTATAAAAAGAGAAAAGAGACGGGTAAGCTGCAATGCATATCTCAGCTGCCCAAATGTGTGAGGTTTCTGTCCTTGCCTTCTCACTCGTTCTGTTCCTTTAACCACCCTCGCTTTGTTTTCATTCATTTTTCTGTCAAGTATTTCAATTCCCTCGTTCACACGTTTCTCCCCGCTGACGTCATCTGAGACGTCGCTGATTGGTTCCCTCACTTCCCCACGCTTTTCAATCACATTCCCCAGCTGTCACTGCCTTTCAATCAATCGATCCCTCATTATTTATACCCCGTTTTCCCCACCCTAAGTTGTTGGTTCGTCTTGATTTGTCGCTGGATGTTTTTCCCCGTTGCTTCTGTTTCACTGTGCTATTCTCCAGGAAATTCCTAGAAGCCTTCGCTTGGATACCTGCTCCGTGGCGCGCGCTCGCCTCCACTGTTTGTTCCTGTTCCTTTACGCAGCTCGTCTGGGTGAGTTTTTCTAGATTGACCTATTTCCTATTTTCGTGTGTAACCTTTACACTGAAGTCTACCACCTTTTTGTCAGACAGTCACTCACCCAGCCATTATCGTTTTTGCCCTTTCCTTTATGGAATAATATTTCGGGATCTTCCACCTCCCACTGTGTTTTTACACGAAGATAGTATTTCACATTTGGACGGTGTTTGGATTTTTGCTCACTGTGTGTTTACATGAAGATATTTCACTTGGGCTGTTTTTGGAAGATTGCACATCACTGTGTTGTTTAACACGAAGAATATAACACCCTGTCCTCCAGCTCGTTTCAAGTCTGCTCTGTCACTGACCCGTTCCCTCTCTCCCTCTCTCGGTCTTGCACAACATCTGAGAGGTCCGCCGTGAGAGTCTGCAGAGCGGTACAGAAGTCTGCTCCTGCTTCCCAAGACTACCCTTCCGGGAGAAGCTGCAGAGCAGCAGAACTTTGCCCCTTGTTCATTGTACCTGTTCTTGTTGACCTGCTTTCCCTGTTTCACTTATTCTTATTATCAAATAAACAAGCCCTCGTATTTGGCAACTCTGAATCCTACTCTCTTGTGTCGTTAGCGTTTGGGGTCGGTGTCAAACCATAACATTACGAACCAACCAATGACGACCCCAGCCGACACAGAGAGAGTAGTCACCTTGGGCATCGAGGGGGTGGTAAGGCGTGCCCTACGCTTCCATCGCGCTCCAGGCAATGTACCTGTTAACCGTCTCTTTGTCCCCAACTCAGTCCGGTCCCGGGTCCTCCAGTGGGGCCATACCAGCCGGTTCGCCTGCCACCCGGGCGTTCATCGCACGTTCTCCCTCCTGGCTCGTCGATTCTGGTGGCCCACCATGAGGAACGACGTCAAGGGGTTCGTACTGGCCTGCGCAGTCTGCGCCCGCAAGAGAGTCAGCACAGCAGCGGCAGTCCAGTTAGAGTCAGCCAAGGAACACGCCCTACAGCTGGATGCGGCTGCAGCTGCTGTACAGGGACTCCGAGAGCAGGTCCTGCTTGTTCAAGGTTCAACGGCCGCTTTGGCGGGACAACAGTCCGACATTCTCGCTCAGCTTCACTCGCTGGGCGACACCGTTAATGCCTTTCACCTCTCACACCCTTCAGGAACATTCCCCGCAGCCCCAGCAGATCTCGCATCTCGGGAACCCCTTCTCTCCGTCCCACGGCTGTTCGACGGTAATCCCGAGGAGTGTGCCACATTCATCATGCAATGTGAGTTGGTTTTCCGTCATCAACCAAGCCGTTTTTCTGCTCGTGGGTCCCAAGTGGCTTATATAACCAACCTACTTTCAGGCCATGCTGCCCAGTGGGTCACTTCCTCCTGGGCAATGGAGGCAGATTTTTTGTTCTCCTACCCAGACTTCGTGGCGGAGCTCCGCAGAGTGTTCCACCATCCAGCCCGAGGTCTGGACCCTGGAGCCCGGTTGGGGACCTTCCGACAGGGGAGCGGCAGGGTGACGGACTATGTCATGGAGTTTCGACTGGCGGCGGTGGAGAGTGGATGGAACGAACCTGCTCTTCGCCTAACCTTCATGAGGGGGCTCTGTGACGCAGTCAGGGACCAGCTCGCGACCCAGGAGGAACCTGGTTCCCTCGAGGACCTGTTCAGCCTCGCCATCCGCGTCGACGGACGCCTCCAGGAGAGAAGACGTGAGAGAACCCGACGGGGACCCCCAGACGCACCCCCCGAGGACCACGACCTCGAGGAGGATTTCGGTACCCCAGACGTACCCCCCGAGGACCACGACCTCGAGGAGGTTTTCTTTACCCCAGACGTACCCCCCGAGTACTACGACCCCGAGGGGGTGTTCAGGGAGTCCAGGGCTCAGGTCTTTCCGCCTCGCCGGCCTTACGACTGTGCCGTCGACCGCCGCTCAGGGGCTCCCTTTCCCAGCGGCCGCCTCTACAGTGCTGTCCGTCCTGCCCCCTCCGTGACTGATGGGTTTGTTCCCTCCCGAGCCGTGACCAAGGAGGAACCCATGCAGCTGGGACGCAACCGCCTTAGCCCGGCCGAGCGGGAGTCCAGGCTCTTCTCCGGCCGTTGCCTCTACTGTGGCCGGGATGGACACCGTGTCTCCAATTGCCGTGCCCGGCCAAGAGGACCAGGCTCGCCAAGACCCCGGGAGATCCTGGTGAGCCGTCTTTCCTGTCCCCCGCCCCGGAGGCCCGCTGGTGAGTCGCCTCCGGACCTCTCGTCCATACCCACCCGTGCACCACCCAACCGTCTGGCGGACGTCACCCTAGCCTGGGCGGACCAGCGGGCGACGGTGGGTGCACTCATGGACTCTGGTGCTGAGGGGAGTTTCATGGACGTTGGGTTTGCCACCCGGGCCGGCATTCCGCTTGAGGACCTCGAGAGGCCCTTGGAGGTCTTCGCAATGGATCATCGCCGCCTGGCTGACGTCACTCAACGCACCTGTCCAGTCCTTCTCACCGTTGCTGGTGACCACGTTGAGAGGCTCCAGTTTTTCGTCACCAGCTCTCCTCTTGTCCCTGTGGTCCTGGGCAGGCCCTGGCTCGCGCTGCACGAGCCCCACATCGCCTGGTCCTCCGGTGCCATCAAGGGGTGGAGCCCCTCCTGTCGTGCCCGGTGTCTTCGGGTGCCGTCCAGCCCCCTCACCGGGTCCCAGTCCTCGTCTCCGGCCTCCCTCGCCGGTTCTCTGTCCCTGTGCCCGGCCTCCGCTGTCGGGTCCCAGTCCCCGTCTCCGGCCTCCCTCGCCGGTCCTCTGTCCACGTCTCCGGTCCCCCTCTCCGGGCCTCTGTCTTTGTCCCCCTCTCCAGTGCCCCTGATCGCCGGCTTCCTTGGGTCCCGTCCGGGCAGGCCGGGGCCGTGTGGGTCGCCGGGTGCTGTAAGGTTTGGCTCTTTCCCCACCACGGGCTTCTTGAAGTACTGTGATGATTGGTCCGCTGCTCCAGACGTCTGAGCGCGCCTGTCGTGGTGCCGACCGGCGCCGGGTTCCTGCGCCGACTTACCGCCCTGGGCAGAGGGTGTGGCTCTCCGCAAGGGACCTCCCGCTACGGTCCTCGGCCAGGGGGCTCAAACCCCGTTTCGTCGGACCTTTCGAGGTCCTGAAGGTACTCAGTCCGGCGGCCCTGCGCCTGAAGCTTCCTGCATCCATGCACATCCACCCCGTGTTCCATGTCTCCCGGGTTAAGCCCGTCTCCCTCAGTCCCCTTATGCCTCCGGCTCCTGATCCACCGCCTCCTGTGCTAGTGGATGGTCACCCCCAGTGGCAGGTCCGCCGGTTGATGGGCGTTCGTCGGCGGGGCCGGGGATTCCAATACCTGGTGGACTGGGAGGGTTACGGCCCTGAGGAGCGTAGCTGGGTCTCCCGGCAGCTCATCGTGGATCCCGGCTTGATCACCGACTTCCATCGGGCCCATCCTGACGAGCCGGGTCGGCCTGGTCGCCGGGCGGCTCCCGTTGAGGGGGGGGTACTGTGAGGTTTCTGTCCTTGCCTTCTCACTCGTTCTGTTCCTTTAACCACCCTCGCTTTGTTTTCATTCATTTTTCTGTCAAGTATTTCAATTCCCTCGTTCACACGTTTCTCCCCGCTGACGTCATCTGAGACGTCGCTGATTGGTTCCCTCACTTCCCCACGCTTTTCAATCACATTCCCCAGCTGTCACTGCCTTTCAATCAATCGATCCCTCATTATTTATACCCCGTTTTCCCCACCCTAAGTTGTTGGTTCGTCTTGATTTGTCGCTGGATGTTTTTCCCCGTTGCTTCTGTTTCACTGTGCTATTCTCCAGGAAATTCCTAGAAGCCTTCGCTTGGATACCTGCTCCGTGGCGCGCGCTCGCCTCCACTGTTTGTTCCTGTTCCTTTACGCAGCTCGTCTGGGTGAGTTTTTCTAGATTGACTGTCTTGACCTATTTCCTATTTTCGTGTGTAACCTTTACACTGAAGTCTACCACCTTTTTGTCAGACAGTCACTCACCCAGCCATTATCGTTTTTGCCCTTTCCTTTATGGAATAATATTTCGGGATCTTCCACCTCCCACTGTGTTTTTAACGAAGATAGTATTTCACATTTGGACGGTGTTTGGATTTTTGCTCACTGTGTGTTTACATGAAGATATTTCACTTGGGCTGTTTTTGGAAGATTGCACATCACTGTGTTGTTTAACACGAAGAATATAACACCCTGTCCTCCAGCTCGTTTCAAGTCTGCTCTGTCACTGACCCGTTCCCTCTCTCCCTCTCTCGGTCTTGCACAACATCTGAGAGGTCCGCCGTGAGAGTCTGCAGAGCGGTACAGAAGTCTGCTCCTGCTTCCCAAGACTACCCTTCCGGGAGAAGCTGCAGAGCAGCAGAACTTTGCCCCTTGTTCATTGTACCTGTTCTTGTTGACCTGCTTTCCCTGTTTCACTTATTCTTATTATCAAATAAACAAGCCCTCGTATTTGGCAACTCTGAATCCTACTCTCTTGTGTCGTTAGCGTTTGGGGTCGGTGTCAAACCATAACAAAATGCACACAAAGATATAAAAGGCATCAATGGCGAATCAATCAAAGAAACAAAAGAACAAACGATAAGCAAATATGAAATATGGATGACTACCTAACAGTGAATAGGCCACCAGTGTCACCAACACAACAACCTGAGCAACACAATGCTGTCCCTGTCCCTATTGCCAGATGTGAAAGTCCCAATCAGCCTACACCACAAGAAACCCCACAACAAAGAGGACGAAAAAAGGTGAACAGAAACAGAAGTAAAGTCTACAGAGATCTGTGTGAAGCCAACCTGATGTTGGAGAGAGCAAAACGAAATATGGAGAAATATAAAAAACGATATGAAAGACTGTCAAATAAGCTCAAACCACAAGAATCGCCACGATCAAAATCAAAACAACAAATGAAGTCAAAGAAATGTGATCTCAGGAAGACACTATATTGTTCCACAATACTCTAGTGTCAGAGCTGAGAGACACCAACACTAAAGAGAAGCAAGTAATTTCAAAGATTCTAAGGGGGGGAATTCTGAAAAAGTACAAGTTGGTGTATCTGGCTCAAAAGGAACTTGGATTCTCTGCAAAGATGATGCGGAAATACAGAAGAGGAACTGGACTTCAGAAGAAACATGCAAATGCATTGCCTCTCTCTACCAGGACAAAAGTCAAAGAGTTTCTGGAACGTGATGATAACTCACGGGCAACAACAGGGAAGAGAGACACATTGACGCAGAAGAAAGTGAAAATGCAAAAGCGCTTTCTGAATGAAACGTACAGTCTTTGGCGGAAATTCAAGAATGAACATCCACAGCTCAAGATTTCCTATAGTAAGTTATGGAAAACCTGCCCATTTTGGATAGTGAGGCCAACCGTCCGTGATAGGGACACATGCAAACACTCAACTGATGGCTGACAAACTGCTCCATCACAAAGTGCTAAAGACTAGCAACATTAAGGGCTAGATCCACAAAGAATGGATTGCACAGTGCTAGTTGCACCCTACTTACAATTCATTATAAATAGAAAATGGGGGACCTAGTGTAAACAAGACGAAAGTCTTTCTCTGGTCTGCATCCCCTTAACAATTGTGTGTATTGAGCCTTACTGTATTGTACCCATTCTGCAATCTGTTAATAACATTTTCAATCAGTTAAGACTGAGGAGATGGTGTTTGACCCCATCCACACACAGTCCATCTCGCCGGTCTCTTCATATAAATATCTTGTGATTTTTGTCGATAACACACTAACCTGGAACACCCATGTAGATAGCCTGTGTAGCAGACTACAACAACGACTGCACTTTCTACGTCGCCTTAGAGTTCATGGTGTAGATACAATTTTTTTTTTACTTTTCTACCAATCTGTATTAGAGAGTCTCATCAGATACGGTATTACAGCTTGGTTTGGTAACCTGTCTGTACAATTAAAGTCCAAACTGGTCCGTCTGATGCAGACTGCATGAAAGATCATAGGGGTGAAAGGTCACCCATCCCTGCAGTCTATTTTTTAACAGGCTACTCTAAGGCAAGCCAATAGAATAGTCTCGGACCCCTCCCATGTCTTACATGCCGAGTATGAGCTACTGCCCTATGGGAGAAGGTTTAGAGTTCCACGCTCTAGACTAAATAGGTTTAAAAACTCCTTTATTCCGATCTCAGTGAAACTTTTAAATAGTGCCAGATAAAGGGCAACTATCGAATAACTGATATTTGGTTGTTATATTATCGATATTCGATAACCGATATTTGGGTTTTTTGGGTATACTATTATATTATACTAGTATATTTGTGTATACTATTCTAATGTGGTGTTGCCAGACATCGTGCTGTGCAGGTACTTTACTAGACATGTTGTGTAGGCTATTATTGTCAGGCCGATTTATTGTGTTCTTATTTTGTTATATAGGATGGCCTAAAGATGTGTTTCCTGTTTATGTTCATTAAGATGCATTAAGTTATGTATTTGTCAACTTGTCAATGCAATTAAACTTTTAAATTTAGTTCTGCCTTCTTGTCTATTCTCAGTCCTTGCCCCACAATGTTGGAATGAACTACCCACCCCAGTTAGGACAGCCGAAACCCATCCAATCTTTCGCCGTCGACTAAAGACCCACTTCTTCAATCATTATCTGAAATCTAAATCTTGTCTTCTTTTTAAGATTTTCCCATTAAAAGTTTTAAAACACATGGTGACAACCAACCCCATAGTGTGTGACAACCATCCCCATGATGGGGTTGGTTGTCACAATGTGTCAGAGTGTCTTTGATAGGTGATTAACTCTTTGTTACAATACTTTGGAAAATGAGAGGGATACACATTTCAAGCCAACATCTTAAGCTTCAATTTAATGTAGGAATGACTATTGAAAGATGTTTTGATTATGAGCAATTCACACTAGAGTAAAAAGTGTGACAACGTCCCCCGTTCTCCCCTAATATGGTATAGAATGGAAATTGTGCTGGTCCCAGAGCCCCAACTGATTACTAAAAGACATATGATGCTCAATGCCTCTGTCTGGAAACAAGTATGCTCCCTCATGGAGAAGAAGATGTAGGCATGTTAAAAGAACAAACCTCTTACTGTTA
Source organism: Notolepis coatsorum (assembly GCF_963971535.1). Classification (NCBI taxonomy): domain Eukaryota; kingdom Metazoa; phylum Chordata; class Actinopteri; order Aulopiformes; family Paralepididae; genus Notolepis; species Notolepis coatsorum. Next base: position 147,126,480 of record NC_140169.1, on the reverse strand, counting down.
AAGTATGTTGTTTGAAACCATAAAGGTTGTCAGTGTTTTTTTTAGATGGTTTCTTAGATGTTCCTATCCTGTTGTAACAGTTGTTGATAATACCTATGATTCTGATGTTGTGTTACTGTATCCATGAATGAATTCAATAAATCTATCTAAATGTCATTCCCATCACATTTCGTCATTACCACAACAGTACGTCATTACCAACACATGACATATTTCTTAACAAATTTGTAACAAATAGTTTAAATCTGACATTTTCCTATATGTTTTCCTATATTACAAGCCCCCCCTTAACATTTTATGTATGAAAAACAAGAATCATGGACCTGTTGTTGTAGTAATTGTATCTTTCTTGACAGGATCTAGCAATATATTTAAAAGGCTGCATATCTAAAGATCTAAAGCATGTTTAAATTCAAGTAAAATATTTCAAACCACTAATACATCAGAAGTAAGGTATAATGTTACATAAATGCCTTAAAAGCACAAATGTTTTACTTTTTCTTTTACATTTTAAAGAGTTATTTGGTAACGTGATGGTAATGACAATGTTCTCTGACATTCTAGGAAAAGTGTTAAATATATTAAATTCCATAAAGTGATGTTTACAACAATGTTCATATTATGATTCCTGACAAAATTACTATAAAGCTTAATTGATCATTTAAGGTTTTATGCAATTTTATTTTTGATAAATAGATTTTCCCAAAAGTGCCCAAAATCAAATAAACGCCCATATATATATATATTGTGATAATTAGGGATGTCCCGATATGAACATTTGACTGATACCGGTAGTTATGGCCAATAACTGATATTTTACAATATCGTTACGATATTAAAAACAGTCAAATATATTAAAAACAGTTCCTACAGTGATCCAATTTTAGTATGCTGAAAGTGACAAGACATGAAAAGTAAAACGTTTGATTGATTGATTGATTGATTTTTGATTGATTGAAAAGTTTATTAACAGATTGCAGAATGGGTACAGTACAGTACAGCTCAATACATACAATTGTTAAGGGGATGCAGACCAGAGAAAGACTTTCGTCTTGTTTACATCAGGGTCCCCCATTTTCAATTCATCATATGACACACGACATACAGATAGACAGTACTGCTACATCTATACATTTATGACATACCAGATTTGCAAATAAAGTACTGTTTGTGATACAAAAAAATCCAGAAAAAGAGTGTATATACATTTGACATAGAAACTGTACATTGGAGGAGGTTGGGTAGGTGGGGTGGGGTTGGGTGGGGCTGTACATTGGAGGTGGGGGGGGGGGGGGGTTGGGTAGGTGGGGGACACTGTACACTGGAATACTGACATACATTTGACATAGAAACTGTACATTGGAGGAGGTTGGGTAGGTGGGGTTGGGTGGGGCTGTACATTGGAGGTGGGGGGGGGGGGGGTTGGGTAGGGGGGGGGGACACACTGTACATTGGAATACTGACAAATCCATTTTTACTGTACAACTGGGTTAGGACATTTGTAGGGGCCAGTTTCGAATTGCAGTCTCCCGTAGGTGTTCTTTGAGAGTGTTTTTGAAAGTGGGTAGTGATTCACATTCCTTTACGTAGCATAATTGCGAAACGTGTTTAGTCCCTTGTTTGAGCCGAATCTGGGTTTCACATGATTTGTGGAGCTCCCTCTGGTGTTGTGATCGTGGTATTCACTGACCTTTGGGAAGTATTTTGACATGTACATGGGTACCTTGGTCGTGTAGTGTATCTTGTAGACCAGGCCCATTGCAAGTTGCTGTACTCTGTCGTCTACTCTAAGCCATCCTAGGTTGGCAAAGTGGGCAGGGGTGAGGTGGGTTCTAGGAGTCAGGTCAAGCAGTAGTCTGACTAGTTTGTTTTGAGATGTTTGTAATTTGGTTTTTAGTGCCTTTGAGGTGCTTTGGTACCATGAGGTGCAAGCATAGTCGTAGTACCCTTGAATGAGTGCTCCTGCCAGAGTCTTCAGGGTATTCTTGTTTACCAGAGAGGAGATCCGGTACAAGAATCGAGTTCGTTGGTTGACTTTTTTTTATTACATTGGATGCCATTTTGTCACAGGAAAGATTAGCCTCTAGGATGGAACCCAGGTAGGTAATTTCATCTTTCCTTGTGACAATATTGTCACCCACTGTAACTGAGAAGCCGTCGGTCTTGCTGAGTTTGTTATTTGAACCGAAGAGAATGGACTCTGTTTTGCCCATGTGTAATGATAGTTTGTTGTCGGCGAGCCATATGCAGATTTTGCCTAGTTCCGAGCTGAGGGTTTTTTCAACCTGTAACTTGTTCTTGTCAGAGACCAGCAGGGCTGAGTCGTCCGCAAACAGGAACAAGTTGCAGTCACAAGCTGACGACATGTCATTTGCATAAATTAGGAACAGTAGCGGTCCTAGTATGCTTCCTTGTGGAACACCACAGTTCACTGTGAGGGGGGGGGGGATAGGGTACCGTTTACCTCCACCATCTGTTCTCTCCCCTCTAGGTAGGATTGTATCCAGCTCACTGATAAACTATCAAAACCAATTGCTTTTAGCTTGTCAATCAGAATGGTGTGATTGACAGTGTCGAAGGCCTTTTGTAGGTCCAGCATGACCATGCCGCAGTATTTGCCCGCGTCCACCTCTTGCTTGATGTGGTCGTTCAAATAGAGAAGGCATGTGTCAGTGGAGTGGGATGTTCTGAAGCCAGATTGGAATTCGTAGATTCGATTTTTTTTCCGCGAGGTACTTTTCGACCTGTTCGTATACTATTTTTTCCATGACTTTCGAGATGGATGTAAGGATAGAAACAGGGCTGTAGTTGCCTGGGTCTAATTTGCTGCCCTTTTTGTGCAGGGGTGTTACTCTCGCAATTTTGAAGTCCTTGGGGACGTGTCCCTGTTTTATGGAGAGGTTTATTATGTGTGTGATGACTGGGGTGATGGCGGCTGCTGAGTCTCTGAGGAATTTGGAGGGGATGTTGTCATGGCCAGTGGCCTTGTTCGGTTGGAGGGCGCTCAGTTTTTTGAGTACCTCATCTGTAGTTACCATTTCCAATTTGAAGTCGTCTTTGTGGACGCCTAGGTTCTTGTAGTATGCTACTATGTGTTCTACCCCATACTGCCCTGAGTGGGAGGGTAGTTTGTTTACCAGTGTTGTGGCTATGTTTGTGAAGAAAGTGTTTAAGTAATTGGCTACATCCAGTTTGTCTGTGATGAGCGTGTTGTCCGTCTTTATGTTTATGTTTGAGAACCTGGTTTTAAGTTTTTTACTGCAGCCTAGTTGATTATTGAGTAATTTCCAAAGTTCACATGGTTTATTTTTGTTTTCCTCCTTTTGTCATTGATGATTTTTTTTTAGCAGTTTTTATCATGGAGTTTACGTCATTTCTTAGTCTGTTTCTTTCTAGTTTGAGTTCAGTCACGTGGGCTTGGAGTTCACTGCTCGTGCTTTTGGTAAGCTTTTGACTTTTACGAAACTCAGAGCATTTTTTGTCTCTGGCTTTCATAGCGGTCAGTATTTCAGTGTGCATCCACGGCTCAGCGTGATTTTTTACCCTGGTGGTTCTTAGGGGGGCCATGTTCTTTAGTATTGTTGAGAATTTGGTTTTGAAGCCAAGCCAGGTTTCTTCAACCAGTGTACCATTGAGCTCATCTGACCAGTCCAGGCTCTCCAGTTCAAGGTTAAAGGCCTCGCTAGAGTAGGTTTTGAGGTCTCTAGATGTGACTGTTTTGTGACAGCCAGCCTTTTGCTTTAGCTTTTTGCGGGTACAGAATATCATATAATGATCACTTAGCCTGCATGCTATAACCCCTTTATTGGAGATCTTGGACTTGTCAGAGGTCAGGATGAGGTCAATGTTAGTCTGAGTTGATTCACATACCCTTGTGGGTTGGGTGATTAGCTGGCTGAGGCTGTGCAGATCACAAAGCCTACTGAAGGCCTTGAAGACGGGTGCTGCTTTACGTAGCATATCCGTGTTCCAGTCCCCAATAAGGATTTTTTCTACGCCCTCCACCCCAGCTAAACACTCATCGAGTGTGTCATAGAAGCCACTGTGTTCTGGCGGTCTATAGATTGTGCCTATTAGTACTGATTTTGCCCTTTCAAATAAGATTTCAATCCATACAAAATAATGTCTTCTGTTTCCGCAGTCTGTTTCAGTGCAAAAGCTGCAGAAGAAAAATTGGACTGATGCCGATAAATAAAAAATAATCACCAATATCGTGACTCTTAGTTCACTGACTGCCTTCAAAAATAAACTCAACACGCTCTCAGTAGATACCTCCTGCTCTTGCTGATACCCCAGTTTCACACTACACCCTCACACACAACCACTCATTCATACTCGCACCTAGACACACGCATCCGTTTGCATACACACATGCACGCACGCACACACACACATACTTTCACCCCCCCCCTAATCCTCCTGTTTATTTCTTTTGTACATAGGCTGTGCATGTGTTTGTTTGTTTGCTTATGTGTATGATTCTTAACTGTGTTTTTATTTTGTTATTGGTGTATATGTGTATATATGTACTCCTGTTGGGGCCTCTTGGACCACATCAACATTGTAAATAAGAAACCTGTTCTTAATGTTTTATCTGGCTAAATAAAGGTTAAATAAATAAATAAAAATCGTCCTATACCAATATGGTTGCCCATATCGTGCAAATAAATACGTTTTTTTTTTTTGTTGACAGAAGTCACATATAGTTTGCCTGTAAACTGAGGTCTTTGCCTGTATAGATCAGTAGAAACATGTTCATTTGTTATAATGCTGGTGGTTTCAAACCTCATTATGGGGTCATTATGAAAACAGGCTGCTGGGGACCCCGGAGTTATAAATAGCCATCTCAACACTATCCCGTGAACCTAATCTAGAACAACACTGACACCCAGCGGCAATAAACAATATTGCAACACAAAAATCCAAAACAATTTATTGAAAACAATTTTAATCAACACATTATGAATATACTGGAATTACAAGCATTATTTTACAAAACCTGAGCTCAATGTATTGACAGTGAGAATCAACGTAAATAGTTTGCAAATCCTATAGACCGAAACACTAGAAAGGATCTAACTGTTTTTGTTATTGTAGCAGAGTTGTGTAGCTTTGAGGAAAGTGACGTCTGATAGTTCTTTATATGTTATGTTCCACGTGTTTTTATATACAGAGTTTATGACAGTTAAGTTATATGTAAATATATATCTGAGAGAGGACCGGAGTGAAATGAACAGTATACAACATACAACATAATGTCTATGAGTGTCCCAGCGGGGGCATTTGTCAGGAATGTTCCACTAATATTTGGCGCGGGAGGGTGGTGGGCACAGGAGCGACTCCGTTACTGTCGGGTTTATCTTTGCCTTTCATGAAGAAGGTGAGCAGCTCCCCTTTCCCTTTGACGAAGATGGGCCCTCGCCGCACGAAACGAAAGCCGTACTGCTTCAGGATGACATGGCAGTCCTCCACCACCTGGTGGCAGAACATAACAATGCAGACGAGACGAAGTCGGTGAACGGAGGGGAGAGAACAAGAGATTGAGGGAACACATGGGCCTCATTCATCACTATTTCCATTATGTGTAAAAGGTTGAAAGTTGATCAAATGTTGTGCCACAATAATATGCACAAAATATGCATGCCAGCTGTTTCTACGAGTTAGATAGTGTAAGATCTCCATAGAAATGTTTGTGTATTTTGCTTGATAAATGAGGCCCATTTATGATTCAACTCAATATATTTATTTGTATTACATTATGTTCGTTTCACAAGGCTGCAGGACATTATGAGATCAGAGCCGGTGCAATGTTTGCTTTAAGTAAAGTGAAAATATAATTAAATCTATGCAAGAACAACACAAAATGTAAAACTAATTATTATTATTATTATTATTATTATTATTATTATTATTATTATTATTATTATTATTATTATTATTATTATTATTATTATTATTATTATTATTATTATTATTATTATTATTATTATTATTTTTTTTTTTTTACTTTATCTTTTCCCCCCTCCTTTTTCCATTTTTCTCCCATCCCAATGTTAGTCGTTATGCCAATTCCAATCCCCTTCCTGGTCGTTGCGCACTCTACCCCCTACCGTCGGTCTGGGAGGGTGGAGACTATCACATGCTTCCTCCGACACATGTGTAGCCAGCCCACCACTTCTTTTCACCTGGCAGCGCGGACTCTCACTGAGAGGGTGTAACGTGTGGAAGGGTCACACTACCTCTCTTAGATCCTTCCCTTGCTGTGCAGGCGCCCCGACCGAACTGTAGGAGTCGCTGTTTTACAACGACCAGGACCCACCCTCGCGTGCGTGCGTGTGTGTGTGCACAGGGGTGTAGCTCCAGATTCTGGGCCCCATGAAAGAATGTATTTGTAGGCCCCCAGTGAAAGCGAGCGCGCGTAAGCGCGCAAGCGGAATTTTTTTTGGCAATTTTTTTATTGATGAAAACGCATAATATGGTTTTTACCTATACATTCGGATCAGCAGTTCAGCAACTGCACTGTTGGTGGGTGAGCCTAGTAAAGGATGTCGCATTGCGTTCATCTTCAATGAATGGACCAATGCAATAGTCTACCAAAGCCCCCCCTCTCTCTCTATATATCTCACACACACACACACACACACACACACACACACACACACACACACACACACACACACACACACACACACACACACACACACACTTCAGAAACAAACATAGTATCAATGAGAGCATCAATAATACACCTGAGTGATGTCTAGTAAAAAAAAAAAAAAAAAAAAACTTTTTTTGGGGCCCCCCCCCAGTGCTGGGCCCTTGGAATCATCCTAAGCTACCCCCCCCCAGCTACGCCCCTGTGTGTGCACTACCTGGATGTTCCCCATCACACCAGTGGACTCCATCCTGCTGGCCACGTTGACTGTGTTGCCCCAGATGTCGTAGTGAGGTTTCCGCGCTCCGATCACGCCGGCCAAGACGGACCCTTTATTCAGGCCTGAGACACAGAAACATGGCGAACATGAGTCATTTATCATTAGTATTTATTACTGATATTTTCTTTTCATAATATTTTCTTTTCATAGTGTGGAAATGTGGGTTGTATGAAAATGAGCTAATATGAGTTGCATAATAAGATAATAGAGTGTGAAGGGGGTAGGAATACATACGTTTATGTAACGTTCCTAGGGCCGGCCCTGGCTGGGCCGGTTATGAAAGGAACAGTGAACATTTCCTCCCTCCTAACATTGGTCTCCTACCTCCTGACAGTGGTCTCCTACCTGGTCTCCTACCTCCTGACAGTGGTCTCCTACCTGGTCTCCTACCTCCTAGTGGTCACCATCAGATGGGCCAGATGAGACAAGCCACCATTTTGTGTTTCTTAAACAAGAATACAAGTCAAGTCAAGTCAAGTCAAGAGTTTTAATTGTCACGGCATACAAGTATACAATGAAATGCGGGTGGTCTTGCCCGCGACGATGTGCAATACAGTGGTACAACATATAATAGAATCCAATAAAAAAAAAACATTGTGCAATAAACAGGTAACAGGTAACATGGTGTGACATCTCGGTATCTGTACATAGTATTTACAGAGCATATAGGACATGCTAGGTAGCTTTAGTAGTGCAATACACTGTTCCTGTTGTTATACTAATTTAAAGTGGCCTTTCCTCTTGGCCATAAGTGTGCGTGTGTGCGGCGTGAGTGTGTGCCCGCTCGTGTTAAAGTGGCTGCTAGTGTGTGAGCGTGCACAGCGTGCGTGTCGTGTGTGTGCTCGTGTGTGCTTGTGTGTGGATAGTTCAGTGTTCTGTGGCACTCAATGTTCATTGTTCAGGGCTCTGATGGCCTGGGGGAAGAAGCTGAGCCTAAGCCGCTCTGTCCTAGTAGCTGGGGTTCGCAGGCGTCTGCCTGACCTCAGCAGCTGGAACAGGCTGTTATTGGGGTGGTGGGGGTCTTTCATTATTCTGCAGGCTCTGGATTTGCACCTCTTGTTGTATAGAACCTGCAGGGGAGGTAGCGCAATACCCGTGGTACGCTCGGCTGAGCGCACCACTCTCTGTAGGGCCTTCTTGTCCTGTGCCGTGCTGTTTCCATACCAGGCAGTGATGTTTCCGGTCAAGATGCTTTCTACAGCTCCTGAGTAGAAGGACTGGAGTATCTTCCCCGATACTCTGAACTTCCTTAACTGTCTCAGGTGGTAGAGGCGCTGCTTCGCTTTCTTTACTACTGTGTCTATGTGTGTTGACCATGTCAGATCCTCTGAGATGTGGACCCCCAGGTACTTAAAGCTGCTCACCCTGTCCACGGTAGCCCCGTTAATCATCAGTGGTGTGTGTGTCTCCTGGGCCCCGTTCCATGTACCTGGATAACTGAGTTAGCCGGATAACTTTAGCTGGATAACTGGGTTAGCCGGACTTTCCGGTTTCATGTACGTGGATTTTCCAGATCACCATGCCAACAGATCCAAAAGTTTGAGCCTGCTCGAAAGCAGAGTTCAAGTTCAAGTTAGCCCGATCACGCAGAGCCACGCCCCCGCAAAGAAGTGACAGCTCGTTTCCTGAAACTATTCCCACAGTCTACGATCTGCATTATACCATTCTGAATTACGTTTTTGTGCTCCATTCTTCCAGAGGGGGCTTTTGAAATGTAAAATAGACCCAAAATGCTGATATTAAATTCACTTTGTCCTAAATAATGCACGTTATATATACCGTGGCGACGGTGGCGCTCGCTCGTGCGATGTACACAAAAATGTGGTTATTTTAATTGTAACTGGGATTAAGATGTCTGATGAGATGCGCTGTTTGGCGGATTTGAGAAATTGAATGAGCCGTTGACGTCACATGAATGAATGAGGATAAAGAAATAAAACTTCATTCAAAATAAGGAATATTCTAAGCATGGGTCTCTCGTTCATTAATGTATAAACAATGAATTTATCCCATCTGGCACAGTGGCCCAGCGGTAGTGCTCAAGCCTGCCAACCTTGCGACCCGGGTTCAAATCCTGGTGTTTCCAATATGATTTTTTTATATGATTTTTTTGAATATAATATTAATGATTATACGCCAAAGTAGCCTGGTTTTAAGTTAAAATATTATAAATCTACATGCATTGAGGATGTCATTCTTTATATAGCTCTCAACGTGCACCAAATTGAATTATTCCTATATTGCAAAAAAAAGGAGACGACTAGGGTCTTGAACCCCGGTCGTCCGTGTGAAAGTCAAAAGAACAACCCGTTAGACCACATTGGAGATAAGTTAAAGATTGACTATACATCAATCAATGGGCAAGAGGGCCGTATCGTAATTCTGTATAACAGTTAACTAATTATTTTCGCTAGCAAGATCTCATTTGATTATTCAATCCAGCAGGCAAGTTTAAAGAAATATAATCTGATTGATTGAGGTAATGAGGGACTTAGAATTAGCCTATAGATAACGCATTTAACTTGTCGGCGAGGCGATTGAGCCGTATTGCAATCTGTCAATAAAGTCTTAAATCAATTAATCAATCAATGCCGTTGAGAATCAGGGTCTCTGCCATCGATACGTGCTGGCTTTTCACCTAAAACGGCCGCGCGCATTTAGCCTGACTCGCAAGTCTGGCTTGAGTTAACGAGACTGAATCCACCTTTGTGAAACAGGAAAATCCCGGCTTCGAACATCGGGTTAACTGAAGCTGGATAATGGACATCTTGATCGACTTAGTTGAACCACGTACATGAAACAGGGCCCTGCTGTCCTCTCCTATAATCCACGATCAGCTCCTTGGTTTTACCAATGTTCAGGAGCAGGCTGTTGTCCTGGCACCAGCGTTCCAGTACCTCAACCTCCTCCCGGTAGGCCTTCTCGTCGTTGTCCGAGATCAGCCCCACCACCACCGTGTCGTCTGCGAACTTCACTATGGAGTTGGAGCTGAACTTGGCCACACAATCGTGTGTGTAGAGTGAATACAGCAGGGGGCTTAGAACACAGCCCTGGGGGGACCCGATGCTCTGAAGACTCTGGCAGGAGCACTCATTCAAGGGTACTACGACTATGCTTGCACCTCATGGTACCAAAGCACCTCAAAGGCGCTAAAAACAAAATTACAAACATCTCAAAACAAACTGGTCAGACTACTGCTTGACCTTACTCCTAGAACCCACCTCACCCCTGCCCACTTTGACAACTTAGGATGGCTTAGAGTAGACGACAGAGTACAGCAACTTGCAATGGGCCTGGTCTACAAGATACACTACACAACCAAGGTACCCATGTACATGTCAAAATACTTCCCAAAGGTCAGTGAATACCACGATCACAACACCAGAGGGAGCTCCACAAATCATGTTAAACCCAGATTCGGCTCAAACAAGGGACTAAACACGTTTCGCAATTATGCCACATCAATGTGGAACGCCCTACCCAAAGCTGTAAAGGAATGTGAATCACTACCCACTTTCAAAAACACTCTCAAAAAACACCTACGGGAGACTGCAATTCGAAACTGGCCCCTGTAAATGTCCTAACACAACCCCCTCCAATGTACAGTAAATTACCAAGTATGGTCTTGTCAATATTCCAATGTACAGTTTTGTTTGTACAGTTGAACAGTGTACAGTGTCCCCCACCCACCCCTCCAACCCCCCCCCCCCCCCCCCCCCCCCCCCCCCCCCCCCCCCCCCCCCCCACCAACCACCTCCAATGTACAGTCCCCCCCCCCCCCCCCCCCACCTACCCAATCCAATGTACAGTTTCTACGGCAAATGTATATACTTTTTTTTCTGGGCTCTCTTTGTATCACAAACAGTACTGTATTTACAAATATGGTATGTCATAAATATATAGATGTAGCAGTACTGTCTATCTGTATGTCATGTATGTCATATATGTTACGATGAATTGAAAATGGGGGACCCTGATGTAAACAAGACGAAAGTATTTCTCTGGTCTGCATCCCCTTAACAATTGTATGTATTGAGCTGTACTGTACTGTACCCATTCTGCAATCTGTTAATAAAGTTTTCATTCATTCATTCATTCAGACTGACGCTGAGCGTCACCAGAATTCATAGAACTTGGTTATATACATAACCTTACGTTAACCCTTTCACTACCACACTACAGAAGGTTAACCATTTCACTACCACACTACAGACGGTTAACCTTTCACTACCACACTACAGAAGGTTAACCCTTCACTACCACACTACAGAAGGTTAACCTTTCACTACCACACTACAGACGGTTAACCATTTCACTACCACACTACAGAAGGTTAACCTTTCACTACCACACTACAGACGGTTAACCATTTCACTACCACACTACAGACGGTTAACCTTTCACTACCACACTACAGAAGGTTAACCGTCTGTAGTGTGGTAGTGAAAGGGTTAAGGTCAAAAGAAAACAGAAACAAACACAACACTCTCACTCTCACACTGACCGATACGGAGCATGAAGTTGTTGAAAGACTGCTTGTTGAGGTTGCAGAGCGTGACTTTCATGGCCAGGGCGAAGTCTGCCAAGTCAGCCAGGTGCTGCCAGCGCTCGATCACCGACTGGTCCTCCGGCTGGACAGGGACGACAAGGTGCCTTCATCATCAGTATCACTATCATCGTCATTATATATAATAATAATAATAATAATAATAATAATAATAATAATAATAATAATAATAATAATAATAATAATAATAACTTTATTTGTATAGCACTTTTCATACAGAAATTTCAGTTCAAAGTCCTTCACAGCAGTAAAAAAAAATACAGGCATAAGCGAGCATAAAAAAGATAGAGAGGTAGCAAGGTAAGGTAAATCACAGTGTTTCACATTAGGATCTAACATCCCAATAGGCCTCTCTGTTTACGGTTTCATTCAGTAATAGAAATGATTAAATAGAATAGACAGAGTAAAGAAGTGCGGTTTGATTCAGTAAAAAATAGGCAATACTAAAAATAATAAAATAGAATAGACAGAGTAAAAAAGTGTGATAA